>NW_022436979.1:11081109-11090766 GCF_009761245.1 Sapajus apella | reverse complement strand
AACCCCACTGTGCTGATGGCCTCTCTCATTCCAGATTGTATCCCCTAAGACATGTCTTCCTGGCTATTCCACTGTTGGTTCACCTCTCTAGCACACAGTGCATCTTCACAGCTGTATCCCAATTTTCCCAGACCCATAATGTGAAAATTTACACTATTTGGTCCTGAAAGCTTTTGTATTATCCTACCTGTCAAATCTGCCACAGTCCTTGTTGACCTAGTTTTACTAGGGTACCATGTCCAATGTCTTGACCCCAGCCTAGTAACCATCGCTTGCCCGTTAGGCTGCACTAGCTTCTTTACACATGTTTCCCATACTTTCCGTAGTTACCTATGCTACAATCAACTAAAAGTCCTTAATGCACTAATTTAGGAAAGACCTTAACCATTCCCAAAACTACTCATGATCCCCCATTTGATCCCATCCTGCCTGTAAAACTAGTTTTTACTATTCAACAATGTGGAGCCTCCGTTGGGGCTGACTAGTATGCTCATCATCCCTCCACCATGCCGTGTTTATTAATGATTCAAGATTTGTGGCCATGCTCCTTTCTTCCAATTAAATACTGTCTGCTTTATCATTTAATCAAAATTCTATTTTTCAAAGTGGGTTTCAAAGGATACTTTTAAGTCTAGTCAAGTACAGTAGGAAGAAGGAGGGAAAGAGAATAGGGGAGCTTGATTCAAATGACACTTTCTTTGAGATCTTCCCAACCTTGCTGTACATGTAAACCTCTAACATCCCTGAACACTTACAGAATTTTATGTGCTTTAGGTCATACCGGTACTACTGATTTATAATCACATATACTGCTATGCAGCTGCTTTATACTGTTTACTCTTTCTCTTACATTTCCCCAAAAGGTCCTATGGCCTGTTACAAAGGTAATGGTACATTGGGGAAAAGAAAATAATCAGACATTTTAAGGATTATTGGACAGTGGCTCTGAACTGATACTAATTCTAGGAGACAAAAATGTCACTGTGATCCACCACCAGTCAGGCCAGGAGATCAATGGAGTTTTAGCCCAAGTACCTCTCACAGTAACTCCTCAAACCTACCCTGTGATTATTTCTCCAGTTCTGGAATGCATCATTGGAAGAGACAAACGCAGCAACCGGCAGAACCTCCAGACATGAGTTTAATAAGTGGTCTATTATTTCACCAAGAAGACATACAATCTGTAAAAAGATCTTGCTCTTGTTTTATATTATTTATAATATTATTTCTAAGTGAAGCAGAGACTTATGGAGGTAGTTGCAGTTTTTCCAATTATTCACATCTCCTGGTACTCACTTTCCAAACTAGGTTAAAGGTAAACGCTAGTTATTATTCCCTGAGCCAGAGATTTTCTACCTAAATTCAGAATTGGTCCATAAATCACCTTCAGCTCCTCCTGGTTCTTTGCTGCCATTACCATTTCCTTCCTAGGACTAAAATGCTTTTGAGTTACGCTCTCTTCTGAATAGGCTGACAGTTATTCAGTTATATTCTCTGATTATTAGCCTTTTAGTTAGTTGGTTGGAGCAAATGGTATCCCTTAAATTAGATATCTTACCATATGTCAACATGTTGAGGATTTTCTTTTTGACAGTGAGGACAGAAATATGTCATTCTGTTATTGTCCCCGAAGCGGCACACAGTTATTCTGCAGTGGCACTGACCACAATTAGGGCGTTTGTAAACCTTACAGTGCTTAGAGACAGCAAGTCCTGCTTTACGGCACTAAAAAAAAAAAAAGAAAAAAAAAAAAACAACTCTGTTAGCTACAAAACAGTGCTGCCAAGAAACCAAAGACACATTGGTGAAAGTCATCTCTAAAAATCATCTGTTAAAAATTTACACGTTTGTACATATGACGATATAATCTTTTCTTTCATCAGGGAAAAAGGTATTGACAAGATTTAGTAATATTTGTCAAATAAGATTTGTGTGAAATAAGTCATTATTTTATGTCATTAGTATTCAAAATTGCTCTTTGCATGGCTTTATCCTCTTATCTAAATGAGATGTAAAAATTCTATATTTAAAAATGTCTTTTATGCTTTTAAGGATTTTTTAATTAACCATAATTATGCAGTTAAAAGAAAAAGACTAGATTAGCTTTAAATATGATTATTTTTAGAAGGCTGAAACTGCTCATTCAGTTTCAACAACCAGAAACCTTATTTCTAGGGGACAAAATTTAATAAGAGCATTTTCTTTGTCGACCTGAAAAAAGAATTTTTTTTCTTTTTTAATCTTAGAGATTCATTAAAAAAACAATAAAAAGAAAATAAACATTCAAATACCATCCTAGCAGAGAATATATTCCATTTTGGTATAAATTCTACTTCAAAAGATATTTTGATATATTCTGTCAGCTTTAATCCACTCACAAATATTTAAGGCTCCTACAAAGAAAATATCTTGAGTTTCCATCAGCAGTGTGAAAATTTAAAACCCCGGAAATATGGCTCACCACGTATGAGCTGAAAATTACACAAACAACTTGCACTAATTTAAGGAACGTATTGAAAGACCCAATTTAATCTGGGTGGAAATGGGCAGTTTTCTATGGTCATCTTTTACTGGAGGAAGAAGTAAGCAAATGCAATTTAAAAACAGCCATAGTTACTCAAGACAGATCTGTAGAGCAAGATGTTCATTAACATTTTAGGCCAATTAATAAAGAATGCTACAATTCCTGCCTTTCTGAATATAGTAAAAATGAAAAGTTTGAATATAGAAAATGGACTGTGAAGAAAAAAAAGGCATATTTGCAATATTTTGTTTAAAAGACGAAATGGGTTTATCGAATTCTATATATGCATATATGTAGTATATAACTTCCCACATTTACAAGTCAGCAAATACTTCATTCTCACAACTGTGGTAGACAGAGAAACATTATTATCCCATTTTAAAGATGTAGAAACTAAACTTAAATAAAGTTATCCAAATAATCTAAACCACATAGACAGTAAATGGCAAAGCCTGATTGAACTAAGGTCTATAATAAGTGGCACAGCCTGACTGAACTAAGGACTATTTATCGGAAAGTGTTACTGTATGTCGGCCTCTCTAGACTCTCTATATTTGAAGTATCCAAAAAATAGAAAAAGAGTCTGTAAAATGCTAACATGGCTGCTCCCAACTTGGTATAAAGATAACTGAATATTATTATAGTTAGACGAGTTTGAACTGACCTATGATCTAGAATTTCAAGATGTTAATTACACCCGCATGTCCCTCTCTTTACTGCACCTCCATGCGCCTTCCACCAGATGGCTATATACAGCTTTCACATTTTTGGTGCAATCCGAAAGGAAACCAATGACATTTTACCTGGTTGAAAAATTTTGCTCTTACCCTGTAAAAGAGAATGCTGAAATCACGTATCATTTTGACAAGGTGATGGATCTGTCCATCTGTTAGTTGACAAACCTTAAAATGGAAAAAAAAAACAACAGAGCCTAGTTTCATGACTTGCTCATTTCTGTAAGAAATAACATGCCTTACCAATTCTGTGAAAGAGAATGTAATTAGATTTTGAATACCGCTGACCTTTGAAAAACATGGGTTTGGATTGGGAGGGTCCACTTATACACAGATTTTATTCCTCCTCTGCCACCCCTGAGACAGCAAGACCAAACCCTCCTCTTCCTCCCCAATTTATTCAATGTAATGATTAGGAGAAAGAAGATCTTTATGATGACCCACTTCCACTTAATGAATAGTAAATATAATTCTTATGGTATTCTTTCGTTCTTTTTAGAGAAAGGGACTCACTCTCTTGCCCAGGCTGGAGTGCAGTGGCACCGTCATGGCTCACTGCAGCTTCAAACTCCTGGGCTCAGCCATTCTTCTGCCTCAGCCTCCCAAGCAGCTAGGGCTAAGAGGTGCGGTTACCTGCCTCTTACAATATTCTTAATATCCATTTCTTTTCTCAAGATTACTTTATTGTAATAATACAGTATATAACACAGAAAACATACAAAATATGTGTGAATTGACTATGTTATCGGCGAGGCTTCTGATCAACAGTAGGCTAGTAGTAGTTTTTGAGCAGTCAAAAATTATACAAAGATTTTCAATGGGGGGGTTAGCACCCCAATTCCTGTGTTGTTCAATAGTCAATTGTATATGCATATCTTCTAGAGCTCTATTTCTCACATATCTACGTAGTACCATTAACGGTAGTTTTATTTTGAACTGATATTACTGATAAAAATACCTTTCTTATTTATAAATTTTAATTGTAAATTCAAACATTTATCGAATTTTCTGTATTAGACATCTTCAAAGTCTCAGCATCATCTATCAGACACCTTGAAAAGTCTTGCTGGACTTGAAAAAAAAAAATTACCAAGAACAATATAAAAACAGAAGGGAAGGGAAACTAGGTACAGGAGTAGAAGACTACCCAGGTCACTACCAAGCTTTAAAAAGATATGCATTTATATACATGCATTAATATCAAAGTACTTATTAACACATAGAAGACTTCAGACACAGACCGTACCAAAGAATTTTTTTCTGACACAGCCTATCATAAATCTCAGTGTTACCCTTGAAGAATTACTACTTGGCACATGTGCTGTCAATGGTAATCCCAAAAGAAATGGTCTGATGCCTAATGCTTGTTGCCTGTGTGTGAACATGTACATATACAGCTGATCCTTCAATGACACAGGTTTGAACTAAGCAGGTCCACTTATATGCAGATTTTTCTCAATCAAACATAGATTAAAAATATATAATATTTGTGAGTTGTGAAGCCTGCATATATGTAGGGCTGACTTTTTGCAGAGCAGTTTTCCTAGGGCCAAAAGCAGGACTTGAGTATGCATGGATTTGGTATAGCCTGGAGTACTGGAACTGGTGCCCTGTGTATACCAAGGGAAGGCTACATATCTACATACACATACATGTACAAAGAAAATAATTTATCAGTGACTATAAAAGTGAAAATCTAACCAACATAGTCATCTTGAAAGTATTATAAATATTCCTCAGTTGTTTAAAACTTTAAAACTTGCATACATGCAAAATATTATTAGTTACCATATCTTACACACTATATTAAGTTACACCTTGAAAGGTTACACTGTACTTTTTCAATAATTGTGCATGTGCTTTCAAGAAGCTAATAGTTAAGCTTCAGAAATGTCATTAACTTTTAAACCCCCAGAAATGATGGGTAAATGATCTTTTCCTAGATAGATAGCTGGCTAGATGCAGAGATAAAAAGTAAATTCTCTGCATCACAGATAACAACAAAACGCTGGGTCCTTTTCTTTTTCAAAAACATCTTTCGTAGAGGTTTAAGTGATTTTTAAAAAGCTCATTTTTGTTAAAGTTCTGTTTCATTATTTCCATACTGAACTCACTTATTCCAAGTATCAAAAAGCAGAATATAATCTAGATATATCATTAACTGGCTTCTTTTAAAGCTTAATTCATACTAATTTGGGTATTACTAAACTATCTAGTAAGTATCTACACAAAGTAAAAAAATACCCTGGGTTTAAATAAAAGATAATTTAGTTAATAGAGTGAATTATGTAAAAAATAATTCAGCTATTGGAGCTAAAAATTAATTTAGTTAGTAGCAACAGGTCTTGATAAAAGCCCTAATATAGAGGTCTTCCTTAGAAACTAAAATGTATGTATTCCACCTGGGTTTGGGTTCTCACCTCTCTTATCCTCTCAGAGCATTGCCATATTCATCACCATTCTCTTTTCTACAAGTTTAACATCTCCCCTTCAACCATTTTTTTTTTTCAACATGTAAATAAGTTCAAGTCTCTGCAGTTGTAGAACAAGAAAAAAAAAAAATAACAAACTCATGTCTTGTGCTGGTAGCCCCCTCTAGCAGGCCAATATTTTCCCTTCACTCCAGCCTATTGGAATCAGGGTTGTACATTTTGTTTCCATTTCCTCACTGATCACTTTTTCCCGGTTTCCTGCCTTCCATTGCTCTTTCCACTACAACAGCAGCTTCTAGTATCACCCACAGCTATAATCAGGAGTACATGAGTGTCTGCCGAACATGTACTTAATATGCCAGAGACGGAAAAAAAATTGTGAGTTAGTTCATTCACATAACCCACAAATATTAGTATCTAATGCCAACCATACACCACAGGCCATGTGTCCTCGATGTTGGGATACTTCAGGGAACAAAACCTTGTTTTTTTTAGAGACTGTGTTCTAGCAGGAGACAGATTTTAAACAATAAGTATAATAGGTCAATATGTCATGTTTGAAAGGAATAGATGATATGGAGAGAAGAGAAAGCAGGGCAAGTTAAGGAAGAGAGTGAAATGTGGAGTGGGAGGGTGTGCACACAGCAGCTGTAAGTGCGGTGCTCAGAGCTGGCTATGCTGAGAAGCTGACCCGGACAGAGATGGGAAGCGGGAGACCTGAAGTCTGGGGAGACTGTTAGTGCAATGCAGAGTTAGGGCTTCCACACTGGTTCCTTCGCAGGACTGAAAAATAGACAGATAATTAAAAAAAATTTAAAACCTACTTTAACAGCTGGGTGGAGACCACTGTCAAACAGAGCTTCATTTTTGATGATGTTCCCTACTCCAGGCAACACGCTCTGATCCATCAGCACGTCACCCAGCATCCGGCCTTTCTGTTTCTTAACTTCACTTTCTGCTCTCAAGAAACTAAATGTAGGTGAACATACATCTAATTCTTTCATCATTCTTATTCTCTGTTGGCTTTCCATTGAGTTTCTATAGAAAGGAATATAAAACACATGACCATAAGTCTGGTTAAAATTTCACAAAGTCTTATTTATTTATTTATTTTTACTCTGAGTTTTTCTGTTTTATTTTGTTTTTTCTTTTTTTCTTTCTTTTTTTTTACAGAGTCTTGCTCTGTCTCCCAGGATGGAGTGCAGCAGCCTGATCCTGGCTCACTGTAAGCTCTGCCTCCCAGGTTCAAGTGATCCTCCCACCTTGGCCTCCCAAGTAGCTGGAACAATAGGCATGAGCTAATGCCCTGGGCCTTTTCCTTTTCCTTCAGTGTATGACCTGGAGTGAGCCACTGGGAGACTCCAGGTCCAGGCCTGACTTTTTTTTTTTTTTTTAATAGATATCTTTTTATTTTTTATTTTACTAAAAAAAGAAAGAAAAAAAAAGAATAATTAAAAAAAAAAAGAATGAAGGAGAGGAAGAAAGAGAAAGAGAAAAAGGGAGAGAGAATGGGGGTGTTGCTTTATTGCCCGGGCTAGAATGCAGTCTAAAAATGGGTATGCCTATAATTGTGCTTAATAATAGAGACATGAAAAAAAAAAAAATGAGACATGAAAAAAAAAAGAAAATAACAAACAAGCAGCCAACCAATATTTCATTTAAACCTGTAAATAGATGTGATGTGGTACTGATAAGAGTGTGTATGTTGTGTATTTAAAGTGGAGAGGTCTATAAATGTTAATTAAGTTTACTTGTTCCAGAGCTGAGTTCAAATCCTGGATATCGTTGTTCATTTTCTGTCTCATTGATCTGTCTAATATTGATGTTGAAGTCTCCCACTATTGTGTGGGAGTCTAAGTCTCTTTATAAGTCTTATATATCTGGGTATTCCTGTATTGAGTGCGTATATATTTAGGATCTTTAGCTCTTCTTGTTGCATTGATCCTTTTATCATTATGTAATATCCTTCTTTGCTTCTTTTGATCTTTGTTGCTTTAAAGCAACTTCTGCTTTTTATTTATTTATTTATTTATGCTCTCCATTTGGTTGGTAAATCTTTCTCCATCCCTTTGTTTTCAAGTCTTTGTGTATCCTTGCATGTGAGATGGGTCTGGATGCAGCATACCAATGGGTTTTGGCTTTTTTTGCCTGTCTATGTCTTTGGATTGGGGGATTTAGTCGATTTAAATTTAGAATTAATAATAATATATGTGAGTTTAATACTGCCATTTAATGTTAGCGGGCTGTTTTGCCTATTAGTTGATGTAAATTCTTGATTATGTTGATGCTCTTTACTTTTTGGTATTTTTTAGAAAGGCTGATACTAGTTGTTCCTTTCTATGTGTAATGGTTCTCTCAGAAGCTCTTGTAAAGCAGGCCTGGTGGTGATGAAATCTCTGAGTGCTTGCTTGTTCAACAAAATATTTTATTTTTCCTTCGCTTATAAAGCTTAGTTTGGCTGGATGTAAAATTCTGGCTTGAGAGTTATTTTCTTTAAGGATGTTGAATATTGGCCCCCACTCTCTTCTAGCCTGTAGGGTTTCTGCTGAGAGATCTGCTGTGAGTCTGATAGGCTTCCCTTTATGGGTAACCTGACCTTTCTCTCTGGCTGCCCTCAGTATTTTCTCCTTCATTTCAACCCTGGTGAATCTGGTGATTATGTGCCTTGAGGTTGGTCTTCTTGAGGAATATCTTTGTGGTGTTCTCTGTATTACCTGGAGTTGAATATTGTCCTGCCTTGCTAGGTTGGGAAAGTTTTCCTGAATAATATCCTGAAGCATATTTTCCAGCTTGGATTGATTCTCTTCGTCACATTCAGGTACACCTATCAAACGTAGATTAGGTCTTTTCACATAGTCCCATATTTCTTGGAGACTTTGCTCATTCTTTTTCATCCTTTTATCTCTAATCTTGTCATCTTGTTTTATTTCATTAAGTTGGTCTTCGACTTCTGAATCTTTTCTTCTGCTTGATCGATTCGGCTGTTAAAACTTGTTCACAGTTCGCGAAGTTCTTGTGTTTTTCAGCTCCATTAATTCACTTATATTCCTCTCTAAATTGTGTATTTTTGTTAACATTTCATCAAACCTCTTTTCAAAGTTCTTAGTTTCTTTGCATTGGGTTAGAACAAGTTCTTTTAATTCACAGAAGTTTCTTATCATCCACTTTTTGAAAGCTGCTTCTGTTAATGGAACACACTGGTTCTCCATCAGGCCTTGTTCTGTTGCTGATGAGGAACTGTGATCCCCTGTAGAGGGAGAGGCGTTCTGATTTTGGGTATTCTCAGCCTTTTTAGGCTGTTTTCTTCCCTTCGTTACAAATTTATCCACCTGTGGTCTTTATAATTACCATCTTTATAACTGGGTTTCTGAATGGACGTCCAACTTGTTGATTCCCAGCGCTAAAACTGAGCAACCCACTGCGCAGGCCAAAACAGCGGCTTTAAGATTGATGGTGCTTTTCTGACTCTGCACCAAGAACCGCCGCACCAAGGCAGCAGCAAAACCGCCTCACCGGCCGCAAGAGTCACGCTGGCGACCCGTGGGGCTCCTCCGCTGGGAATCTCCTGGTGCGTGAGCAACAAAAATTCGTCTGAAAGTGTGGCGTCCTCTCGTTCTCTGCTCTTTCACTGGGAGCTACAATCCTGAGCTGCTAGTGATCAGCCATCTTGGATCTCTCTCCACAAAGTCTCATTTAAAATGAGCTTTGCTGGCTAGACATGGTGGCTCAAAGCCTGTAATCCCAGCACTTTGGGAGGCCAAGTTGGGTGGATTACCTGAGGTCGGGAGTTATAGACTAGTCTGACCAACATGGAGAAACCCCATCTGTAGTAAAAATACAAAATTAGCCAGGCGTGGTGGCACACGCCTGTAATCCCAGCTACTTGGGAGGCTGAAGCAAGAGAATCTCTTGAACCCGGGAGGTGCAGGTTGTGGCGAGCCGAGATTGCGCCATTGCACTCCAGCCT
>NW_022436979.1:11057496-11081009 GCF_009761245.1 Sapajus apella | reverse complement strand
AAAAAAAAAAAAAAAAAAAAAAGAAGAGCTTTGCTATAAGCACTTTATGTTCATCAGGGTATAAGAGTTGTATATGCAAACAACAAAGACCTTACAAATTATATTATCTGAAGGCTTCTTTAAAATGAGGTTTCATCAATTATAAACTATTTGTTTCTTTAGTCACACATGTGACATCCCAAACCAAGCTCTGCAGTATTGCAGCTTAAGTACTTTTATTTTTATACCTGAGTTCTACTGATGAGTCAAAGAAACAAATCAAATCTTTGGTGAGTTGCATTTCCAAAACAGGAGAAGTTCCATTTTTATATTTATACTCAAGTGGATTAATCATGACGGAGCCTTTCATTCCAAAATGAATCCTGAAACAAAATCAAACCCATTTTTGAGTGGCAGAAAGTGTATCATTTATCAAGCTTATTTCCTGTACTATCATTTTTTTGGATTACAAGCAAACAAATGTAGACAGGATAGGTACTTTGAAAGGGCAGAAAGCAGTAGTAATATTACTATATATTTTTCTTTCATGACTTTGTATCCTTATAAAGATAGAAGATGTGACAGTTTTTCAACTCAAAAATAAAATAACTTCTCAGAGAAATAATAAGGTACCAACAATATGCCCAAGAAAATACACCCCTGCTCCTCTTTTCTTGTCAGATTAAGTATCTTTTATTCACGGAACAGTCTAGCATCTCTTGGCATTTTCTCAGACTCAAAGGCTTGGGATGAGATAAGGTTAAGTTTAAGTTGCCTATAGTTTGTGTTTTTACAAATTCTACAAAGTACCACTAATATTCAAATTCCTTATTTCTAACCACAGTGAATTGGAAATATTTACCTATTCCAAAATAATATCTATGGTTTAAGACATTCTTTTTTACCCTTGTTTTGCACTAAGCAATGAAACAATTTTTGTTTTTTTGCAAAATCTTATGTATCACAAAAAGAGAAAACAAGTCAGAATGCTATTGTCTTCAATTCTTTCCATTTTCATTTACCTCTATATGTATTGGGAAGCGGACATTTATAAATATTTACGGTTAACTTGAAAGCCACAATGTAGTGATGAAAAATTCATAACCTTTCACATTTTATAGGATTGATTAGCATGTCCAGGTTTTTAAAAAAGTAGTTCTGTAAGATCTCTGATGATGAAAATCAAAAATGATTATCAGGATGAAATACTGTGTTCCGCCTTTCAAGTTCCTCTCCTTGTAGCTTTGTTGAGTTAATAAATACGGCTCTTTTGGCAGCAAATGTTACCGCTCTCTGCTTCTAATTGTGGAGCACCATGTTATGATATTGTACAAGGTTAACTGGCCTAACTTTAAAAATGTGGGTTTTAAACTCTGTGTGCCCTACTATCAATCATAAATGCATTTTACATGCCCCATAGTTCTTGACAGGAAAAATGTGTGCCTGTAAGTACTCCATAATTTAGCTTACGGAGGTTCAACCCCAGTGAAAGGTGTACAACTGTCATGCCCAGAAGCCATCATATCTAAAATCTTTTCAGCTGCATGGCTCATAAAGTGGATTCTAAATAACTTTCTATAATGAAACCACATCCACATCAAAAATCTCAAAGGTTAAGACCCAATCCAGATGCAAGAATGGCCCTAACAAGAACCGTAGATCAAGTAAGTATGCCTCTGTCTTATAAATCAATTCACTTTTAGTAAAACAGTGCCTAAAATATTTATTTTATTTTATTAAATAAATATTATAATTGAGCCCCAATAAACCAACACATCTCATGGGATTATCATTAAGTATCTTTGATCTTAAACTTCAAAAAGCATATCAGTATCATGAAAATATTTACAGCAGAGTAAACATTGATATTGTGACAACAACTGATACTGATTTTTTTTTTAACCAGGAATAGGCCCATACTACATAAAGAAAAGACATTCTTAGGTTTTCGTTTGCTTTCCAAGATTCCTCATGATTAATTAGTTTAGGAAAATGTTAATAAATACTTATTTCTATCTAAGCTCCTTCTACCAACCCAAAAGCTTACCTGAGACGATTCACCCTGCAAAACAGAAGTCTACCTGCCAACCACAGTGGTGTGGTCCAAGGGAGGGCATGAGGCTTAACCTGAACAGGTCTCTGTCATCTCCTCAGATCCTGTGCCTTTGTGACAGTTGATTCAGAAATGGACACCTGTCCCAAGCTAGATTCATCAGTATCCAAGCTGAATTCGTCAGTTTTTCTGATGAATTTAAAGATCTAGAGCTGTCTGTGGGAATGATTTCCAACGCGAGCACCAGCAAAGCCAAGGAAGGTCTCTCTGCAGAGAGAGGGCCTAGAGAAGATCTCCGTAAGGAGCAGAGGGAAGAAATGAAGAGAATCCTAATAGCTTTTAGTCTTTGCTTCCTTTAGTTCTCCTTGAAGCCTGCCTGTATTATCTTCAGGTTTTGTAAGATACTCCAGCCGGGCGCGGTGGCTCACGCCTGTAATCCCAGCACTTTGGGAGGCCGAGGCGGGTGGATCACGAGGTCAAGAGATCGAGACCATCCTGGTCAACATGGTGGAACCCCGTCTCTACTAAAAATACAAAAATTAGCTGGGCATGGTGGCGCATGCCTGTAATCCCAGCTACTCAGGAGGCTGAGGCAGGAGAATTGCCGGGACCCAGGAGGTGGAGGTTGCGGTGAGCCGAGATCGCGCCATTGCACTCCAGCCTGCGGAACAAGAGCGAAACTCCGTCTCAAAAAAAAAAAAAAAAAGAAAAAAAAAAAAAAAGAAGATACTCCATATGCTTTTCTAAGTTTTAAAACAGTTTTTGGTACCAAAGTCAACAAAAGATAGTAAATAATTATTGAACTTGCTTGAGTTGGGCTTCTGTCATTGCAACCATGTTCTAATATAAAAATTGTGCCCAAACTAAAAATTCAATTAATAGTAAGAAAATTCCTCTCATTAGAAATAGCTTCCTAAAGAAATCAGTAAATAAGCCCAGATCCTATTTTAAGAATCAACCATATTCTTCCAGCTATCACTGTCAGAATAATCTGAACATCCTTAAGCAAACACAAATAGCATAAACAAAACAGTACTGAAAAGTTTCACATTGATGACAACTATATTTTGCAAATAAGGCAATTGCCTATAAACACTTTCAAGTGGTCAGAAGTGTCCTAACGATAATAAAGAGTGTAAAATGTAGAATACAATAGTTGTAAAACCTGTGCTGGGAATTTTAAAGAAGAGAATGTAAAAAGATATGGTTTTAACCATGCTAAAAAAAAGGGGGGGTTGGGGGAGTTCACTTCTACCTTAGGATACATAAGATTGAAAGTGAACATAGCTACCACCCTAACAAGGAGGAAAAAAATCACATTATCTACAAAATCATACATTCTCTTAGGCCCATCAGAGACATGAGATTGCAACACAACCAGACAAGCTAAATTCCAAAAGGTGACAAGCGCCCAAGGAAACGAAAGTCAGAACACACAAATTGTTTCATCTATGGCAGAGCA
Organism: Sapajus apella; assembly: GCF_009761245.1. Taxonomy (NCBI): domain Eukaryota; kingdom Metazoa; phylum Chordata; class Mammalia; order Primates; family Cebidae; genus Sapajus; species Sapajus apella. The sequence goes on along the minus strand of NW_022436979.1, from coordinate 11,077,515 downwards.
CAAGAGGAAGAGAAGGCTACCATAAAAATGGGAGAGCATAAAACTGACAAATTTTCAACCAACTTTTAGATTCTGAATGTGAGCTGGTGTGACATTTTAGAATCCCTGGAGCCCCAGACACAAGGAGAGTACACACTTGGGCCCATGTGAAAGATGTGAGTGACAGCAAGAGACCTCAAACAGCTGCTCTTGGTGGCATGGCACCTGTTTGCTTCTTGAACATTTCTCTCACATGAAGCCCAAGTCTTAAAAAGTCTTTAAGCTGCTGGGGCCAAGGAAGAGGTAGAAACAAAGATCATACCTGTCCTTGAGGGAGGGACAGGAAGCTTCCTCTGCCCCAGCAGTAAGCCTTATACTGAATAACAGCCATAAGCAGTCTGCCACAGGAGAGTGGCAGGAAACCCTTCAGCCATCCGGCCCAGACAAACGTACCCTGGCCTGTTGTACATGAGGTAGAAGCAAAAGCCATCTGTTCCTAGAGTGGAAGCTGAAAATTAGCTTGGGTGCAAAATACTGTGATGAAAAAAAGAGAAATCTGCTCCCACTAGAAGAGAGGTAGGAAGTGCTCTGACCCAAATATACCTACAGATGCAAAGCAGAGCCTGGCTGCCGTAAGAGGGCAAGGGACAGTAACCCTAAGAAAGCTGCAACCTTGGGGTCTACATATACAGGGCCTGCACAAGACTCAGGCTAGTCCAGAAGAAGTAAAAATCCTAACTATCCCCATCATGGGCCTCCCACTAAGTCACAAGCGACAGCAGCCTACCTGGTGGACAGGTAAGAACATGGACAGACTTTCTCTGTGACATTAATAAACAGTATCTGCTGAAAGCTGAGAGTCGAGCAGCAACACAGAGAAACCATTCACTGCCAAACCAGGCCACACACAAGGCATAAAGTAGCAGTAGCAGCTGGAGTTTTGAAGTTGTTGGTGCACTGAAGTCAAGCCAAAGCAAAACCCAAACCTAGGTCAACTACTTTACTAGACTCACTCAATCCCAAACACTAATGACTGACAGAAAAGGCATGACTGTTTTCGAGCTTAAATATTATTTAGCTCTTGTTTGTCTACACATGGTGTCTGGGTCTTCCATAGACAATGTCTAGGATTCAAAAAAACTTATAAGTCACACACATACACACAAAGATCAAAAACCCAATATCAAGAGAGAAAGCAGTCAGCAGAGCCAGACCCAAAGATGCACCAGATGTCAGAACTATGAGACAGGTGATTTAAAAGTAATGTTAAATTAATTTTAAACTTAAAATATTAATTCTTCATCAAATTTTATATATGTTATTAATATGTTAATGATTTAACATATATAAGGATTTAGTATAAAGGTTCATGAACAGGTGGGCTATTTCAGCAGAGACATAAAAATACATGATATCAGGAATAAGACATTTCTTCAATGAGTAGACCAGAAGACTGCACAGAGCAGGGAAAAGAATAAGTGAACTTGAATATAGATGAATAGAAATTATCCAAACCTAAGAAAGAGAAAAAAGAATGAAAAAGATAAAACAGAGCACGTTTCTTAAATACGCCTGGAGTTTTCTTTCTTGAGGTTTTAAACTATCGACTTATTTACAACATAGAAAATAACTCATATTACTTACTTTTTCTAGAGTATGTTTTGATAATTTGTGTCTTTCAAGGAATCTGTCCATTTATTTTAGTTGTTGAATTAACTGATGTCAATTCGTTATGTAATATATAATGTCCTATTTCTATTCAAGTAACAACTTGAGGATCTGTAGTAATGTTCCCTTTGTCATTCCTCTTAGTGTTTACTTGTGAGCTGTATTGTCCAATATGGCAGCCACTACACACATGTGGCAACTGAGCACTGAAAATGTGATCTCAAATTAATGTGTACTGTAATTACAAAATACACAGCAGATTTTGAAGACTCAGTATAAAAAAAGAATGTTACATCTCATCAATAATTGTTTAAATTGTTCATATGTTGAAATATTTTGCATAGGTTAATAAACTGTATTATTAAAATTGATTTCTTTTTGCTTTGGTTCATGCGGCCATTAGAAGATTTTAAATTATATATATGTTTCCCATGTTTATGTTGGACTGCATTGAGCTAAAAGTTTATCATTTTTATTACACTTTTCAAAGAACCAATTATTTGCTTCATTGATTTTTTTTCTCTATTGCTTTCATTTTTTAATCCCATTAATTTTTGTTCTTCATTATTTCCTTCCTTCTATCTGTTTTGGGTTTAATTAGCTTTTATTCTCCTAGTTTTTTAAAATGGAAGTTTAAATCTTAGAGAATTTTACACATTTATAATATTTAATGCTAGAACATTCCCTCAAGCATTGCTTTAGCTATGTCCACAAATTTTGATCTGGTGTTTTCATTTTCATTCAATTCAAAATATGTTCTAACTTCCTTTGTGATTTATTTGACACATGAGTTTAGAAGCATGGTGATTTCCAAATATTTCAAATTTTTCAGCCTGGTGCAGTGGCTCACACCTGTAATCCTAGCACTTTGGGAGGCCAAGGTGGGTGGATGACCTGAGGTCAGGAGTTTGAGACCGGCCTGGCCAACATGGTGAAACCCCATCTCTACTAAAAATATAAATATTAGCCAGGCATGGTAGCGGGTGCCTGTAGTCCCAGCTACTCAAGAGGCTGAGGTAGGAGAATCACTTGAATCCAGGAGATGGAGGTTGCAGTGAGCTGAGATCTGTCACTGTACTCCAGCCTGGGTGACAGAGAGAGACTCCCTTTCAAAAAGAAAGAAAAAAAGAATTTTCTAGCTATCTCAATGATTTCTGGTTTAATTCTGTTGTAGTCAGAGAGATTCTTTCATAATATCAATACTTTTAAATTTGTTAAGACTCATTTTGTTGTACATAATCTGGTCAACGTTGCTGAGTGTTCCACGTGCACACGAAAAGCATGTGTTGTTGGGTGGAATGTTCTCCACTTGTCAATTAGGTCAAGATGGTTGATAGTGATGCTCAGGTCTTTTATCCTTACTGATTTTGCCCACTTGTTCTATCAGTTACTACCAAGAGAGTGCTGAATTATTCAACAATATGTTAGTTTCTCTTTGTCCTTTCCATTCTAGCAGTTCTTTACATTTTTTGAATTTCTATTAGGATTACTATATTTTCTTGATACATTAACCCTTTAATCTTTATTGAATGTCCTTCTTTACCACCGGTAATATTCCTTGATCTGAAATCTACTTTGATATTATTCTAGCTATGCCAGCTTTCTTGTGATAAGTGTTTTCATAGTATTTTTTTTTTTTTTTTTTTTGAGGCAGAGTTTTGCTCTTGTTACCCAGGCTAGAGTGCAATAGAGCGATCTCGGCTCACCGCAACCTCTGCCTCCCAGGTTCAAGTGGTTCTCCTGTCTCAGCCTCCCGAGTAGCTGGGATTACAGGCCTGTGCCACCATGTCTGGCTAATTTTGTATTTTTAGTAGAGACGGGGTTTGTCCGTGTTACTCAGGCTGGTCTTGAACTCCTGACCCCAGGTGATCTACCCACCTAGGCCTCCCAGAGTGCTGGGATCACAGGTATAAGCCACCATGCCTGGCCCACAGTATTTGTTTCCATCCCTTTATTTTACCCTGCATCATTATATTTCAAGTAGTTTTCTTGTAGGCACATTATAGTTTGGTCTTGTGTTTTTATTCAATTAATTTCTGCCAAATAATTAAGATGGTTATTTACATTTAATGTGATTATTTGTACGCTCTGATTTAAATATACTATATTACTATGTTTTCTATTTGTTCCATCTGTTCCCTGTTCATCTTTTAATGCCTTTTTTAGGATTCAGCATTTTTTATAATTCTATTTTATCTCCATTAGCAGCTTATTACTTTTACCACTTTTTGAATTTTTTTAGTAGTTGTTCTAGTTTTCATAATACACATCTTACACTGTGATAGAAGTTATCACAGTGTAGCTTCAAATGATAAGCAAAATGTATATTGCAACAACCTTAAAGTACTGTATCATCATTTTCCTATCCCATTATTTGTACTATTGTTACAATGCATTTTACTCAGATATATGTTATAAAGTCCAAGTCCACAATAAACTGTTATTATCCTTGCTTTAGATACAGAACATAAGAGAAAAACATCTTTTATATTTACTTCCAAGTTTCCATTCTCAGTTTTTTCTTTCTGTAAGTTCAGATTTCTATCTGTTATTATATCCCTCATGCTGGACAGACTTTCTTTAACTTTTCTTGCACTGCAGGTCCTGGTACTACATTCCCTTAGCTTCTTTCTTTTTTTTCTTTTTTCTGAAAAAGTCTTTCCTAAACCTTCATTTTTAATAGATATTTTTGATGGGTTTAGAATTCTGAGTTGAGAGGGTTTTCTTTCAGCAAATGTTGCTCTGTTGTCTTCTGTCTTACATAATTTCTGTAAATGTATTTCTTAGCTTTGCTCCTTTGTGTTAATACATAATGTTTCTTAGTTTTTTAGCATACTGGCAAGCTATGTGTGAGGGATATTTGGTTTGGTTTGAGGTTCTTTTAGCTTCTTGGATCTGTGGTTTGTTTAGAAAATTCTTGGCCATTTAAATCCAAAGATGTCTTCTGTTCTGTTTTTTCTTTCTTCTAGGATTACAGTCACAAGCATGTTAGATTATGTGACCTTGTTCCACAGCTTTGTTAATCCTGCACAATGTTTGGCCATTACTTCTTTTAAAAATGTCTTCTGTTTTATCTCTCTCTCCTTCCTGGAACTCCAAATACATCAGGCCACTTGATGTTATACCAATAACAAATCTACACAAATATCATTACCCTAATACCAAAATAAGACAAAGGCAGTAACAGAAAAATAACGCTATAGCACAATATCTCTCATGAAGACACATGCAAAAGTCCTCAACAAAATATTAACAAATCAAATCCAGAAACATATAGAAAGGATAATCCATCATGACAAAGTGAAGTATACTCCAGGAATGCAAGGCTCATTCAAAATTTAAAAATCAATCAATATAGAATTCCACAAATGAAGTTAGAAAGGCAATATGATGATCTCAATAGATGCAGAAAAAATATTAGAAAAATTCAACAAATTAGAAATAAAAGGGCATTTTTTTGATCTACTAAAGCATCTACAAAGAAAATAAAGCTAATATAGATAACAAGGCAAACTTATTTGCTCTTACCACTACTACTCAACATAATGCTGGGGGTTCTAGCCAATGCAATAAAACAAGAAAAAGAAATAAGAGACATATAGGGTGCGGGGAGCAAGGGGAGGGAGAACACTAGGACAAACACCTGAAACCTAGATGACAGGTTGATAGGTGCAACAAACCACCATGGGACATGTACACCCATATAACAAACCTGTATTTTCTGCACATGTATCCCAGAGCTTGAAGTAAAATTTGTTTTAAAAAGGCATATAGATTAAATAGAAAAAATAAAACTGCTTTAATTCACAGATGATATGATTATCTACATAGAAAATACTAAAAGTAAACAAGAAAAAGCTACTAGAACTGTAATAACGAGTTTAGCAAGTGTATTAGTTTGTTTTTACACTGCTGTAAAGGACTTCCTTGAAACTGGATAAGTTATAAAAGAAAAAGGCTTAATTGACTCACAATTCCATATGGTTTGTGAGGTCTCAGGAAACTTAAAATCAAGGTGGAAGGTAAAAGGGAAGCAAGGACCTTCTTCAGATGGCAGCAGAAGAGAGAAGAGAAAGAGAAGGGGTAAGAGCCCTTATAAAACCATCAGATCTAGTGAGAACTCACTCACTATCACAAGAACAGCATGAGGGACTGTCAGAGCCAGATCCTATCAGCAAGGTTGCAGGACACAAGGTCAATGCACACACAAAAACTGTATTTCCATATACTGTGAATGAACAATTGGAAATTCAAATTTTAAAAAAGTATTCTTTACAAAAGCATCAAAAAAACCACTTAGTTACAAATATAAAATATGTCTGAATCTCAAAATTATAAAATACTGATAAAGAAATGAAGGAAGATGTAAATACATATAATATATACTGTGTTCATGGACTGGAAGACAATAATGTTAACAGGTGAATTATCACCTAATTGATCTACAGATCCAATGCAAAGCCAATCAAAATGCCAGCAAGAATTCTATAGAAATCAACCAGCTATGTCTAAAATGTAGGAAATAACTAAAATAACAAAAACAATTTTGGAAAAAAAAAGAATAAAGTCAGAGGACTGACACTACTTAATTTAAACTTACTTTAAAGCTATTTTAATTAAGACAGGGCAATATTGGTGAAAGAACAGACACATAAAATATAAAATAATAACATTTTATCTGATATTTTTCCAAATAGAGAGTTCAGAAATAGACCCACACATATATGGTCAACTAATTTTCAACAAAGTTGCAAAGAAATTCAATGGAGAAAGGATAATCTCTTCAACAATGGTGTTGGAATAACTGGATATACACATGCAAAAAAACAAACTTCAACTCTTGCCTTGTACCATATACAAAAAAGGACTCAAAATAGATCATAATCTTAAACATAAAAGTTAAGACAATAGAACTTCCAGAAGAAAACAAGGACATCTTGATTAATTTGTGTTTGGCAAATATTTCTTAGACTGTTCACAAAAAGTATGAATGAGACATGAAAGAAAAACTTGATAAATTAGGTTTCATCAAACTTAAAAGTTTTTAGTCTTCAAGAGACATGGTTAAGAAAATGAAGAAAAAAGCCACCGATTGGGAGAAAATATTTGCAAACTATGTATCTGATAAATGGCTTACATCTAAAATATATAAAGAATACTACAACTCAATAACACAAAAATATATCCAATAAAAAGGGAAAAAATTAATAGACCCTTCACCCTGTAAAATACACAATAGCATATAAGCACATTGCATCAGATATCATTAGTTAGTAGGGAGAAGAATATTAAAACCATAATGAGATACACTGTATACATATTGGAATAGCTAAAATTAAAATGACTGGCAATACCAAGTGCTGGCAAAAAAGCTGAGTAATTGAAATTCTCATACTCTGCTGGTAAGAATGTAAAATAGTACCACAACTTTTAAGACCAATTTGGCAATTCCTCTTAAAGTCAAACACATACTTATCAAATGACTTATAGATTCTAATCCAATGTATTTATCAAAGAGAAATGCAATATATGTCCACACATATGTCATATGTATGTGAATATTCACAGCAATTTTAGTCATAATATTAAAAACTTGAAACAATCCAAATGTCCATCATCTGATGAATAAATTAACAAAATATGGTACATTCATACAATGGGAGACTGCTTAGTAATAGAAAAGACAGTACCACTGATATTTCAAGCAATATGAATGAATCTTACAGTATTACACAGAGTAAAAGTATACTTGTTTCTACTAACATATTATGTGACAGTACAGAAAATATGTTGAAGCTGTAAACTCTTTTATAAGTAGTATGTGACGGATTCAATAAAGGCATTTCAGCAAACTGAAAAGACTCATTATATTATCTCTTGCATATCTGATTTGAGGTTCATACTCACTTAAACCCCAGTAAATTATAAAATCAATCATGTATAAAGCATTTCTAAAATGGCAAAGCCTCCAAAATATCTCAGATATCGTTTCTGATCTCTGAGCACATATAACTGCAAACAGCCAGTCATGTAAATCGCAAACTGGAAACAGTGAACGGTCTTGGAAAAATCTGTCTGTCTGTCTGTCTGTCTGTCTGTCTGTCTATCTATCTATCTATCTATCTATCTATCTATCTATCTATCTTTAAAATTTTAGTCCAAAATGCAACAGCTATGCCCATTTTAATTAAAATGATAGCTTAAGTGTGAGTGCAGCTGGGTGAATATGCATATAAATATTTGCACACATCATACTGGCAATGTATGCATCCAAAGTTAATAAAGATTATGTCTGGTAGTGGGATTGAGAATGTATTATTTTACACTTATTTTTCATTACTTTTCAGTTTTCTCTACTGAGTACCATTTATAGCAAAAACTTGGTGATGTTGTGTTGCTTTGGCTGAAGAGCAAACTCAGAAGCTGCACAGGTAGTCATCACACATAACACCATAACAGTGCTCCTAAAATAAACGTATATCACATAATTTTTAGTATCTCTTGGCACTACTAGGAGCACTTGAATATATCATTTAGTAGATAGAGAAATAATCACTCTCTAATATGTATCTTTCTGATGTTTGAATTTTTTACAGGGCAGATTCTGCTAGAGGGCTATGTTTGTATTCTACTTTCATTAACAAATGAATCCCAGGAGATTCAACAAATGAATCCCAGAAGATTCAGGGCCTGACCTGTGAGATGAACATGCTTTATGACTAAAATCTGTGGGAATTCTGATTGGGAAAAGCTGGGTATCAAGGGGAAACTATTAGCAACCTTTAAACATGTTTCCTGATATATGCCCTCTCAAATGCAGACGAGCCACCCACCTGGCTCGTCTGCATTTGAGAGGGCATATACATTCTATTTGCAATAGAAATGTCTATTGGGAGGACAAAGACATTCTATTTGCAACAGAAATGTCTTCATGTTTGACTTCCATCCTGCAGCCTCACAAAAAAGATCACATTTCTTTGACAGAGTCATTCATTTCCCCTAAGAAGCACAGGTTGGAAGTATATTTTCTGAACTTATGTTACATTCTAAAAGGGGAGCAACTGATTTTAGGTTCAGATTCCAACAGCAGATCTGCCATTGACCTTGAATTATTACGTCCAATAGTTGTTATGGCTGCAGGAAATTGAAAGGAAGCAAGTCACTGCATTTTTCCCACCCGTATATACTGACAGACGTACTCTCCAGGGATGGCACCAGTTTAGTGAGTTTGAAAAAGTGATTGTCCTTGTTTAGAACTTCACAGAACACTTGCTGACAGCCCTGTACTGAGAAACGACTTCCCCCTTATCCATCTGGTGGAGAGCACTTGATAAAACACCCCCTCTCATCTTACAGAAATAAATCTGTACCTAACAACAGAGAGTCAATAACATATCAATGTTTTCAACTATCATGCACAGATCCCATTGTGTACTACTCTATCCAGAGCTACGAGTTTTCAGTCACATCAATCTACCACAGCAGTAATATAACCTGCAATATATCATTACTGCATGAACCACTAGGCATATGCTGATGTTATCAATTCCAGACTAAGAAAAGCCATGAAGTGACAATGTTGTCCAAGGACAGCAGCTGCTGACAATGAAAAGAGAACACCTCACAGGAAAAGCAATTATATAAGCCCTGGATTACTCTAAACATGTGGTAGATGAGATGCAATAAGTAACAATCATATAGTATCATCTCTTTGTGACAATTATTCACCTTTGGTTAGCACAGGGTCCAGGAACAGGTCTTTTCTCTTTGTTTGATACAGAGTCTGGCTGTGGTGCCCAGGCTGGAGTGCAGTGGCATGATCTCAGCTCACTGCAACCTCTGCCTCCTGGGTTCAAGTGATTCTCCTATCTCAGTGTCCCAAGTAGCTGAGATTATAGGCACACGCCACCACACCCAGCTAATTTTTGTATTTTTAGTAGAGAAGGGTTTTCACTGTGTTGGCCAGGCTGGTCTCAAACTCTTGACCTCGTGATCTGCCTGCCTTGGCCTCTCAAAGTGCTGGGATTACAAGTGTGAGCCACCGCACCTGCCCAGGTCTTTTCTTTTAAGAAGGTGATAACTGTGGTCAATATCTTTAAAAAGCACTAGAAACAATCTGAAGAAGCAGTACCAATATTTACAGTTGGCAAAAGCTTAGGCCAAACTCAGAAAAGACAGGCTGAGATTCAGTAGACATATTAACTCATAGACATCTTTAATTTTCCCGCAAAAATTAAATATGTGATCATGTATCACAATTAACATATATTTTAACTTTTTTATCGCTAAGTCAACCAAGGAAGCAGGTTGCTAGTCCTTCTTTGCCAGTATAATAGCCATGAATTTCCATGGGAACTGTAAAAACAACGGAGAACCTGCTATTTCTCTGGAAAGTTTTTAAATTCTCTAAGTAAATTTCCAAATTCCATTCAAGCCTCCAGAGAAAGAAGGAAGCCAGGAAAGTTTTTAAAAATCAAGTGATATATTTAAACCAAACTAGAGTCTGTCACAAATATAAAGTAACTGCTCTGGGAGGCCAAGGTGGGTGGATCACAAGATCTGGAGTTCGAGACCAGCCTGGGCAACACGGTGAAACACCCTCTCTACTAAAATACAAAAATGTAGCTGGGCATGGTGATGGATGCCTATAATCCCAGCTACTTGGGAGGCTAGGGTGGAGGAATCACTTAAACCCAGGAGGCAGAGGTTGCAATGAGCTGAGATTATGCCACTGCACTCCAGCCTGGGCAACAGAGCAAGACTCTGTCTCCAAAAATAAAAATAAAAAATAAAAAATTATATATATATATATATATGGCATATAAAGTAACTGTGTCACTGAAATACAATAAACATTTGGTAAAATCAAGAAGAGACTTGTGGTATAGGGAGTTTGGGGAATAGCAAAACAGAGCTGTGTTGCTCTAATACATCTTGGGAAGCCCTATAAAATGATTGTCTTTCAACAAATGATGACATGAGAATTTATTATTCTGCTGCTTATCAATTTCCATGATAGAATCACAAACTCTCATATTGGAGGTCTCTTAAAAATACAGTACTTCGTATATGATTAAACGTGACACCCGGCAAACTCCATCTAGCCTTCTATGCATCTTTAAATGTAGAGAGATAAGATGTATTGTATAGGCTGATCTTACCGTAAAGCTTTTGGTCCAAAGTACATAAAGAGCTCCTTCCCCAAAGTTTCCACGCCATTGTAAACATATCCATTAAACAGGCTCAAGACATTCTGGCTGGAATCATTATTATTCAGTATAGCAGCCTAGTAGAAAATATACAGATACACAGAAACACAAACACATAAACTTTAAACAAAATTATAATTTAATTCTTAAATGTGTTTATACTACTTCATGCCCAGGTGCATTTCAATGAGAAGAATAATCTCCAACAAGTAATGTAATCGGCTGTTTACATACATTTTTGTCAAATTACTATGCAGTCATTTAAAGAGAGAGAGGCCAAAAGAATTAAGTAAAAAAAATAATAATTGACAGACCACCAACATAAAGTTTCTTCCAGGACCATACAGCTCTGTGCATATGAAAAGGAAGTACAGGAATACAACATGAATGTTTTAAAACTAAAAACTGGAATATAGGTTCTTCCATTTCCAGAAGTATAGACAAGTTCCCTGAAAGACTGGTCAGATAAAAACAGCTACAAATCATAGATGATAAAATATGAAAACAAAATATTTTTAACCACACTGACGAACTCTTAAGCAAGTATGAAATAATACAAGGTCAAAAACTAACAATGGGAGAGAACCTGGAGAGGTAGTAAGGAGAGTCCTGAAGGCAGCATCTACCCTAAGAGCATTGATTGAAACTAAGGAATAAGAGCTTCAATTCTCACGTCTTGTGATGCAGGAGATCAGAGACAAAACCCGGGCCCCCTGAGTAGGAGAATCTAATTTGAGACCTGTCCTGCTCCAACCATAATGTTATGAATGAAGAAAAAATAAACTCATATTCCCTTTCCCCCATCAGTCTTGCAAAACCAAACAATACATTGTTAGGATTACAACATATATGCAGAATGCTATAAGATATTCAAGGAAATTATAAACATGAATCAACATAAAACAAAAATATAAAATATAGGTTCTTCTGTGGGAGAAGGAAAGAAAAGGACTTTGGTTTAGATTTTAGCAATGCCCTTTTTCTTAAACTGGGCATTATATATGCTGGCGTTTCTTATGACATTATTTTTATTTTAGACTATTTTCAATTAGTGTTTTATAAACATTATTTAATTTAAACTCAAAATGTAATTAAAAATTTAAGACTTAGACATGCATTAGCTATTATAAAGATAAAATAGCATACATAGAATTATATCTATGCATTAACTCAACCTAAGGTAATATCCTTATTTACCTCTAACAACTTTTTTTTTCTTTTCTCAAATGGGCCTAATGATTCTCGAAAACTCTGAATGAAAACTTGGTGAGTAGTGGGAATGGAGAAATGTCAAGATATAATTATAAAACAGCTTTAGATACAGAGTCTAAAAGCAAGCCACAACTTTTCCTCACTTTAAGGTGAATGATATTGTTCAGTGATTCTCCAACCTTTGGTTTTAGACATTTGTCATTTTAAATGCTTAGGATGGCATGTCCACTCTATTCTTTATTTCACGAAATTGGTCTTTGTTAAGGTACAACCACTGTACACAGCTCAAAGACATAATGGAGATAAAGAAAAAAAAAAACAAACCGAGACCAGACACTATTCTTACTATTCTTCTACTAAACCCATTCAAGGTTGAAATAGCTAGTCAATGCCAGAACTTTCCAACTGCCTAAAGTTCAGGCAAATGGCTTTATCCCTCCTTTACGTAAGAGCTGGAGAATCAAACAATGGCAGATAAATTAAATGCACAAGAGTAATCAAAAATGACAGCAGTCACTTCCAGTTCTGGACAAATCACACAAAAAAGAACCTGTGGAAGATTGTAGGCACATGCCACCATATCCTCAGAGCTTAGTTTTTGATTTTCCTTTCTGGGAGGCACTCTAGTACCTATCAATAACTATCAAGGACTGGAAAGGCAGGCTTGAGTACTCAGTAAGGAAAAAACACATTTGCCTTGTTTTTATATAAGTCAGTGTTCTAAGGCCCTGAACTGAGAAGCACCAAGAGTCTTGATGCTTTTCTGCCTAACAAGGGACTTTAGGCCACTTAAATACACTTCAGGCCCAGTATAGATTACAATAGGTTTTAAGGTAGGTTTCCATGACAACCAATCAGTCCTTAAAAAGTTCTTAGAAACCAGCCAGGACACTTTAACATGATGACATACAAAGCAGATATAGATCTTTGCCTCAACATAGATTAGGCTGTACATTTTCAGGATCTCAGATTTAAGTTCTTACTAATAGTTTAAACCCTCATTTGTAAGTCAATGGTAAGAGCCTTGTTTCTCCACCACTCCAATGTCAACACTCTCTTGTCTTTTCCCAATATTCGCTACTTGCAACTGGTTTATACACTCCCTGTGAAATCTTCTAATTTTCTTAGAGTTCTCAGCAGAGGCCGGGTGATGAATGTTACCCCATTTTATATACAGACACGCACACACACACACTCACTCTCTCTCTCTCACATATATACTAGCTTTCCCTGCTTTGTGGGTAGGAAAGAATTTGCTACTACTGCACTCCTGTGCTTTAATCGCCTTTACCTCTTTAAGTTTTTGTTTTGTTTTGTTTTGTTTTTTGAGACAGAGTCTCGCTCTGTCAGCAGGCACAAGACTAGAGTGCAGTGTTGTGATCTCTGCTCACTGCAACCTCCTCTTCCCGGGTTCAAGCAATTCTCCTGCCTCAGCCTACCGAGTAGCTGGGATTACAGGTGGGTGGCACTCCGCCCAGCTGCCTCTTTTAAGTTTTGTAAGTTAAATCTGATGCAAAAGCATAAGAATGATACGTTAGACTTTGGGACTTGGTGTGAGGGACAGAGAGGCATAAGGCATGAGGGATAAAAGACTACACATGGGGTTTAGTGTACATTGCCCAGGTGATGGTTGCACCAAAATCTCAGAAATCACCACTAAAGCACTTATCCATGTAACCAAACACCACCTTTTCCCCCAAAGCCTACTGTAATTAAAAACAATAATACATTTAAAGAAAAAAATTAAAACTGAAACTCAGTATCTAGGTAATGTCTGATTGGCCAATTATAAAATTCTTGTCAGCTGCCACATCACTGTTCCTCACTGCAGCTGAGCATGTCTGTAATCCCAGCTATGTGGGAGGCTGAGGCAGGAGAATCGCTTGAACCCCTGAGGTGGAGGCTGCAGTGAGCCGAGCTGTCAGCAGCCCTGCAGCCTGGGTGACAGAGCGAGACTCCGTCTCAAAAAAAAAAAAAAAAAAAAAAAAAAAAAAAGAAAGTTCTAACCATGGAAAATGACATGGCCATTTAGCAAAACAAAGTTTTGGTGAATAGTGCTTCAAACCTTATGGTTACTGGGCCACTTATTCACAAGAAAAAAGGTAGTATGTTCCCTTGCAAATAAATTCTGTTGTGAAAGGCAAAGAAGTCAAAAATCCAAAGGCCCCAATATACTCAAAATGCATGAGGCCATTATATATCTTCACATGGCTGTCAATGGAAATTGAAGTATGTTGTCTTTGCTGACAGAGCCTCAAAGAGAACCTCCAACTAAAGCCTTAAAGGTGTAATACATGTCTTATTTGCTCTACTGGTGTTTTACCCTATTCTCTGCAATTAAAAACAACATTCAATATGATCTTTAAAAAAAAAAAAAAACTGAAACTCTGAAATTACAAATGTTGAAAACAGATGTTTATCGCCTGATGAAGGTTATTATTGTTAACACATGTTGATAGAAAAGCAAATGAAGGAATGATCACAGGCAGTTATTAACTTATAGAAAAAAATTAACCTGAAAATATCAAGTGACTTCAGTGCAGCAGAAACTCTTCCAGCTACAGATGCTATATGACCTTGGCTTGAATTTGTTTAAGAATTCCTTTTTAATACTCGATGATATTTGGTACTAAAATGAAATGTTAGTAAAACCTCTTCCTTGCTCACATATATATAGTTTGTAATTCTCCCTGGGGCTAGAGTTTTACCACCTGGACAGTAGGATAATCTTGAGGCCTTCTACCTGCCAAATTTCGCATAGTATTTTCTAAACCACTGTCGAAGTGCCGTCTACACTGAATTATTATTTACTGTGACCTGCATTTTTTCCCTGTCTATAAGCTGTCCAGGGACAGTAACGAGTTCAGCTAATATCCTTGACAGCTTTGCACAATGCCTGGGGTTCAGTGAACATTTGTGGGATTAAATAAATTCCTCCTCCTTTAGCTCCTAACACCAAGTGTGACTTTAAAGAATACACTCACTGCTTCCCCTCCCAACATCCCCAGCCTGCTTGACTTTTCCCAAGGTATCCTGGCAAAATCCTCTACTCTACCATCTACCTAATCTCCTTTTAAAATTCATTCACATCCTAATATCTTATTTTCTAATTACCTGCATTGGAGTGAGATTTAAACATAGAAGGACCAAATTCTCATGACTACTAAAAGCTATAATGGAAGTAAAATACCCTATTTACCAGCATTTCCCATAAAATAAAATGAACCATATGGGAAGGTTTAGGGAGGAGTTCCTCTGTGTTTAGCAAGCAATCCTAGAATGCCTGGTTTTTATTTGTCATGTTTACTTAGCATTTAAATTGTTGCTCTAAAAAGATCTAATCTAATACAGTAGTTCTCCCTTATCCAAGGCTTCACTTTCTATAGTTTCAGTTACTCATGGTACAGTACCATAAGATACTTTGAGACACAGAGAGATACCACATTCATTTAACTTTTCTTACAATAGAATGTTACAATTGTTCTATTTCATTGTTAGTTATTGCTATTAATCTCCTACTGTACCTAATTTACAAATTAAACTATCATAGGTATGTATATATAGGAAAAGAGATAACATATATAGGGTTCGATACTATCCATGGTTTCTGGCATTCACTGGATGTCTTAGAATGTACCTTCTGTGGATAAGGGGGCACTACTGTGCTTAATTTTGGTATTGAAATGATACACAAAGTTTTTTTATTCAGTTGTTTATCATGCAGGTGGCTTACCCAAGTCAGCGGATTCCTGGTACTCTATCATTTCTAAAATAATCAGCTCTGGATAATATACTTGGGATAAAATAAAATTTTCAACTTATGATTGGCCATTGCAAGCACCTGCATATATCTTTCACTGTTCTTTTAAAAATCCATCTTAAGGCAAAATTCTGGTATACTGGTAATGGTTTGTTATACTTGTTTTGAGAGCTATTATGTATAAATTGGGCAAAGCTTTTGCAATAAACCTAAGATTTACAAGACATTCACTTGTCTTACTATAGACGCTAGGGTTATCACTTTTCTCTGCAAGCTTTTACTGCCCAAATTCAAAAATTAATTTCCATAAGCCTGTTATCTTTGCTGTAACTATATACAATTGTCCAATATCCACTTGACTTTCTCATGTTGACCCTTATAATCCATTACTGTATTATTTGAACATTTCATCCTTTTTATTTATTTTTTCTGAAATAAAGACGAAAATATCCTTTGCCACAATTTTAAGTATGATTGAGAAGGTTCACCTTCCCCTTTTCAAGTGGCTTAGTAATCTTCAAAACAACATATATTTTCAGAGATAGCACATGATTTATTGTGCTGATTACTATTTATCCAGCCTATCCATGGGTGGACAAGGAAGATAAACTTTTCAGAGCAGAGTAAGTCTTTTACATAAATGCTTCAACTCTAGTGCAGTTTTTTCCCTACACAAAAGAAAATACCATATTTACTTTCCTGTTCTCTCTTCTTTTCCTCACGTGCTTTCATCCCCAATACAACAACACTTTTTAATCAGAGATTAAGTCTACCAGTATAAGTCAACAAAGAACATAATTTTAAAATGATTTCTAAACACAAAAATAGAGCTCCTTAGGTCCATTCATCAAAACATATTCTATAATTTTGTAGGTGCAGGACCTTTAAGCACTTACCCAGAGACTAAGGACTGTACCTTATCTGAAGGCACCAAATGATTATAAATCCTTCATACAAATAGGGTGTTCCTCAGATAAGTGGGTCTGGTGAGAAAGCTCTGATCCAGAAGAAAAAGGAACAATTCCCAGGATGTTTATTTTGCTAGGCACTAAGCTAAGAATGTCATATGCTGCTTCATTTAATCCTGATCAAATAAGCTGTGACAATAAGCACTTTCAGACAAGGAAGTAACAAAGAATGAGAATTCAAAATCAAGATGATCAGATGTTCTCTTCTCTACAGCATACCAGATATGTTCATCTGGATAAAAAGCTACAATGGCCATGGAAAATCACCTCCCCTGAAACCTTTGTAAGAATGTTGTCTGTTATCCCTTGTTTCATGATTCGATAGCATTCTGGATTCTGATAATGATGATCCTGAGTCATTAAGGAGAAATCATTATCAGTATCCATTTAACAAGGTAAGTATATAATGCATGTTCTCTAAATTATTTAGAAATCTCCTTCAGATACTTAAACAAATGAGCCTCATTTTGCTGGAAAATGAATCTCTGCAGATTGGCTCATTTCTTTAAATAATGGCAATAAAATGAGCCATGATTTTTTTCCCCATTTTGAAGAAGGAAAATTTACTACGTGGTTTACATTCTGGTAGTAGGAATTTCCATATAACATGCACAAGAAAATATGCACATACTTATAATGAAAGATTCCAAATGGAATTTATTTCTAAATCTTTAATCGTTTTACACTATTCAAAATCTTGCTCTTCTCCATCCATTCAACTTTTATTAAATGCCTCTTTGGTTAGGTTCCTGACACTGTGAAGTCACTTATATAAAGATAAGCAGCCAGCATATTAAATACATGTATCAAATTTTAAAGAGTGATGGAAATAACCAGACCATGTTTCAAATAAAATGAATGCTTATAAATAAACTGTTTCATATCCTGTTTTGTGAGATTGAAAACATGTGCAGATTAAATATGATTTCACTAAAATATTGCATCCACCCAACAATTAAAATCAAAGGAATGACGCTTCAAAGCTCATTAACCAGATATGTTCATTTATATTCCAACATTGTTTCTTACCATAAGCTTCCACAATCTCCAGCAGAGTTTTATGCAATTTGTTTATACTGTTGCACAACTTTATGCTGACAAGACAGCGGATCATAACTCAGAGAAATAATATAGTACATACACGACTAGCAGATGCTGGGATCTTCTATGGCTAGGTTTTCTCAAAATGAGGATCAGTTGTCACAGGGAGACATGCATTCAAGCATGTTCTCTATAAACTTTACACTGGAACAAAGAGGAATGCTATATGACAGAGTAACAGTATATTATGGCAATAGCTACTGAAGCTGTGTTTTTTGGTTTCTTTTTTGGTATGATTATCTGAGGTTTAAATATTTTATTTTGAATGCCCATTAAATATTTCTTTAGCTCTCATTGGTAACTTTTTCCATGTTTACTGCACTGTAAAGAATGCAGTATGCAGTTATTAAATTATTTTTAAATGCTGCCTTGTGAAAACTAATCATTTCAAGCCAGTAGCAGAAACATTTAAAGAGCTTTAATTCTTTGGCATAAATGCCTAGGAGACATAGGCTCATCTGTTACAGTAATGATCTTGCCAGAGGTTTGTGACAACCTACCATGTTTTAATGAAATTTACTATGGATCCCTCTAAAATGCAAAAGACTCTTCATGTTTACAAAAGGTTATAATTATGCTTTTTCTTTAGATGAAAGGCCCAGAAAATGAAGCCATGGTAAATTATTTAGAAGTTTATCAACAGCCCCAAAGAGCATATTCCTTCCATATTGATTTTGAAATCCAGTGTCCACAGAACCAGATTCCTGATCCTAATCTTAAATACCTATTCCAATTTTTAATACCTCTATCAAGGTATCAAAAATAATATCTTTAAATGGTGGGTTTTTTATGTGTGGGGTATAACTTATTGAGTATTGCTGCCAAGTGATGTTAATAATTGCCTAACCATTAATGAAGCATTTGTATTATATTATCAGGCTGCACTCTTTTGTGCAATCCAAACATAGCCATAAAAGTTATTAGAAGAGAATGATCAGAACAGATACAAGAGAATTGACTGAACCGAACAAAACTAAAAATGGTGGTAGACACAGCCAAAAACCCAAGGTTGTACTTTTCTATTTAATAAATAACCACTACCACAAACTGAGCGTTATGGTGTTCCTACCATTGTATGCTGAAAAAGCAATAAAGATCCTAATGAATATTTTATTGTTGAGTGGAGCTATGGCATGGTTAAGAGGTAGGCTTTGGAGTTTTAAAGAAAGATCAAACCCTGGTTTAGCCCCTTACTAGTCATGTGATCTTGGGCAACTGATTTAAACTCACTCTGAGACTCATGTGCCTCTTCTGTACAATCAGGTTTTGCTCCTTTACCATAGGGTTATTTTTTTTCATGACTGAATGAACTGTAAAAGCATCTCATGCCTTAACATTAGAGATAATCACAACAAAACTTAAAAGGAAATGTTTAAGCTATTTTTCCTAAATACCAACGAGGTGATATTTATTTAAAACATTAGGTTGGACTCACACAGCAGAAAGCATATCTTGCTCATCTTTGTAGTCCCAGGAGCTAGCATAAAACCGAACACAAAATATGTTGTTGTTGAATGACGTAAATTATGATATCCGTAAGGATATTCATGCCATATCCACTGCTTAGCCCTACCATCTTTACTTCTAAAACAGTGACTCTCTTCTCTTGTATTCACCTCCACCAGCAGCACTTGACTCCAAATTCGTCACCTGGATTTCTGCAGTCATCTCCTAACTGAGAAGGCAGTGTCTACTCTGGCTTTCTTTCAGTCTTTTTTCTAGTCCCTGTGCTGCAGAGCTTCTACTCACCCTTCACACCTCAGCTTTACTACTTCCCTGGGGAAGGCTTCCCTGATCTTCCTACAAGTCCTTTAGGAAACATGTATCTCTGCCCGACATGGTGGCTCACAACCATAATCTCAGCACTTTGGGAGGCTGAGGCGAGCAGTCAGGAGGTCAGAAGTTCCAGACCAGCCTGGCCAACATAGTGAAACCCTGTTTCTACTAAAAGTACAAAAAATTAGCCAGCGGTGGTGGCAGGCACCTGTAATCCCAGCTACTCAGAAGGTTGAGGCAGAAGAATTGCTTGAACCCAGGAGGTGGAGGTTGCAGTGAGCCAAGATTGTGCCATTGCACTGGGTGACAGTGTGAGACTCTGTCTCAAAAAAAAAAAAAAAAAAAA
>NW_022436979.1:11026734-11057396 GCF_009761245.1 Sapajus apella | reverse complement strand
TGACAGTGTGAGACTCTGTCTCAAAAAAAAAAAAAAAAAAAAAAGAAGAACCATGCATGTATCTCCTTATCAATTTATATTTCTTTAGCTGATTATTTAATGAATGTCTTTATGTCTTTGTATCTTCCCAACTAAAATACAGGCTACAAAAGAGGAAGTATTTATTTTTGCTCCCCAGGTACCCTGAGTATTCAAAATTTTGTTGAATAATTTTCATAAATATTAATATTTTAAAGAAACCATCTAAAATCCATCTGTGATAACCTGAAATGATTTTAGAAACACTATAACAATAATAAAAAAATAGGTGCAGAATACTTACTGGCATATCAAGTCAAAATAAATAAAAGGGAAATTGGAAGGAGATGCAAAACTTAATCTTTTTCCTCAAGTTTGAAAATATATTTTCTTCGACTTAGAATCTCATTTCTTTCAAGTTGTAAGCATATGCTAATTTCATAGCAGGCAACTTTTTCTTCCAGGACCAAAGGCTCTGAGGAAGCTTTGCAGAAGAAATTGAAATACAGTGCAATATTGCATGTATCCATGAAATACAATCACTCACACATCTAAAGGGCTTTTAAAGCATGATGCCTTAATCAGAATATTTTAAGTACAAGTTCTGGCCACATGAATACACATCGTCTGCAATGAATGCCTGAGTGGCAAGAAGCTGTGCTAGTTTACTTTAAAAAGAAATAAATTCACTTAAGGGAACCAGAACTGGGTTTCATTGCCCCTTAAGTAGATGGCAGCATGAAGTTGAGTGAGAAGTTAGTGCTTAGTGCTAAATTTTCTAGTTGAATTTTTAGAGCGTTATACTAGTTGTGATACACTTATCAATTGCAGAATATTAGGCAAGTAAGAAACTAGACATTTATGCTAAAATTTTAAAATGGGACAGAAAAAAAACCGTATTAGAGGTAGCAGAGATTTGATGTTATCAACAGCGGAAAATGCAGCTGTAGACATAGGAAACCATGCGGGTATCATAAAGAAGTCAAGCAAGGCGACACGGACAAAACAGCTTCACTGGATTCCCGCAGTGCATCTTGCCCGGGCAGCGTCAGCCCCGAGCGCGAGCCCTTCGCTCCTGCGCAGGCGCACTACGACCCACTTCTCCCAACAGCAAAGTGACAATAAACTTTGGAAAAGGTGGGGCCCCAGGAAACCAGGGCCAGAGCAAACAGATGACACTTTAAACCTTGGAACCCTGACGGGGTCTTTATTCCATTTCCGCCTGCTGACTGCATGGCCGGTTACAGGAGTAGCTCACCTGCGGGGAGACCACAGCCGAGGAGGCTGCGAGGGGCAAGGCGCGGCCCTGGAGGTTCCGCAGAGCGCTTCCCCGCACGCCGGTCACCGCCTGGCCAGGCAGCACCCGCGCTCGAATCTTCTCTCCATTCAGAGTACAGCCTGGTCCTTCCACCATCTCTGTGGCCGGCACTGTGGCCCACTAGCTGCAGGGCCTGGCGAGAATACCGCCACGAAACTCAGCATCTGCGCGGGCACTGACCGCTGAGAAAGGAAATTCAAATCTCGCGCGCGTCTGGCCCCTCCCACGACCGCCCAGGCCCCGCCCACGACCGCCCAGGCCCCGCCCAAGCAGCGCCCTAGAGGTTGTTGGCCCTCCCTACGGCGCATGCGTTTAGTTCTCCCCCGCCCCGGGTCTCGCTGTGGGTTTATTATTAACAAATTGCAAACGCGGGTGGGGCTGGGGGGCGTGGAGGACAACTAACTAGGCTGAACTGTAAAAGCAGAGAAGATTGGGATTTGGAAAACTCTGAATGTATTTTCTTTGCGTTACCGTTTTGCCCTTGTTTTTGAGCTACTCAGTACACACATTTTCTGATCTGGTCCTCTTAATCTGTCCTGTCTGGGACAGGACAGATATGTCGCAGACAATCTGGTTTTTGGCTCTGTTTTTGGTATGCTATATTGCACGTGGGTGGGATGAGAGAAACGAAGAGGGGGGCTTTTGGAACAAACAGCCGAATATATTCTAGTGTCTCTATTTAAAAACTTCATTATTAAGTGAGCCCTACCCAAGTCCATGCATCCATTTTGTTAGCGGACGCCCCAGGATGAAAGCTATTTGAAATTGCTTTGTTAAAGGTAGACCTCTATATAAATTCTAGGGTAATGCATAGCTTTTCAAATTTACCCACGACCCTAGCCAAAGATGCATACATACATTAAAATATGTGAAGTTTATCACTCCATACACTTTTGTAAATTAGAAACTGTATTCTTTTTTGAAAACTGAAATACAACCCATTAAAACAGAATGTCAGTTTCTAAGTGATTTCAAAAGCATAGCACTGCATTGCAGTTAAACCAGAAGAGTATATACAAAGGTGTGCATTGCCTTAGGACAAGGGTTCAGCATAATAGGGTTTTGACTTTATGATGGTGCAAAAGTGATACACACTCAGTAGAAACTATACTAGTGAAGTATACTCAGTAGTACTCAGACAGCCATTCTGTTTTTAATTTTCAGTACAGATTCAATAAATTATTCAACACTTTATTATAAAATAGGCTTTGTGTTAGGTGATGTTTCCCAACTGTAGGTTAATGTAAGTGTTCTGAGCACATTTTAAAAGGGCTACATGAAGCTATGGTGTTCGATAGATTAGGTGTATTAAATGTATTTTCAACTTACTGTGTTTTCAATTTACAATGGGTTTATCGGGACATAACCCCATTATAAGTTGAGGAGCATCTATATACTAGAGACTTGAATTTGAATATGCTGAAGTATTGACTTTGAAATTTTGAAAAGTATTAAATCTCTCTTCGTGGGGAGAGATTAGTGGTCAAAAGTTGGCTGGATGAATTTCAGGACCATTTGTACTTTACTCCCTTGTTCAATTCAATAATCTCTGTCCTTTGATGGAGAAAAGTCTTATATACCTTCTCCTCTTTCAGCGTTGTATTCGTTTATTGTTACCTTATAAATTATCCCATTTGTTATTTCAGAGTTTCTGTGGGTCAGAAATCTGGCAATAGTTTAACTAGCCGGGGTCATCCTGGCTCAGCATTTCTTAACAGGTTACAGTTAAAATATTAGCCAAGGCTAAAGTGCCCTAACGGCTGTTTGTAGCTAGAAGATCCACCTCTGAGATGAGTTGCCGGCACGGCTGTTGGCAAAAGACCTCAGTTTCACACCTCATGTATCTCTCTGCAGTGCTGCTTGGCTCTTCTAATGACATGGCGGCTGAGTGTGTGATCCAAGAGAGAAGTCAAGGAGAAAGCTACAATGCCCTTTATTACTTAGTCACCCTTTATTACCTAGTTTTTTATGGTAACTTATTCCTTATTCCACTCATTAGAGGCCAGTTATTAAATACAGTTCATATACAAGGGGAGGGGAATTAAGCTTTGTTTTGAAGGGAGGGATATCCAAGAGCTTGTGGACAAATTAAAAAAAAATATCAACCTGTTCATTTATCTGATTCACCTTATTTCTCTTTAAGGTGTTGGGTACTGAGCACATTTGGGTCAAATACAATCTTTAATTAGTAAGAGTTGGGGACTGACACTGAAGGCATTAAGAGACTTCACAGATGTGACTGAATGGCTGAGTCAGATTTGTTTTGTTGTGTTAGCTGGAGTGCAGTGGCCTGATCTTGGCTCGCTGCAGCCTCCTCCACCACCTGGGTTCAAGCGATTTCCTTGCCTCATCCTCCCAAGCAGCTGGGATTATAGGCATCTACCACCATGCCTGGCTAATTTTTGTATTCTTAGTAGAGGCGGGGCTTCACCAAGTCGGCCAGACTGGTCTCAAACTCCTGACCGCAAGTGATCCACCCGCCTCTGCCTCCCAAAGTGCTGGGATTGCAGGTGTGAGCCACGTCACCTGGCCCAGATTTTGTTTATATGTGACTAGCCTCTGAGTCCTTTGGCATGTCTCTTTGTTCTCGCTTCTTACATCCAATCAAAAGCAAACTCGCATATGCTGTGCATCTACAGTGTGTATAAAAAGAGTCCCCACATCATTGCAAGCAGGCCTACCTTGGTGCAGACCCTTGCTACATTTCACCCAGACTATGTCAGGATCCTGCTGTCACCCTCCCTGCATTTTCTCGTCGTGCACTCTTACCAGAGGAACCTTCACAATTTCTTAAGTACAATTTACCTAATTTGAGTAAATTTGCTAAATTTAATAAATTTGGGTATTTGATAACTATATATATATATATATCATTCATCTTTTCTAAAACTCTCTTTCTTCATATAGACAATAGATCATACTTTTTCTATACGCCTGCATATGATTGCTCTAATTTCCATATGCAACATAACTTATGTGAAAGCACTTTAAAAACTATAAAACACTCTACAAAATTAAGATAAATTATACTTGCCATTCCCAGAATGTACTTTGTACCTATTGATTTTTGGCTCACACTATTATTTTCATCTTTTTCTTTATTTTAATTAATGAATTAATTAGTTAATTTTTGAGACAGAGTCTAGCTCTGTCTCCCAGGCTGGAGTGCAGTGGCACGATGTTGGCTCACTGCAACCCATGCCTCCTGGGTTCAAGGGATTTGCCTGCCTTCACCTCCCGAGTAGCTGGGATTACAGGTGTCCACCACAATGTCCAGCTAATTTTTGTATTTTTAGTTTTCGCCATGTTGGCCAGGCTAGTCTTGAACGTGCAGCCTTAGGTGATTTGGCCACCTTGGTCTCCCAAAGTGCTGGGATTACAGGGGGTAAGCCACTGTGCTTGGCCTATTCTCATCTTTTTAATACTTCCTCTTTTTCCCAGTTTACTGAAGTTCTCCCAACTTTTAAGCCCCAGCTGTATGGATATCCTCTAAAAACCCTTATCGATACAGTCAGAATGAACCTATCTTCTGAAGTTAGTTATTCCAAAGAACTTACTAAACCTACCTTGTGGCAAAGTTATTTGTGTACATTTCATACATTTTGATCTTTTTCTAGACTAGACCCTCATTCCTTAAAGATAGAAGAGATGCTCATCTTTATACTTCCCACAGCAGCCAGAGTGCTTTCTTTGTATATAATAGATATTCAACAAATATTTCTTTAATTGAATGAATTATTATTAATTTAAGGTTGAAAAATTGAACCATCTGTTCCCAGAGGCCTTTAATGTCATTCTTTTGAATTGAGATCTGATGTCTTCAAAGGTCTCTTCTAAAATAAATGTTATGGAAAATTATTAATATATGGTTACCCTGTGACATACTTTCTTTATTAAAGCAACAAGCCAGTGGTCTTGATGTATAAGACCAACCATATGTGCAGTCATTTGTGTACATTACAGTCATGCATCACTCAGTGATGCGATGTATTCTGAGAAATTTGCCATTAGGCAGTTTTGATATTGTGTGAACATCATGGAGTGTACATTTATAAACATAGATGAGACAGCCTACTGCACAGCTAGGCTATGTGGTATAGACTATTGCTTCTAAGCTGTACACCTGTACAGCATGTTACTGTACTGAATACTGTAAACAACTATATACAACGGTAAGTTTTGTGTTTCTTAACAAACCTAAACATGGGAAATGTACAGTAAAAATACAGAATAAAAGCTGTTAAGCTGGTACACCTCCATAGGACACTATTTATGAATGGAGCTTAGAGTACTGGAAGTTGCTCTGGGTGAGTCAGTGAGTGGTAGGTGAACGTGAAGGCTGAGGACATTGCTATACACAACTGTAGACTTTATAAACACAGTACACAGGCTTACCCTACATGTATAAAAAGTGGTAATAGATTAACATTATGTTACTGTGACTTATTTACTTTATAAACTTTTAAAAATGCTTGACTCTTGTGTAATAAAACTTAGCTTAAAACGTAAACACGTTGTACAGCTGTACAAAACTATTTTATTTATATCCTTATTCTTTAAGAGTTATTCTATTTTAACATTTTTTTTTTTTTTACTTTAAACTTTTTTAAAAACGAAGATGCAAACACACACATTAGCCTAGGCCTATGCAAGGTCAGGGTCATCAATATCACTGTCTTCCACCTCCACATCTTGTCCCATTGGAGGGTTGTCAGGGCGATAACACATGGAGCTGTCATCTCTTACAGCAGTACCATCAAATACCTCCTGAAGGACTTGCCTGAGGCTGTTTCATGGTTAACCCCTTTTTTAATAAGTAGAAGGGACAAACTCTAAAATAATAATAAAATACACAGTATAATATATATAAAAACTAGCAACATAGTCAATTATTATCATTATCAAATATTATGTACTGTGCATAACCGTTTATTTAACAGAGGGGCAGTAGGTTTGTTTACACCAGCATCACCACAAACATGAGTAATGCGTTACGCTATGATGTCAGGATGGCCATGATGACGTCACTAGGCAATAGCTCCATTACACTCTTATGAGGCCGCCATAGTATATGTGGTCCGTTGTTTATCAAAATATTGTTACACAACACATAACTGTATTTTGTATGTATTTGTCTTCATAATAACCCTGTATGGTCGTCAGGGAGGATATTATCTTTAGCATTTTGCAGATGAAGCAACAGTTTCAGTTTAGTCGTTATTAAGATAACCCACATTTTTTTGCTCCTGTATCAGTACTTTTTTCACTAACAACACAGGCAAGTGTTGATGAAATAAAAATTTCCAAAACGCTGGGAAAGCTAGCTTTCTTCAAGACCTCAAATAGGCAATATACAGCACAGAAATACATAATACTAGTGGAAAAAGCATTGAAAGGGGGTAACAGTTTGCCAAAAGGAGATGGATGGGAGCTAAAAATAAATACAAATCTTACTTCCAATGATTTTATTAATAAGAAAATATACCTAATACTTGCCCTGTCTGGGGCACAGAGTCAGGCCCTGGGGTACAACGTGACATAGAGGAGTCTTTGTACACAAATAAATTACAATATAGTTAGAGAGACAGACATTAAAAAATATGTAATAAAAGGAAAAGAGATCTCCTGCTATGTATGAAAAATGATACAGATACTAGGAGAATTCATTGAAGGAACCAATCACTCAGAAGCAATGTAATTTAACAAACATGATCAGAGAAGAGATGGAAGCTAAGAGGGTTCCCATCAGAAGTGGGGGTCCTCCTAGGGAGGTAGAAAAGTCAATGAAGGAAATTCTAAGCAAGGGGAATATGGAAAAATATGTGATGTATTTGAGGCTCAGTGATGAACGTAGAAGTATCAGGTAGGTAAGTAATAGCAGATGACACTGAAAAAATACCTAGGAACTATGTTGTCAAGAACACAAATCAAGGAAAATAGAACTCATTTTTCTGGGATAATACGCACCCAGTGAAATTTTTCAAGAAGTGTAGGGATCCCAAACCCACAAATTCACAAAACTTTTTACTGAATTTGAAACCCAGATTTAGTATAGAAGTGTTTAATACATTTACTAACTAAAATCCAGAGTTGCATTTTAGGCTATGAAGAGCTGTGGTTTATGTTCCTTATTTGCTCATTCTTATTAAAGAATAGACGGATCTCACAGTTGCCGATAGTAAGTGGGTAGAGTTTCCTGCACAATGCTGAGTTCTTAACGCTTTGAAGAGTCCTTAGCACAAAATTTGTCCATTTTCTCTAATAATCATCCCAGTTGCTTACTTAGTGCTTTCATGTACCCAGGAAAGGTTTGGTGTGTTTTACAAACATTGACTCTTTTTAACATTGTTTTATTTTTTTAGAGACAAGGTGTCACTTTGTCACCTAGGCTGAAGTGCAGTGACACAATCATATTTCACTGCATCCTTGAAATCCTGAGCTCAAGTGATCCTCCCATCTCAGCTTCCTGAGTGGCTGGGACTATAGGCACTAACTACCGTGCCTTGATCATTAAAAAAAAAATATATATATATATATATATATATATAAAATAGGGTCTTATTATATATAGAGAGAGATATATTATTAAGACCCTTATTAAGAGATAGGGTCTTATTATGTTGCCCAGGCTTAAACTCCTAGCCTCAAGTGATCCTCCTGCCTTGGCCTGCCAAAGCCCTGGGATTATAGGCAAGAGTCACGGCACCTCGCCCAAATGCTGGCCTTTAGTCCTCACAGTAACCTTCTGAGGTTGAGGTTGGAAGTATTATTGTTATCCTCATTTTAGAATTGAAAGAACCGAGGCACAGAGCAGTGAAGTCACTTGCTCAAAGTTACAGTTAGGATTCAACCAGGCAAGCTGTAATCTTCGCCAAATATTTTCAGCAACGTCAACTATGTTACACTATGTTATGCTGCTAAATATTTTTAGCAGCAACTTAAAAAAAGGTGGTTTAAAGGAAAAGAAAACCTTTTAGTCAGCCTTATACAGGAACTAAAGATAATCTAAAAGTCTTCTTTTAACATATTATGTTTTGACATATTTTAGATAACGAAACTTTGTTCATACCCTTCTTATAGTGTCTGTGGGCAGATTTTTAGTTGGAGTGATAAAAGTATAGCATGGGGGAGACTTCTTTAATTTTGGCATTTTACATAAATTACCTGAATACATTTTAAAAGTACAGAGATAGCATCTATCCTCTCTCAGCACCCTCTTAATTTGAGCTTTGAAGTGAGGAAACCTCATTAGCGAGCATTACATGCAGGTGTTTTCGGTGGTATTTGCTAAAGAGTCTCCCGTTTCTAAACATTAAGAGAAACTTTTAACATTCAACTATCAGAAGAATAATAAAATGCACAGCAACAGAAACCATATTGACACTTTTATCGTTTGGAACTTACACCAAATGTTGGGACTTTGCAAATCAGTTGCTTTGTTCCACAGTGAAGGCTGGAAGTTCCCAGGTGACAGTTTTCTGCCTGCAAAGTAAAAATCTAAATTGTAAAATCAGCCATGCCCTCCTCATACAGGAAACTGCTCTGACATACCTACCCTTTTCATAGTGTTGCAAAGTCTACGATTGCAGTGTTTAATTCTAGCTTTCTTTTGCCAGATTCTTCGTGAAAGAGATGCTTTTTCTAATTTAAAAAAAATTCAAATATATTAAGAAAGATAGCTTCTGAGCATGAGCCTTAATTTTGCAAAAAATAATAATAGTGACAACATACAAAATAATTTCTTTTTGAGGGGTTCTCTCCATGCAAAAGAATGGGAGAATTAATTTCTTTTCTGTTTTAAAATAGAAAAGCAAGTTATCTCACGTTAATATTTTGGAGCAATAGTCTTCCTCAGTTTCAGACACTGGAGAGGGTATTCAAGTTGAGACACGAAATTCACCATTTATGCCATCATTCCAAAAACGATTATTGTACAACTAACATCTTCCAGGAAGAGGGTTAAACCCATAGAAACAGATAATGGTCAGAGATCTAAACAACTCACAGCCTAGTGCAAGGAGAATACGAAATAAACACCAGATCTCTAATTGAGATAATGTGCTCAGAGCGTACCTGAGAAAGCGAACTAGATTGTCAGACATTTAAACTGGATCCTAAAGAGAAGTAAGTAAAGGTTCATCAGATGAAGAGTAGAAGGGATTTTCTAGGTGGATAGAGGAAAAGATATTTACAAAGCCAGAAGGTGTGAGGGAACTTCATATTCAGGGGAACTTTGAGAATATATTGAATACAAGAGGAAGGAAAGAGAGGGCAGCTGGAAAAATCAGCAAGACAGAGAAATAACCAAGAGAAATGAGCAAAGCCTGATTTTTAGTAATCTAATATGATATATTAAGAAATGTGAACATTGTTTTGAAAATAATGGGCAACAAACAATTCTATGCAGGAGAGTGACATAATTGGATTTGCTTTTTTTCTTTTTTCTTTTATTATTATACTTTTAAGTTCTGGGGTACATGTGCAGAACGTGCGGGTTTGTTACATAGGTATACACGTGCGTTGGTGGTTTGCTGCATCCATCACCCCGTCATCTACATTAGGTGTTTCTCCTAATGCTGTCCCTCCCCTAGCCCCTCACTCCCTGACAGGCCCCAATATGTGATATTCCCCTCCCTGTGTCCACGTATTCTCACTGTTCAACACCAATTTATGAGTGAGACCGTGCAGTGTTTGGTTTTCTGTTCTTGTATCAGTCTGCTGAGAATGATGGTTTCCAGCTTCAACCATATCCCTGCAAGGGACATTAACATATCGTTTTTATGGCTGCATAGTATTCCATGGTGTATATGTGCCACATTTGCTTTTTTAAAAGATCATTAGAACAGGGTGAAGGAGTGGGTCTCATCCAGGGGCAATATTGCCACTCAGGTGACATTTAGTCACAACTAGGGGAAGGGCATGTGCTACTGATGTCTAAGGAGCACGGTGCAGGGATCCTGCTAAGTATCTTCCAATGCAGAGGACACGCCACCATAACAAGGAATCATCCAACCAAACACGTCAATTGTACCAAGGTTGAAAAACCCTGGTGTGGTAGACAGAATGCCTCCCAAAAGTGGTCAAGTCCTAATTCCTGGAACCAGTAAATATGTTTCCTCATATGACACAAGGAGTCTGCATGTGTGATTAAATTACAGATTTTGAGATGGGAGATTATCCTGCATTGTCCTGGTGGGCTCATTGTAATCACAAGGGTCCTTACAAAAGGCAGGCAGGAGGGTCAAAGGCAGAAAAGCTGACATGACAACAGAAGCAGAGTTAGTGACAGGGGTGTGGTCATGCTCTGCTGATGCCTTTGAAGAAGGATGAAGAAGCCATCATCCAAGGAACACTGGTGACCTCAGCTAGCCAGAAAGGGCAAATAAACTGATTTTCCCTGATTCCCTCCAGAGGAAATCAGACCTACTGACTCTTTGACTCCAGCCCAGTGAGGCTGATGCTGAGCTTTTGACCTGCAGGACAGTAAGAGAAGAAATCTGTGTTATTGTAAGCCACTGACTTTGTGGTACTTTGTTACAGCAGCAATAGGAAACTAATATATCTGGTTTAGAGGATGAATAGGAGAAGCAAATCCTGAAACAAGATACGCGGTAAGGAGGTTTAACCGTGAGGAGTAACAATGTTGCCAGACACTTATCACTGGAGCTACAGCAGTGATCAGTACAGAAAATAGTCATAACAATAATAAGTCCTGCTCTCTTCAAGTATATAAGCTACTGAATGGTATGAGCTTTTGTCATCCTCTAGAAAATAATCTCCTGTATAACGCTGATTTCTTTTTTTTTTTTTTTTAAGAGATGGGGTTTCACCATGTTGGCCAGGTTGCTCTCAAACTGCTGACCTCAGGTGATCCGCCTGCCTCAGCCTCCCAAAGTGTTGGGATTACAAGCGTGATCCACCTCCCCCGGCTATGCTGATTTCTTTTCCTCCTCCATCATATATCAGCTATTTTTTCTATCCTGAACATAAATTTTTACTTTTGATTTATTAAGATTTATCAACATCTTATACTATGATTTATTCTTTCCCCCCAAATCCAAGGTTATACCAATGTCATAAAAATATTTTCATACATGCTGTTTTAATAAACATTATAGTTTTATTATGCTAGATTGATTGTTGTTTCCAGTGAATCCCTTACCTTGCTTCCTCATAGCAGTTTAGTTAATGCTGTCATTGATGGATTTTTCTCTAGAGGATAAGACTTCACCACACCGTTGTCAGATCATTTGACCACCTTTAGTCAATTGAATGTGGGTTCCCTTATCTGATCACAGATTTGTGAGTGACAAATAAAATGTTTATTTTTAGGCCAGGCGTGATGGCTCACACCTATAATCTCAGCACTTTGGGAAGCCGAGGTGGGTGGATCACTTGAGGTCAGGAGTTTGAGACCAACCTGGCCAGTCTGGTGAAATCTCGTCTCTATTAAAAATATAAAAATTAGCTGGGCATGGTGATGGGCACCTGTAATCCCAGCTACTCAGGAGGCTGAAGCAGGAGAATCACTTGAACCTGGCTGGTAGAGTTTGCAGTTAGCCGAGATTATACCACTGCACTCTAGCCTGGGTGACAGAGCAAGACTCCATCTCAAAAAAACAAAAACAAAAACAAAAAACAGTTTATTTTTGGAAGCCACTGACTGAGACTTTGGGATGATTTCTTACACAGGAAACCTATAAAACTTTGACTAAATCTTTTATGTTTTACATTTAGGTCTTTTATCCATGATGCTATCGTTATGTGCAAAATTCACATTTAGATATGTCTGTTTGTTCTTTCTCTTTAGTTTCATTGATCTATCTGTTCTTGCCCCAGTTCAATACTATTTTTATTACTGTGGTATTATAATATGTCTTCATATCTTGGAAAGTGAGTTCCCACTTTTAGTCTTTTCTTTTTCAAAATTATATTAGCTTTGTATGAGTGTTTAAACTTCCAAGTTATATTTAGAATCAGTTTCATATTCCTCCTGAAATTCTTCTGAGATTTTAATTACAAATACATTAAATTTATAGATAAGCTTAAGAAAAAATTAATAGCTTACAATGTTAATGTGTCTTCTTTTATTAAGGCCTCATTGGATTAACTTTAGTAATTTTATAAATTTCTCTGTGAAGGTAGTGTGCTTTCTTTATTGGCTTAATTCCTAGTTATTGCATAGATTGATATGTTGAGTGGTATTTTATTTTCTATTGTATTTTTAGTTTTTTCTTTTACTGTGTAAGACACTGGACTGCAATGTGAAATGTGTGCAGTCAGGAAACAGAAAAACATATTAGCATTTCTATATAGTTTTTAATTTTTTTCTTTTTAAAAATATTTTAATTTTAAGGCAAGTAGTTCCTAATGGATTAATAACTTAGCTCTATGCTCGTAATAATAGATAATATTTATGAGGCACTGACTTTGTACTATGAAAATTTAAGTGCTATTTTAGTATTATTTGCTTAATCCTTGCAGTATCCCAAGTGATATTATTGTTCTCATTTTACAAATGAGAAAGCTGAGGCAGAGAATGGATATATAACTTGTCTAAATTCATACAGATAATGATACAACCAAGATTTGAGTGAAGGCAATCTTGTTCTTGTTACACCCCCAATGGATTCTTCTTGCCCGCTGCACAGATAAAACCAATGTACTGAGACAGCAGTGATGCAGCAGAGAAACAGTTTATTATTGCAAGGCAGTTGAGAGGAAGGTTAGGAGATGTTTCTCATATTTGCCTCACCAACAGCTTGGAGCTTAGGGTTTTTAAGTATAATTTAGTGGGCAAGGGGCTACAGAATGGGTGCTGCTGTTTGGTTGGGGTGAAATAATCAGAGCATCCAAATTGTCTTCTTGTGCTGAGTCAGTTTCTGGGTATGAATCACAGGTCCAGGTGGCATCAGTTGGTCTGCCCAAATGTAAAAGTCTGAAAAACATCTCAAAAACCAATCTTAGGTTTTTATAATAGTAATGTTATCTATCGGAGCAATTGGGGAAGTTAATGTCCCTACAAGGGACATTAACATATCGTTTTTATGGCTGCATAGTATTCTATTTTATTAGATCCACTAATTTGGTCTTTCTCTTGGGTTTTGTATGTAGCATCTACAAACAATGGCAGTTTCACAGTCTCATCTTTTCCTTCCCAATTATTATTATTATTATTATTATTATTTTGAGACAACGTTGAATTCCCAGTTGGTGTCTGGAGAATCAGACAATTGGTTGATGTGTGGAAGAAACCACCACATTTGGTGCCAAAAATATTCTGTGTATAGAAACAGATCATAAGACAAGTAAAGGACATCTCATTTGCTCCTAGTTTTCCTAGTTTTTGTTGTTGTTGTTTTGAATTAAATAAGTGGAAAATTATATTAAATGCTTTATCTACATCTATTGAGATAATTAATTGTTCTCCACTATAGTAGTCTACTACTATAATGAATTACATTGATAAAGCTTTGATCAGTAATCCTTTCTAGTGTTCCTAGAATAAACTCTACCTATTCACATTGTATTCTTCTTTTTTTTTTTTTTTGAGTTTCGCTCTTGTTACGCAGGCTGGAGTACAATCGCGCGATCTTGGCTCACTGCAACCTCCACCTCCTGGGTTCAAGCAATTCTCCTGCCTCAGCCTCCCAAGTAGCTGGGACTACAGGTGTGGGCCACCATGACTAGCTAATTTTTTTATTTTTAGTAGAGACGGGGTTTCACCTTGTTGACCAAGATGGTCTCGATCTCTTGACCTTGTGATCTACCCATCTCAGCCTCCCAAAGTGCTGGGATTATAGGCATGAGCCACCGTGCCCTGCCACATTGTATTATTCTCAATATATTTTGTATTTATTTGGCTAATATTTTATTTAGTATTTTCCCATCTCTGTTTAGAAGTGAACTATTTTTCTTTTTCTTTTATATTGTCCTTATCCGATTTTAATACAGGGCACTACTGCTATAAAATGGCATGTACGATCTCTTTCTTATTCTGTATTTTTGTTTGTTTGTTTGTTTTTGGAAACGAAGTTTCACTCTTGTTGCCCAAGCTGGCGTGCAGTGGTGTGATCTCGCCAATCTGCGCCTCCCGAGTTCAAGTGATTCTCCTGCCTCAGCCTCCCGAGTAGCTGGGATTACAGGCACCTGCCACCACACCTGGCCATTTTTTTTGTATTTTTAGTAGAGACAGAGTTTCACCATGTTGGTGAGGCTGGTCTCAAACTCTTGACCTCAGGTGATCTGCTGGCTTTGCCTCAGCCTCCAAAGGTGCTGGGATTACAGGCGTGAGCCAGCACTCCAGGCCTCTTGTCTTTTTCTGGAAGATCTTTTTTAAGATGTAGATTATCTACTTTTTAAACTTCCATTTATCAAACTTTAAAAGGCTCTACTTCAACTAAGTATTAGGTATTTAATTACCAAGGGTGAAAAGGAGGGGTACCAAAGCTGTACTGTGGCATTCTCTAGAGGAAGCTGATTTAGTCAGTTAAAGATTTTCTGTAATTCATCATAAAATATGAACTTTAAAGCTTCACAGAAGAATTATAAAATTCGTAGTATTTGGGCCATTTTGGAAGAGGATTAAGAACATTAGCACTTCTGTATATTTGCCTCATTTGACGTTGTTTTGATTGCCAACCACTTTCGAAGACAGTTTCCCCCTAAATTCCTGTCAGATTATTAATGCAAAAAATTAAAATAACTATGTCAATATAAGCTATGATTTGATGGGCAAATTGAAAGATAAAAAGAGATGAGGTTCCGGAAAGCGATTACTATAAAAGTTAGGTTTCTAGTGAGGGCTGCATTTGTTCCAGGGAGAAGCAATATCAAGCTAACCATTCTTTTCAAAAAAAATTTTAAGCAATTTAAAACATTATTTTTTACTTTTATTTTGAGACAGAGTCTTGCTCTGTCACACAGGCTGGAGTGCAGTGACACGATCATAGTTCAATGCAGCCTCTATCTCTGAGACTCACCTTACCTCAATCCTGAGGTGGGAAGATTGTTGAGCCTGAGAGTTTGAACCTGCATTGAAGTATGATTAGCCTCCTGAGTAGCTGATGCCATATGTCACAATGCCTGGCTAATTAAAAACAATTTTTTTTTTTTTGTAGACATGGGGTCTTACTATGTCACTCAGGCTGATCTCAAACTCCTGGGCTCAAGCAATTCTGTCTCAGTCTCTCAAAGTGCTGGGATTACAAGCCACCGTTCCTGGCTTAATTATTCTTTAAAAATCAGAATTTGTACTTGAGGTAAAGGGGCCACTATTATGTGCATTGATAGAGTATGAATGTGGAGGAAGTGTTTAGTAAGGAATTCCCCTCAAGAAACAAAAACTGAGAACAGAAATATTACCAATTTCATCTCAGGCAGGGACAATCATGTTAGACCAAGGACCAAAAGTTTTGAAATCGTTTTGCATGCAGATTCATTGTTGCTATTTTTTAGTGATCGTCAGTTGACATCATGAATAGCTGCAAAACTGTTAAGATTTGAACGACCCATGTGCTTGTTTTTAGGGACAGCAAGCCATTTGGAGATATGGAACCAAGGGACAGAGTAGGAAGTGGCAGCTGACAGGTAGAACAGACACTAAGTTAAGACCTGGCTGCTGCAAAGCAGAAGAGGAAACAGAAAGTCTTCTGCCTAAGAATGGACCTGGAGTTTCAAAAAACAGAAATGCTTGAATGATGTCTTTATGCCACATTATCTACTCTGTGGATGTTCCAAGTCAGCTTGATTGTTTTAAGGCATGATTTGAAGCAAGGTAATGCTGAAATTGATCGCTGTGTAATGACAGCAACAGATGGACCTTGCTAGCATGAAGCAATCAAAGGTGTGCAAAGTTTCAGCAAAATACTCAATCCTGAGCTTGACAGACCATATAGAAGCAGGTTATATCATTAACTAAAGGTCAGATATAAATATAGTGAGCTCGTTTAAGACAGCTGGGCACACTAGCCTTCTCAATCATATTTACACACCTGGGAGATAACTTGTCAGCTCTATGTGTATTTATCCCTACCTATCTAACAGCACAAGTACAACTTTCAGGAGGTGACTAAATCTAGTCTATTGTATCATGTCTTAATGAGAACACAGTAGTTATAATGTCATAAATGGATTTATATGCCTTTTTTTTTTTCTTTGAGAGGGAGTCTCGCTCTGTCATCCAGGCTGGAGTGCAGTGGCTCGATCTTGGCTCACTGTAACCTCTACCTCCCACATTCCAGCCATTCTTCTGCCTCAGCCTCCGGAGTAGCTGGGACTACAGGTGCATGCCACCACCCCTGGTTAATTTTTTTTTAATTTTTTATTTTTTAGTATAGATGGGGTTTCACCATATTGGCCAGGCTGGTCTCCAACTCCTGACCTCATGATCTGCCCGCCTCGGCCTCCCAAAGTGCTGGGATTACAGGCGTGAGCCACCAAGCCGGGCCGGATTTATGTTTCTGTGGAACAGAAGGTCAGTTTCAGTAGCCAAATAAAAGATCACTCACTTCTTGCCCAAAGTTTTAGTCACCCACCAAAATCAACAGTAAAACTCGATTGTATAAAATTTGTACAAGTCTTGAAACCCATTTTTTTTAAAGACAAGAATTATATTTTGAAAGTGTTCATCTTATGCAGACGGGGTTCATAGTTTATACATTAAACCTCAACAAAAATTCCTTGGCATTTTTTATATAATTATTATTGGCTTGTAACAAATTTGAACTACTGATTAGCCATAGTAGGTTCTATTTTGATTTTTTCATCTTTTAGGCTTGAAAGGGTTATCAGATCTAAATCTATCCAGCATTTAAAATTCAAGACTTTTTGCTTACTTGCTAAATACCAATACCTAGATTTTTTTCTTTTCCACTGGTTTCATTTGTGAAGCAATTGGAAAATGCTAAGGGAGGGGTGTGTGTGTGTGTGTGCATGTGTGTGTATGTATGCATGTGCATACATGGACATGTTTTATAGTCCTTCAGGGACAAGCACTCACCTTTACAAAATATTCTAATTTTGATTAGCAAAGCTGAGAAACATGCCATTCTTTTCATTTATTAATGCTGCATTGGGGAATCCTGAGCCACATCCTAGATGCTGGCTGGAATTACTGTCTATCTTTGATGTGGAAGTTTGCATCAGTAGACATTTATGTGACAGCTTGATTATAAAAGGTTTTCATTACTTCTTCAGCACATGCATGTTAGAACTTGATTCCAAGGTTGAGTACTAATGTGAAAGGGATTAGCACTGCATATTGGAAACTCAAAACTCCCCCTAAGAAAAGAGTTAAGCATAACTTCAGCTCAGACAGAAAAGGCCAAAGCAGTTACAGAAACATATTTGCAGAGATTCCAGATATAAAAATAATTCCGTAGAAATTTCACCTTGGGAATGTCTTTCAAACTATGTAAGAAGTTGAATTGTTTTATAAAAGGGCAGTCAACCATGTTCTTCAGGATAGCTTGGATTTAGTGTCTCATTTTAGAGAAAGTAGGAATATTTCAAAGAAAGAAAAACACTGCTCAGATGATTTCTTATTACCAAAATGATGCATAATGGGAGGAAGTCTGCACTGAATTCTTTGCATGATAACATAGTAACTTTTGAAGTGTATACTTCAGAGAAATGATTCTAGAAGAGGGGAACGGAAAAATGTACCTCACGCAGAAGTTTGAGTTTGGCTTCTGATAGAGTAATGAATTTCCTAAGACTTTCTCTTTTGGTATTAGTTAGAGATTATGTTCTCGCGACTATAACAGCAACACAACTTTGTTAGCTTAACCATGTAGAAGTTTCTTTTTCTCATATACAAAGTCTGGATATAAGGAAGTGAGGTTGGCATAGTGGCCTCATGAGGTCATCAGTATCCTGGACTTAATTCATCTTTTACTCCTTCCTCTCATGATTACTTTATGGTTGCAAGGTGTTATTCTCCATCACTAATCTCCTTTCTCTATTCCAGGCAGGAAGAAGAAGAAAGTTATGAGGCAGAAGGATAGGAGCCCATGTCAGAGAGACAGAATAGCAGAGGAACTCCTGACAGAGTTCAGTTAATTTTATTGACTGAACCATAGATGGGCAGCCTTTGCTGAAACACAGCCTGAGAAATAGGTGTGGGTTTTTGTTTTGGTTTTGGTTGCATTGCTAATAAAATAAAATGAGGGTTCTTTTAGTAAAAACAGAGGGAGGATTCTTTTAGTGGAAACAAAAGAGGGAATGGGTATTGAGTGGCCAGTCAGCATGTTATACTGCATCTTACTTCAAGGTATTCATCAGCATCC
The DNA here is from genome assembly GCF_009761245.1 of Sapajus apella. Lineage (NCBI taxonomy): Eukaryota > Metazoa > Chordata > Mammalia > Primates > Cebidae > Sapajus > Sapajus apella. The sequence continues at coordinate 11,038,772 of NW_022436979.1, read as the reverse complement.
ATTCTGATGTTTGGCAGTTGCCTGTGACATCCCGATTGTTAGTTATTTTTTACACAATACCTTCTATCCCTATTTCACTTAATTAGAAGTAGATTCTAGGCCTGGCGTGGTGGCTCACGCCTGTAATCCCAGCACTTTGGGAGGCCAAGGCAGGTGGATCATGAGATCAAGAGATCGAGACCATCCTGGTCAACATGGTGAAACCCCGTCTCTACTAAAAATACAAAACATGGAGAGAGATCCAAGATAGCTGATCACTAGCAGCTCGGGATTGTAGCTCCCACTGAAAGAGCAGAGAACGAGAGGACGCCACGCTTTCAGATCAATTTTTGTTGCTCAGGCACCAGGAGATTCCCAGCGGAGGAGCCCCACATGTCGCCAGTGTGACTCTTGAGGCCGGTGAGGAGGTTTTGCTGCTGCCTTGGAGCGGCAGTTCTCAGTGCGGAGTCAAAAAAGCACCATCAATCTTAAAGTCGCTGTTTTGGCCGGAACAGTGGGTTGCTCAGATTCTAGCGCCGGGAATCAACAAGTTGGACGTCCATTCAGAAACCCAACTATAAAGACGGTAATTATAAAGGCCACAGATGGATAAACCTATAAAGAAGGGAAGAAAACAGCCTAAAAAGGCTGAGAATACCCAAACTCAGAACGCCTCTCCCTCTACAGGTGATCACAGTTCCTCATCAGCAACAGAACAAGGCCTGATGGAGAAAGACTGTGTTCCATTAGCAGAAACAGACTTTAAAAAGTGGATGATAAGAAACTTCTGGGAATTAAAAGAACTTGTTCTAACCCAATGCAAAGAAACTAAGAACTTTGAAAAAAGGTTTGATGAAATGTTAAAAATAACACACAATTTAGAGAGGAATATAAGTGAATTAATGGAGCTGAAAAACACAACACAAGAACTTCGCGAACTATGCACAAGTTTTAACAGCCGAATTGATCAAGCAGAAGAAAAGATATTAGAGGTCGAAGACCAACTTTATGAAATAAAACAAAAAGACAAGATTAGAGAAAAAAGGATAAAAAAGAACGAGCAAAGTCTCCAAGAAATATGGGACTATGTGAAAAGACCTAATCTACGTTTGATAGGCGTACCTGAATGTGACGAAGAGAATCAATCCAAGCTGGAAAATATGCTTCAGGATATTATTCAGGAAAACTTTCCCAACCTAGCAAGGCAGGACAATATTCAACTCCAGGTAATACAGAGAACACCACAAAGATATTCCTCAAGAAGACCAACCTCAAGGCACATAATCGCCAGATTCACCAGGGTTGAAATGAAAGAGAAAATACTGAGGGCAGCCAGAGAGAAAGGTCGGGTTACCCATAAAGGGAAGCCCATTAGACTCACAGCAGATCTCTCAGCAGAAACCCTACAAGACAGAAGAGAGTGGGGGCCAATATTCAACATCCTAAAAGAAAAGAACTTTCAACGCAGAATTTTACATCCAGCCAAACTAAGCTTTATAAGCGAAGGAAAAATAAAATCTTTAGTGAACAAGCAAGCACTCAGAGATTTCATCACCACCAGGCCTGCTTTACAAGAAGTTCTGAAAGAACCACTACAAATAGAAAGGAACAACCAGTATCAGCCTTTCTAAAAAATGCCAAAAAATAAAGAACATCAACATAATTAAGAAATTGCATCAATTAATGGGCAAAACAGCCAGCCAACATTAAATGACAGCATCAAACTCATATATATTGTTATTAATTCTAAATTTAAATCGACTAATCCCCCAATCCAAAGACACAGACGGGCAAAAAAAGCCAAGACCCATTGGTATGCTACATCCAGATACATCTTACATGCAAGGATACACAAAGACTCAAAACAAAGGGATGGAGAAAAATTTACCAACCAAATGGAGAGCAAAAATAAATAAATAGAAAGCAGGAGTTGCAATTTTTGCTGATAAAATAGACTTTAAAGCAACAAAGATCAAAAGAAGCAAAGAAGGATATTACATAAAGATAAAAGGATCAATGTAACAAGAAGAGCTAAAGATCCTAAATATATATGCACCCAATACAGAAATACCCAGATATATAAGACTTATAAAGAGACTTGGACTCCCACACAATAATAGTGGGAGACTTACAGATCAATGAGACAGAAAGTTAACATTGATATTCAGGACTTGAACTCAGATCCAGAACAAGTAGACTTAATTAACGTTCATAGAACTCTCCACTTTAAATACACAAAATATACACTCTTATCAGTACTACATCACACGTATTTACGGGTTTAAATGAAATGTTGGTTGGCTGCTTGTTAATTATTTTCTTCCCTCTTTTTTTTTTATGTGTCTATTATTAAACATAATTACAGGTATACCCATTTTTAGACTGCATTTTAGCCTGGGCAATAAAGGAACACCCCTGTTCTCTCTCCCTCTTCCTCTTCCTCTTTCTTCCTTTCCTTTATTCTTTTTTTTTCTTTTTCTTTTTCTTTTTCTTTCTTTCTCTCTTTCTTCCTCTAAAAAAAAAAAAAATACAAAACATTAGCTGGGCATGGTGGCGCACACCTGTAATCCCAGCTACTCAGGAGGCTGAGGCAGGAGAATTGCCTGAATCCAGGAGGCAGAGGTTGCGGTGAGCCCAGATCGCGCCATTGCACTCCAGCCTGGGTAACAAGAGTGAAACTCCATCTCAAAAAAAAAAAAAAGAAAAAGAAAAAAAGAAGTAGATTCTGTGTAAAATAGCTTTAGTGCAGAGTTTATGTTCTCGGGAAATAATGACATACTGAGAGCTTGTTGATGAAGTGGTTAGTCTTTCACAGTGTTTCAGAATAATAACAAAACCCTAATTATTCAGACATACAGAAAGGCTAAGAAGGTGTGTTAGACTGGCAACACTGGGTAAGAACTCAAAAGCAAGTATGATGTCATTCTTCATATGGCTGCCCTGAGAGGTAAGCCTGAAGGATGTACAATGTGGATACCAAAAGTACCTAAAGTAAAAACTGGTGGAACTAACGGGAGATACAGACAAGTCTAATGGAGATATGAACCCCTTTTGTCAAGTGCATATGGTACAACCTCCAGGATAAACCATATGTTGGAAAATGAAACATGTAAGAGGCTTGATATTATAAACTATGTTCACTGGTAATAACAGACTTAAATTAGAAATCAACAACATAAGGTATTTAGAAAAGCCAAAACATTTGAAAAGTAAAGAATTGCCTTTTAAATATCAGATGGGTCAAATAAAACAATTACAATTAAATAAAAACTTAATTTGAGTCAAATTATAACACAAATACAGCCTATGAAAATTTGAGGGGTATTGCTAAAGCAATACTTAAAAGGAAAATTCTAAAACTGAATAAGCAAAATGATTTAAAATCACTATAAATTTCTACTTCAATAAGGTAGAAAAAGGTAAGCATTTGAACCCAAATATATAAAAAGACACAAAAACAATAAAGATAAGGGTAGAAATAAGAAATATAAAACAAACAAGGGGGAAAATTGACAAAGCCAAAGGTTGCTTCTGTGAAAAGATGAATAAAACTGATAAAACTATAGCTAGATTGGTAAATTCCAAAAAGTTAAAAAGAAAATCAAAACTACTACTTTCGGGAATTTTTGTTCAGATAATATGGATATTAAAAGGATAATTATGAACTACTATGAACTTTTTGCCAATCTGTATGACAATTTAAGATAAAATAGACAAATTCCTTGAAAAACACCAGTTATCAAAACTCAGGCAATAGAAAATCTGAATAGCCCTATAATAACAGAGTTGAATTTATCATTACAGTCTTTCCACAAATAAAACTTGAGTCTTTATTTATTCATTTTTTTGGAGACAGGGTCTTGCTCTGTTGCCCGTGCTGGTGTGCAATAGCACAACCTCAGCTCATTGCAGCTTCAACCTCCCAGACAAAAGTGATCCTCCCACCTCAACCTCCCAAGTAGTTGGGACTACAGGAGATGCCACCACATCTAGCTAACTTTTTTAAGAGATGAAGTCACACTCTGTTGCCAGGCTAGTCTTGAACTCTGGGACTCAAGCATTCTTCCCACTTCAGCCTCCAGAAGTGCTGAGATTACACATGTCAGCCACTGCACCTGGCCAAAGCTTGAATCTTAAATGGTCAATTTAAGACTTTATTGGTCAATTCTGTCAAACATTTGACCAATGTCAAACATTCTTTGTTGGTCAATTCTGTCAAACATTTAAGAAAGAATGCAAATCTTACGTATAGTTTCACATAAAATAAAAAAGGAGGCAATAATTTCCAATGTTTTCTATGAGGTCTGTGTCAGGCTTAGGATTTGATTTTACCCTAGTTAGAAGCTATTATCTAGTATGTTACTGTTTCATAGAGTCTGGCAGAAAACATAAGACTCAACCTCATGAACATATTTGTGTCTATTCACTTTGTTCTCCAGTCACACAGGGGTGACCCAAAGGGTCCAGATGGATGCCAGTTCATGCAATGTATTACATGACAGGAGAGCTATTCTGTACTTAAAAAATCCACCAACTTGCATCTATCTAGTGATAAAGAAATTTGATTGAGAATTAGGAAACATGATTTTGGTTTTAGTTTAGCTATTGATGCATTCTCACCTAAGGACAAGCCATCTGTGTTTTGTGGTCTCAGGTTCATTATTCGTGAAATCAGAAGGTTTGGACAAAGGAATTTTTCGTTCCTCTCATCTCCAACTCTAAGAAGAGTTTAATTTGTGTCTACAAATGTGAATTAAGGAGGTTTGATAAAGATAGCCTTAAATTATTTTATGTACTAGAACTCCTCCCATCAGCATTTTCCCTGAAAATGTCAATTCTTCCCTACCCTATGATTCATACATAATCCATGGATCTTAAACTTCCTGACATTTTTACTTAGTGTTTCAGATTTGTATTTCTCATTCTATAGCTTTCTTTTCATATCCATTTAAAAACTACCCTGATGATGAGAAAACATCTAATAAATAATCCTGAGTATTTATATGTGTATGCAAATGTCTAGCAAATATGGAGATACGTGTACACATGAATATGTATATGTATGTGCATATATGTGTTTATGTGCATGTGTATACACTGATAAGTAATACTAGTACAATAACTAGTTACTTTTTTTTTTTTTCAATTTAATGTGTAGCTTTGATCTTAAAAAGCTGACATTTTCAGCCAGGTGCAGTGGCTCACACCTGTAATCCCAGCACTTTGGGAGGCCGAGACTGGTGGATCAAGAGGTCAGGGGTTCAAAACCAGACTGACCAACATTGTGAACTCCCATCTCTACTAAAAGTACAAAAATTAGCTGGGCATGGTGGTACCTTCCTGTAATCCCAGCTAATGGGGAGGCTGAGGCAGGAAAATTGCTTGCACTGGGACCCGGGAGGCGGAGGTTGCAGTGAGCTGAGATTGTGCCACTGTAGTTCAGCCTGAGCTACAGAGTAAAACTCTGTCTCAAAAAAAAAAAAAAAAAAAAAAAGCCGACATTTAGTTCCTAGCTACTTTTGCTACTATTAGAACAGTGTCACCAGGTTACAGAGGAACACTGGTCATAGGCATCGAGCTAACAATCTGTATTTTCTTCTAAAATTTAGATTTTCTAACCATGAATTCTTCTGAACATTGACAATAAAAAGTGGTATATCGCTAACTAGAATCAAATGGAATCAAATACATATTTTTTACTTAAACCTTAATGTCTAAAGTTTAAGGAAACAAATGGCTCTTGTCTAATTCAAGATTTTTATTACTAGTTTATTTAATCCAGTTCAGACATTATTTATTGAATACACTATAGAGTTAAGTCTACTGGACTCCAGCTTGAAACCAAAAGATATCTTTCCAGTAATTATTTTGAAACTTTGTCCTCATGCATTTTTCAAATTGTGTTCCATAGAATATTTGAAAATAATATTAAAAAAGAAATATTTATGAAACATTGGGTTAAAGTTTTTAAAAAATAAAGTGTTTTCCTCTATGTGAACTTCTAAGGATCTTCATGCACTATGGCTCATTGTGGACTTCCAAGGGAAAGTATGGAACACTGTTTCCCAAATCTATTTGATCCCTGAAATTTATTTCAAAAAAAAAACACACTCTGGAAATGCCATTTGAGGCTCTTCAGCATTAAGTCTTGTGATTATTTTACAGAGGTCACAGAAAGTCTGCCTAAATTTTACAAGGCTCTTAATTTGCCCTTTTCCATATTGATCAGTGAAGGCATTGTATTGCTTTGACTCCACTGTACTTTTTTTCTCATTCAACTAGATAAGATAGAGAGACATAAGGCTGTGGATAAGAGAACACTGGACCTACTTAACAGGAGCTTGAAGCCACAGAGGGACAGGCAGATTAAGTAACTGAGCAGGCAGGTATTTGGACAGGCCAAGAAATGGGCAGAATCAAGGCTAGTGGTGAATGCCAGCTGTCAATGCAGACATTTCCAGGAAGAAATTCAAGGCAAGATGAGTCAAAAAGGCAGGGTTGAAGCTTAATTGAATTAGTACTGGAATTGCGGAGTTTGAGTCTCAGCGCTTTGCCACAGGTAGGAATTGAGTCTTAGTTCTGCTGGATACTTGATACAAATACCTCTTTATTTTCTAACTCTGGTATCTCAGATTGTCTTTCACCTGTTACGTCCAGGTAGAATTATTTTGACTTTAAAAGACAAGGGTCTTTAAGACAATCTGCCTATTTGGGCAACACTATCTTTTAAGTAGATTTTGGGCTCAGATTGAGTCATCTGTAGAATGAAGAAGGGCGGATTCCTGGGGTCTTTGAACTTTGAAGCCAGGCCTTAACTTCTCTCTAGCTATGAAAGTCCTAGATAGCATCTTTTTCTAATGGAAGGCTGTTTCATTTACATTGAAAATCTGTTGTTTAGTGTAGTCACTTTCACCAATTATTGCAGCTAGATCTTCTGAATAACCTTCAGCAGCTTCTCCATCAGCGATTGCTGTTTCACCTTGCACTGTTACGTTATGGAGATGGCCTTTTTTCTCAAACTTCATGAACCAACAATGTCCACTGGCTTCTGACTGTTCTTCGGCAGTTTCATTATCTGTATGAGCCTTCACAAGGTTGGCTTAGGGTCTTACTCAGGCTTAGACTTTGATTTAAGGGACTATTGGGGCTGGTTTGATCTATTCAGACCACTCAAACAAACTTTCTCCAGATCAGCAATAAGGCTATTTTACTTTCTGATCATTTGTGTGTTCACGAGAGTGGTATTTCTTTTTTCTTTTTTTTTTTTTTTTGGAGACAGAGCCTGGCTCTGTCACCCAGGCTATAGTGCAGTGGCACAACCTCAGCTCACTGCAATCTCTATCTCCTGCGTTCAAGCAATTCTCCTGCCTCAGCCTCCCGAGTAGCTGGGACTACAGGTGTGTACCACCACGCCCAGGTAATTTTTTTGCATTTTTAGTAGAGACGGTGTTTTACCTTGTTGGCCAGGATGGTCGCGATCTCCCACCTTGGCCTCCCAAAGTGCTGGGATTACAGGCGTGAGCCACCGCGCCTGGCCTAGAGTGGTATTTTTAATTTCTTTCAAGAACTTTTCATTTGCATTCATATGTCTGTTTGGTTCAACAGGCCTAGCTTTTGGCCTGTCTCTGTTTTGAGCATGTCTTTCTCACTAAGCTTAATCATTTCTAGCATTTGATTTAAGTTGAGAGGCATGTGACTTTTTCACTTGAACACTTACCAGCCATTGCAGGGTTATTTATTTGCCTAATTTCAATGTTGTTTTTTCTTAAGGAATTGGAAAGCCCAAGGAGAGGGAGAGAGATTGGGGAATGGCCAGTGGGTAAAGCAGTCAGAACACACACAACATTTATTAAGTTTGTTGTCTTATATGTGCACAATTTGTGGAACCCCAAAACAATTACAGTAGTGACATAAAAGATCACTGGCCACAGATCACCATAACAGATATAATAGCCATAAAAAAGTCTGAAATATTGGCCAGGTGTGGTGACGCATGCCTGTAATCCCAGGCACTCAGAGGCTGAGGCAGGAGAATCGCTTGAAGCTGGTAGGTGGAGGTTGTGGTGAGCCAATATAGCACCACTGTACTCCAGCCTGGGCAACAAGAGTGAGACTCCACCTCAGAAAGAAAAAAAAAACGTGAAATATTGTCAGAATTACCAAAATATGACATGAATTGAGCACATGCCGTTGGAAAAATGGCATTGATAGATTTGCTTTATGAAGGGTTGCTACCAATCTTCAATTTGTAAAAAATGCAATATTTATCCAGGTGTGGTGGTGCATGCCTGTAGTTTCAGCTAGTCCAGCTGCATCAGGAGGATCACTTTAGCCCAGGAGTTTAAGGCTTCAGTAAGCTATGACTGCACCACTGCAATCCAGCCTGAGTGACAGAATGAGACCTTGTCTCTGAAAAAAGGAATAAAAGGAACGATGCATTATCTTTGAAGCACAATAAAGCAAAGCATAAAAATGGAATACGCCTTTACTGTATATAATATTATGTTTGGTTTTAAGCTATACAAATCCTGATGAACAGTGGCTTAAACACAAAAAGTGATCATTTTTCTCATGTACACATCAGGGTACAGATACGTAGTCCAGGGCTGCTGTCGCTGAAGCTCTGTAAAGTTATCAAGAATTCAAACTCCTTTTATTTCTCTACTCTGCCCTCCTCAGGGTGTTGCTGCCTTGGTGTTTGTTATAGGTTGAATGTTTGTGTACCCCCCAACAATTTTTTTTGAGACGGAGTCTCTGTTGCCCAGTCTGGAGTGCAGCGGAGCGATCTCAGCTCACTGCAAACTCTGCCTGCCAGGTTCAAGCAATTCTCCTGCCTCAGCCTCACAAGTAGCTGGGATTACAGGCGCCCACCACTTTGCTCAGCTAATTTTTGTATTTTTAATAGAGACGGGGTTTCACCATTTTGGCCAGGCTGGTCTTGAACTCCTGAACTCGTCATCCATCCGCCTCAGCCTCCCAAAGTGTTGGGATTACCATTTTTATGTTTAAATTTAATCTCCAATATGATAACATTAGCAGGTGAGGCCTTGGGGAGGTGATAAGCTCATGAGGGCTCTGCCCTTATAAATGGGCATGGTGCCATTATAAAAGGGGCCTGAGAGAGGCTCTTCTCCCTTTTGCTATGTGAGAACACATGGATGGTGCCATTGATGAGGAATGGGTCCTCATCACACATGGAATCTGCTAGTGGTTGATCTCGAACTTCCCAGCCTCCAGAACTGTGAGCAATATATTTCTGTGGTTTATAAATTGCTCAGTCTAGCGTATTTTGTTATTGCGGTCCTAATGGACTAAGACAGTGCTCATGTTTGCAAGATGGCTACCTCCTCTCCAGGCCTTCTATTCCCATTCCAGGCAGAAAGACAGAGATAGGTACATAATCCTTTCCCACATGACTCCGTCTTGACTTGAACACACTGCTGGCCCTAGGCATGTCTGCCTGTATCTTATTACCCAGAACTGGCAACATAGTGTCCCTTAGCTGCAAAGGCATTTGTGAAAGTGAATATATTTACATATTACATATTAAGCGGGAAATGTTGATAATAACCTCCAGCAAAATTGGAGTTCTGTTAACTAGGAGGAAGGGGAGAAGATATGGTGGCAAGCGACAAGAAGTTTCTGCCATATTCTTACTGTAGAAAAATTATGAAATGCAAAGAAGCATCTTGATTCTTTTTTTCCCCATTTATTTCTTTACTCAGCCTTTTCTCACTTTCTTCTGGTCAATCCCTTATTTCAAAAGAGAGCCTTTCCTGGCCTTCCCTCAGAGAGTTAAAGCAACTTTCAAACTATGTCCTTAAATGAACTACGTTCTAGCTTTCTGATACAAATAATTTGCAGAAGACATTTTTTTTTCCCTAAAATCCTTTAATATCCTTAAGAAAAAAAATGTAAATAAGGTTTCAGGCCAGAAATTGAAAATGGTTTTATGACAGGCTGTCAGCATTTTACTTGGGTCCCAAAACAGGCCATTTGCTGTCTTCTCATAGCCCTATGCCTCTCTCGTCACTGCCCTGTAACCCGGTAAGTGGGGACATACTCGGTAAATGTCACAAAGGCAGCAGCCTCCCGCTCCTCAGTGCATGGGTTTTTGTTAATGTCTCTAGACACTGATTGCAGGACCTGGTCCTGTTCATCATTGTCATAATCACCATGGATTATTTTTTTGAATGCCTATAGGGGGCATGGCGCTGTACTCTGCATAATGTTTACTGTTTTATTTTTGGTTCTGAATCATTAGCTGTTTTGTTCACACTGGGCTTATCTCTGATTGCAAGCAATATAGTCCACTGCTGTCAGCTACCTAAAGCTAAAGCTTTTTATACTGTGAAGATCCCCTTAAGGAATCTGCTGAAAAAGTGTGGTACTACCACTTTTTGGCTATGTGTTTTCATTATTAATAGATTTGCTCAACATGCCTATTCATAGGTATTCTTTTCTTTATTATGTAGCTGAGCAATGACATTGCTGAGTTCAAGCTTTGCCGGAATCATCAAGATTTGAAGGAAAGGGAGTCTATGTGCATCAGTCCTGGGAATAGTACAAAATGCTTTTTATTTAAATCCTAAGTTATCTCTCTGAAAGAATGATTAGTACAAATGCTTTGTAGCCAAAGCAGCTGATGCTAAAAGAGATTAGATTATTTGCCTAGACTGGGCATGGTGGTTTCTGGTTGTAATCTTAGCACTTTGGGAGGCTGAGATGGGAGGATCGCTGGGTAACATATCCAGACCCTGTCTCTACAGAAAAAAAGGAAAGAGGACAGGTGGGAAGGGGAAGGGAGCCGGGTGGGGAGGGGAAGCTGGGCCCAGTCCCATGCATCTGTAGTCCTAGCTACTCCACAGGCTGAGGCTGAGGTGGGAGGATGGCTTGAGCCCAGGAGTTTGACATTGCAGTAAGCTATGATTGCACCGCTGCACTCCAGCTTGGGTAACAGAGTGAGGGCCACTCTCAAAAAAAAAAAAAAAAAAAAAAAGAAAAGTTTAAAGTCACACGGATGATAAAAGATTCAAACTAAACTTGAACTTGGGTCCTAATCTAATTATCTTTTAACTGCAGTATACTATCCTTTAATAAATGTTCTAGCATTTCACAAAGAGACCATATAACCCAACCCTCATTTGTGAGCCTGGTTAAACATAAAATATCCTGAAGAACTCATACCTTTTATTGCTATCAGTTGTTACTGTGCGTGAAAAAGAATAGGTCCTTTCACAAGGTAAATGAAGGTACTTAAAAAGTCTAGCGGAATTCACGAATAAGGTATTTTATTTTCTTCAAAGTATATTATGTACTATGTTCTTTTAATATAGTGGAACTAAAATTACACTATATTCTTGTTCAACATGGTTTATTTGCCCTGAACACTTTTACAACTTTGTTCTGCTTACTTACTTTATAAGTTAGTTCTCCATCCTAATGATAGTTTTTCTAATTGTTTATTCTTCTTCTTAGCTCTTTGTTTTAGTAACAATTTCTAGTGTGATGCTTTATTTGACACATGCTTTCTTACTTTTGTTCAAGGGCTTTCATAATTTTCATATGCATTCACATCAGCCTTATTCTCCTCTTGCATTATTTCTGAGTGCTACTAACTGCACATTTCCTGAGTTTGTTTTAGAATCCTCTATCTTCCTTCTGTATTTTACAATTGCAGATGGCTTTTTTTTTGTAGCAAGCTTATTTTCTCAGTCTTTATTTCTTAAAGCTTGATGTTCATACTCACTTAAATAACAATTCACTAAGAACCTGAAAATTTGCAAATTGTGATTACTATTGAATACAATTGTGACTTCTATTTCATAGATACCAAAGTTTTCCTTATTTCTAATAATTACATCCATAATGATTTTCAACTTTATTACAACGTTACAAAGGAATCTAGAATATCTTTTGTGTATGTTCGTTCGTTCTTTCTTTCTTTCCCTCCCTCCCTCCCTCCCTCCCTCCCTCCCTCCGTCCCTCCTTTCTTTGTTTCTTTGTTTCTTTCTTTGTTTCTTTCTTTCTTTCTTTCTTTCTTTCTTTCTTTCTTTCTT
>NW_022436979.1:10996583-11026634 GCF_009761245.1 Sapajus apella | reverse complement strand
CCTTCCTTCCTTCTTTCCTTCCTTCCTTCCTTCTTTCCTTTCTTTCTTTCTTTCTTTTCCTTCCTTCCTCCCTCCCTCCCTCCCTCCCTTCCTTCCTTCCTTCCTTCTTTCTTTCTTTTTCTCTTTCTTTCTTTTGAGATGAAGTCTCTCTCTGTCACCTGGGCTGGAGTGCAGTGGCGCGATCTCCACTCACTGCAACCTCTGCCTCCCAGGTTCAAGTGATTCTCCTGCCTCAGGAGTAGCTGGGATTACAGGCGCCCACCACCACGCCTTGCTATTTTTTTGTATTTTTAGTAGAGATGGGGTTTCACCATGTTGGCCAGGCTGGTCTCAAACTCCTGACCTTGTGATTCACCCTCCTCGGCCTCCCAAAGTGCTGGGATTACAGGCATGAGCAACTGCGCCCAGCCCTTGCTCTTTTTCTTTATAGAATTTGTTGTATAGAAGCTGATCTTTCTTTCAACTAGTCTCAGTCATTGAAAGTATTTATGATTTATGTTAACAACGGAAGCCCAAATAGTTTGCATTTATCTCTTCTTCTTATCCCATACTCTCTGGCCTTTAATACACATTTCCTACCTGATAACATGAGATCCACCTCACGTTTGCAGCTTTTCCAAGCTTTTCTCATTAGCCTCATACCATCTTGACATTCAGGCATTGACTTCGGTAATAACAAATATTTACTAATGTAATATTTTGGCACGTATACTTTCCTACAATTCTATGACCAATTATATGGCTAGTAGAAAAAAAAAATGGTCAGCTGTGTAATTTAATCTGATGGAGACCAAAGTTAAATAAAAAAACATCTAAAAGTGCTTTTGAAATAAATAGATCAAGTGAAGGAAAGCAGGCTCACTTTAAAAGACAAAGAAAACACAGAATGAAATATGTAAAGACATAATAAAACAGCAATAACTGTCTATAAAATACATGGAAATTGAAAATCAGGTTCTTTGCAGATTTTTAAGTCACAGAATCGTGATATGGTTTTCACCCATCTGAAAGAAAACCAATAAGCATTAGAATTATCATCAATAAAGGAATGAGCCTCACTCATTCAGCCTGTCTGTATCATAATAACAGGTAAGACAAGGACCCCAAAATGCAAGTCTAGTGTGAGCATAGAAAGAGGCAGCACTGTGGGCCAGCCTGGGTGAGGAGAACTTTGTAGTCAAAAGAGGACAAAGGAAAAAGAGGGGCTTAGGTTGGGTATAATTATATAAATCTGAGCTTGCGTGTTTAAGGTATTCTGGGGTAAAGCAGTCTCATTCCTTTTACCACTGATTCTGGTCCTGAGACTATAATTAATACAGCATATAGTTGAAAACTATATTATATCACAGGCTCTTATTATTAGTCAACATGTATGTAGCTCATACATAATGGGGGGACTTGCTGAGAAGATAGTTTATACATAGAAATAAGTAAATACATACAGTTGATCTATTTGGCCAAAACTTTGGAAATCCTTGCCCTCATGTTAGGAAGTGACTGGAAGGGAGAAAGATGCTCAAAAGCTAGTTTGAGTGGGAACACTTCAGAAGTCAATCTGAGAGAAGTCACCTCCACACCCTGTATGCCCCTGGGGATGCCATCACTGCCTTTCAATGGCTGGCCTTGGCCATAGATGTTGGAAAGTGTGTCGTTGACCCTTTTCATAATCTTTGCCTTACACATTGCCTCCATCCAAGGACTCCCCTCCTCAAACCTCAGGAGCCAACAGTCCGTGGCCCACTTGCTCACCAATAGTTTTTTCCTAACTTGGAAAGAATATGGTCAACGTCCATAGGTTCAATCTGCCATGTGGAAACTTCCTTCAGTTAGTACATCTGTCAGGATCAGCCAGGACTCTTGCTTTTGGGGCTCCAAACCCCTGCCTGCACGGAATGCTGTGAACTTGAGGACAGATAGGTATGGAAGTAATATCTGTGACAGAGTCAGGAAAAGAGGAGGGAAAATTTTGATTCCAATGAAAGGCATACTTCTCTCACCTGCCACCATGGAAGACGTGCCTATTTCACCTTCCACCATGATTGTTAGTTTCCTGCGGCCTCTGTGGCCATGTGGAACTGAGTCAATGAAACCTCTTTTCTTTATAAATTACCCAGTCTTGGGCATGCCTTCATGGCAGCAAGAAAACAGACTAATACAAACCCCTTCACCTCTTGCTGACTCATCTCCTCCCATCCCCTGCCCCATGTCACCTCTACAGATCCCCAATGTTTTCACGTTACCTACTCATTGTTCATTGTCCTCTCCACCTAAGAAAAGCTGCTTTTCTCCAACATCCAATTGTTTCTTATATTCTCTCTCTTGTTGCCACTCTGCTCCGCTCCTCTGCCAGTGGAGCTTGGGGTTTTCGTGGGTACAGAATGGGGGCAATGACAAGCCAGGGTGGTTTTGGAAAAGGCAACACCTGGGTGGGAAAATAGGCATGTGTGTTCTCATTTAGGGCCCTAGGTCCAGGCTTAAGAATGGACGTTTTCTACCTAGTATTTCTCTGACTCCTGTCTGTATCACTTCCTTTTTAATTTTTATTCATTCATTTATTTATTTGTTTTGAGACAGAGCCTCACTCTATCGCCCAGGTTAGAATGCAGTGGTGCGAACTCAGCTCACTGAAAGTTTCACCTCCCAGGTTCAAGTGATTCTTGTGCCTCAGCCTTCTGAGTAACTAGGACTACAGGCCTGTGCCACCTTGCTCAGCTAATTTTTGTATTTTTAGTAGAGACGAGGTTTTACCATGTTATCCAGGCTGGTCTGAACTCCTGGCCTGAAGTAATCTGCCTGCCTTGGCTTCCCAAACTGCTGGGATAAAAAGCATGAGCCACCACGCCCAGCTCGTTTTTTATTCTTTATAACTACCTTATGAGATAGGCATTACTTCCATGTTATGACTAAGAAATTGATATTGTCATCCTTGAATCTACTCCATTCATCTTCACCTACTGCCTATGCTAAACTGATCCAGCTTCACCAGCTCCATGCAGGGTCTGCCCAGCTAATTCCAGCCCTTCCTTTCCCATAGTGTACACTGGTAGCATATGGAGCACAATTCATAGGTTTTGCTATTCCTCCGACTTTGTAATGGTTCCTAAAAGCATTGAAGTCCTTATTATCCTTTTTTATACTGTCTGATTTTGTGCTTATCTCTCTCCACATTGGGTGATTCTAAAAGGTCAGTGATGTGCCTTATTTATTTTGGTATATACAGAGATTAATACTAGTAGTTGTTCAAAATAAAAGTATTAAACCAACTAACTATTGAAGGAGGATTTCAACAGAAACAAAAAAGTATTTTATTAATATTCCTTACTAATTTCAAAGTTTTTCAGTAGTTTATTTCATTGCAGTCATGTTTTTCATATTCTTTTTTTTTTTTCTTTGAGACGGAGTCTCATTCTGTCGCCAGGCTGGAGTGCAACGGTGCTATCTCGGCTCACTACACCCTCTGCCTCCTGGGTTCAGGCTATTCTCCTGCCTCAGCCTTCTGAGTAGCTGGGATTACAGGTGCCTGCCACCATGCCCAGCTAATTTTTGTATTTTTAGCAGAGATGGGGTTTCATCATGTTGGCCAGGTTGGTCTCGACCTCTTGACCTTGTGATCCACCTGCTCCAGCCTTCCAAAGTGCTGGGATCACAGGCATGAGCCACCACATATTCCTTTTTCATGTTATTTATTTATAAACTAAAAGAAACCATTTATAGGAGAAATTACTTGGATTAACATGTGACCATGATTCAGACCCCTAGTTTGCCATTAAACAGCTGTGTGGCCAGGCACAGTGGCTCATACCTATAACCTCAGCACTTTGGGAAGCCGAGGCAGGAGGATCGCTTGAGGCCAGGAGTTCATAATCTGCCTTGACAGCATAGTAGGATCCTGTCTCTAGAAAATATTTTAAAATTATCCGGGCATAGTGGTGTGCACCTGTAGTCTCAGCTATTCAGGAGTCTGAGGTGGGAGGATTGACACAGCCCAGGATGTTGAGGCTGCACTGAGCAATGATTACACCACTACATTCCAGCCTAGATGACAGAAAGAGATCCTGCTAAAAAGAGAGAGAGAGAGAGAGAGCAAAGAAAACAAAGCCAAAAAGGCTGTGTGTATTTATGCAAAAATTTTACTTTTTTATTATTTCCCTTTTCTAAAAAGTAATTTTTAAGGTAAAATTTAATTATATTTCCCTTTCTAAAAAGTGATCTTTTAAGGTCAAATTCAATTCTGAAATTCTATGATAGTTTTGAACATAGAAAGTTTAGTTTTGATAATAGATTTTGTAGTATTTACCTATGTTTTTTGAAAAATAATCTATGCATTAAAATTAGTGTTTAAAAATATCTTCACTCTGTCTTTCTTTAGCAGATAAACAATGTCCTTTAATTTTTTGCTATTCCTCCGACTTTGTAATGGTTTCTAAAGGCACTGAAGTCCTTATTATCCTTTTTTATACTGTCTGATTTTGTGCTTATCTCTTTCCACATTGGGTGATCCTAAAAGGTCAGTGATGTACCTTGCTTATTTTGGTATGTAGAGAGATTAATAGTAGTAGTTATTCAAAATAAAAGTATTAAATCAACTACAAATGAAGGAGGATTCCAACAGAAGCAAAAAAGTATTTTATTAATATAGAATGTAGAAATATATTTCTTGAATTTGACACGTGATTAATACATTTTGATAAATCATTTCCTTGAATATTCCTCATCAGCAATCCAATTGAATGCATTATTGAATTGCAGCTTTTTAAGCCATATCCAAATTTCACTGCTAGGAAGACCAGTGTCTTAACTGACTTTGCAGCGATATAGTCAGTAACCAAAACTGGGAAGAAATGATCAGAGTCTGCCATGAAGAGTCAAGTTGATTTCTCTGTTACCTCTTGGAATTTTGCTTTATATCTGATATATTAAAGAAAATCTCTAAATTGGCGGGGATATGCATTTTTCTTTTCATCACTTCAATGTCGTCATGATTTTTATTGCAATTTATGACTAGAAATGGAATTGGTTATTGCTATGCACCTCAAATACATTACATCATTTTTCTTATCATGGTAACCAGCATGTGTAGATTACAGTTTCCCAGCACTTCTGTTTTCATAAGACTGGACTGTGGCTGTCTTCCTATTGTGTATCCCAGCAGCAAGTCTTGTTACAGAACCAAACTGGGGTCCTCTAGTCCAGCATAGTAAGACCAGATATCCACACCATGGTTTGTATCAATAGAGAGGAAGGTGTTGATCTGTAGGGCAGTAAACAATGAGGACCAGACCGTTCACACTTCAGTCCCAGCCTCGCTGATGGATTGCAGGTAAGAGTTTTTAAAGGCAGGGGTAAATTTCAGGAAAGCAGAGGTTATAGGCAATATGTTATATCAATATATACACACTGGTTTTGGCCTAAGAAAGTAGGATAACTTTCATCTAGAGACGGCTTACATGCCATAAACAGATTCAAAGATTTTCTGATTTGCAATTAGTTAAGTAAGATAAACCTTGTTTCAAAACTTGGGGTCAGCAGAGTCCAATGTTAGCTCTGGCTCATGGATGTGACGTCCTCCTGGCCCCTCAGAATGAAATTTAAAACAAAGAACCGTGGTCAGAATTCAGTCTTCAGTTCCTTCTTATCTGAGGTCTACATGCCAGTAGGTTTATTTGATGGAGGATCTGGGCTTCTGAAAAACAACTCAGAGACATATGTTAAGATGTTATCTTTAGTTTCTATAGGAGAGCCAAGCATCCTGTGATTGAAGTTTTCTTGGCTGTTGTTTTAGGTTACTACTACTTTCTTGCTTTTCAAGTTGCTTGTTTATTTCTCAGGGCTAGCTAGGCACCTGGAATTTCCCTTGAAGGAACCCACGATTTCCCTTTATTTCCATGTTTGGGTGTGGAGAGGAGCAGGTTCCTAAGAGAAGGTGAGGGGGGAGGATCTCTGCTCCATTTCAGTTTAGAGCCTGACACATAATGCCTGATTCAACAAATATTCACTTAATCACAGAATGAATGAAAGCACAATCATATTGGATGCTCACATTATTCCTGTTAGATGAGGGAAGATTAATTAAGATTATTGTATAAGATCACAGAGATGATAAGCAACAGCACTAAGATTTAAACCAGATCTTCTGACTGGAGAGCCATAATCTTTTCAATGGCTCCAGCCTGCTGCTTCTATTAAAGTTGTACATGTTTTTAGAGCTGATCTATCACATCATGTTTGTTCAGAATATTTTATGATAAATACTTATACTTTAGCACTTTTATGATGTTTAGAATCATAAAGCAGACTTAAACTTTCTCAGCACAAAAACACCAGAAAGGCCCATTGAGAAACCTGATGCAAATTTTAATGTGCATCTGCAGAGGATTAGGGTCCCCATAAACATTCTGGGGCATTCCCCAGGGAGTTTCGTGGAAGACTATTTCCCAAAGCTATTCAGAAGTTCCACGAAGTTAGGAACATTTTTGTGCTGCTTAGGCAAGTATGTTATATGCAGGCTCTAATTCCTCAAGTCCAAGGACGGGAAATGTTGGTGACAGAAACTTACTCCGGGGACTTCATCTACAGAAAGAAAGCTCACTGATCACAAACAAACCATTTCTAAGAGAGCAACAATTTTGTTGACTACAGTGAAAGACTGAAACACGCAGTTCCCA
The DNA here is from genome assembly GCF_009761245.1 of Sapajus apella. NCBI lineage: Eukaryota > Metazoa > Chordata > Mammalia > Primates > Cebidae > Sapajus > Sapajus apella. Next base: position 11,019,969 of record NW_022436979.1, on the reverse strand, counting down.
AGTGCAATTTCAGTTTTCCAAAGAACAGTTTTATTCCTTTTCAGAAATGCCTTCGTGATTATATTTTGTTTTGTTTTGCTTAGAAGGACTGCTTAGTGTGCCTCTTTCCTCAACATGAAAAAGGAAAAGAACAAGCAACTGAATGATCCTCTGATGGCCTCAAGGCAGTGGATTGAGAATGTCTCTTAAGTACAAGGAGGTATTCTAGGTAAGACTGGTAAAGACTTTTTAAATCAGGCTCAAATACTCCTCAAACACTGACACAGTCAGATTAATTCAGATTAAATTTTTTTTTCCCTAAAGAATGTCTATTTTCCGTACTGATTTTACAAAATCCCTCGAAAAGTGCTGAAATCCCTGTAGTAAAATGTTAATCTCTTACATGAAGAATTGGGTGAAATTTACTTACGGCAAACAATCTTGGATTCTGTTATGTTTACTACACAAATTTTTTTCTTTTGACAACTACTGCTTTAATACTCATGCTATTAGGTTTCAGGATACATCTATTATAATATATATGCACATATTATATATTATAATGCATATATTGTATATTATAACATATATTATATTATATATCTGTATATTTTAATATATATACCTATATGTATATATATTTGTTGCATTTTTTTTGACAGAGGAAATAGAAATTTAGTACCAGGGCCAGAAATTACATCAATATCACAGAATATTTTTATACTGTTTTGGCTACTTTGTATCTTTCATATATATTCCTTGCAGGTAGGAAATACATGCCTCAAATACATGTAACTTTTTAGAAACTGTGTGATTTCCTCAGCTTAATAACTTTGTAAGTAACTTTGTACGATTTTAAAAATGTGTATCTGTAAAATTATATACCACACTTGCAGAAAAAACTTTTTAAGGGTATTTACTGTGTAACAATGGAAGGTAGACTTACATTTTGTTTTTTCTTGGGTGGGGAGGCAGGAGCTCCCACTACATTCTGAGCTTTTTCAGGGAGCACACTGTATGTTGTTCAGGTCTGTATCCCCAACGCTTAGTTTGGTGATTGACCATATTAGACATGTCATACATTTTTGTTAACTAACTTAATGAAAGGCAATGACCATGTCATGTATGTGTCTAGGTGCTGGCACAGTAGAGTCAAATCTGACCTATGACCTGTTTTCATATGCCAAGAAAGCTAAGAGTGTTTTGCACATTTTTTTAAACGTTCTGTAAAAATAACAAAGAAGAAAATGTAACCGAGATTACACAGGCTGCAAAGCCTAAAATATTTCTATCTGGCCCTTTACCGAAAAGCATTGACAGTCCCATCTTTATTCTTAGACATGCTCTTGTTTTTACATACACTTCAGTCAGAGCCGAGACCTTAGAGTGAGTGTATCCATGGAGGTGGACTCTGCTAAGTGCCTATTCAAAGTCATTCCCTTTCTCTTGTTAACAGAATCCCCACTGCATTTGGTTGACTCCTATGCATGAAACACAGCAGGTCAAAGCTGGTTCTGGCAATCTCATTGGTCTTTGCTAGTGATTTGTCTGGAGTAGGAATGTGACTCAACCCTGGAAGATGAAACCTAAGGGGAAATGACCAGGTAGATTTCGAGAAGGATTTTACTCCTCTTTTAAAGGCAAACATACATAAACAAAATATGTGTTTGCTTCCACTTCATTCTGTTAAATGAAGTTTAGCCTAAAATTGCCTCTTTACATATTTTAAACTCGGCCTAAAGCTTTATCTGTACATAGTGAACTGTAACCTAAATAGAGGGGTAAGTGGACTCAAATCTTACTCTTGTGCCAATCACTGAGTTTTGGCCAATCAAAGGGGGGAAATTGTTCAAACCATTTTCAAATAAGGCAAATGCTGAGCTGTAACCCATCCGGCTGTTTCTGTACCTCACTTCCATTTTCTATAGGTCACTTCCCTTCTGTCCATTAGTCTTATGTCACCACATGCTTGTGCTGGAGTCTCTGAGTTTACTCTGGCTCAGGAAGACGCCCAATTCACAACCTGTTCTTTGCTCAATTAAACTCTATTAAATTTAATTTGTCTCAGATTTTTCTTTTGACAATTCTTTCTTGCTTGGGACTTAGTTATGTGAGTTTGTGTTCTGCCTCTTTGGCAGTCCTCTTTTGACAAAGAAAGAAAGCCAAAATGATTCAAAGTGATGTTGAGCTAACATTCCGTCACTGCTATGCTGTTGAATCGACCCTACAACTGAGACAAGATTGTTCCCTTGACCTCTATCCCCTTCATGGGTGGGAACTGGATGGCTCATTTCACTCAGTCCACCGCTGGCCACTCCTTGCAAGAGGGGGCATGAGAACAAGCAAGTGTGGGACCAGAGTGAATGAACGCTGGGACTGGTTGGTTGCTCCTCTGGCAGGAGCAGGCTCTGTGCAGGACCCACAGCAGTGTCCAAGTGTCTGCCCTCTCAGCACTCTGGTTCTTGTCCAGTGTCTGGGAAGAATTAGGTCACATGAACGAATTGAGGGGTAGTGCATGTGGAGGATTTTACTGGGTGGTGGAGTGGCTCTCAGCGGGATGGAGAGTTGGAAGGGGGCTGAGGGAATGTGTTCATAAGTCTAATTTATATCCGGCATTAATAGGACTATAACCCTCAACTTTACTATCTCTTGAGCTCTGATGATCCTTTTCATAGTGGGAAAGGAACCTGGCTCTTTCTAGGAAAAATGCTGCTATTTTGTAAACCAGTTAAGTGTTGTTTTAAACATAGAACCCAGGAATCAATCACACACAGGGCTAAAAATCTTCCAGAAACAGTATTGTAAAGCTTGTTTAACAACTGACTATCCTGGCTCTGTTCTCTCCTAGGCTCATTTATAACCATTCTGTATTTGTTAGCCTCTGGGCCTCTCATCTTTAACCACCTTGTCACATCCCTTTCTTATAGAACCATAAGGCCACAAATAATCCTGCCACTGGAACCCCCCAATATCCTTGGCTGGTGGGCTCTATCATGGACCTCTAGATCAACCTGCACCCCTAAAAGGCTCCCCTCTGGAGGAAACCTCTACTGGAGGGCCCCTTCTATGCCCCATTTCAGCAGGAAGTAGTTAAAGAGGATCGAAGCCCATAATCCCAGCAGAAGTTGGGCTTTCCTGTTCAGAGCAGGTGAATGAGGGAACGTGTTCTCTTTCCGGGTCCACAAGGGGGCATAGTTTTAAGGGCAAGAACTTCCTAGCACCATGCCACACGCCCCCACGCCCATCTCTCTCTCTGTCCGGGAGATTTAATGGTTTATGTTTGCATTTCGCCGGCGTGGGAAGAAACTAAGAGTCAATCGCTCCAGTCAAAGCTCTAAGGAACTCCTTTCATTGGCCAGGGGTCTCGGAGAAGGTGGGGGTTCCTCCCAGGTTAAAAGTCCCCTTCTTCCACACTCCTTCAGACTCCATGTTTGGGTCCCCTTCCACGAACACTCCCTTCGTGGAAGCCTGTTTTCCCCTCCTAAACTCCATCTTTATTCCCTTCCACTCAGTGTGGAAGCTGCTTTCCTCTCCTGGATTCCATCTTTCTGGATTCTCTCACTCAGTGTGAGAGTTAGCTGTTTCTTTCTCTGTCCTTCTCCTGTTTCTCTGTCTTTAAATAAATCACTTTCTACAAACACCTTTGAGTCCAGAATTTACTGAGCACTGTGCCGTGGTCCCCTCTCTCATTCTTGAGAGGGCAGGAGGCCAAGACCTGAACCCCAATATTACAGGATGGTGTTGTGGGAAGAAGGTGAGCTTTTCCTGCATCATCTGAAGTTGGCTGCACCTATCTGTGGTCTGTGAAGCTCAATTGCTTCTCTGCTTGCTTCTCAGCCGCTTGTATCCCTGATGCTCAGCTGTTTATGTTGCTCTGCCAGCTGAAGTCTTTTTATGGGCACAGGATAGAGGCAGGGCAGACCAAAATACTAACATTTTGGCAGAAAAACAGGGTCAGCTATTTTTCACTTAGGGCTGCAGTTCCAGGCCTAAGGGTGGGAGTTAGCTTCCGAGCCCTTCTATATCAGAACCCCCCTATCTCTAGTTTGCTTATGAAACCGCCCTAGCAAAATTGTAACTAAGACAGTAAATGATATTTGACCTAACCAACTCCATCTTGCTTCTAATCTCTAAGCCATCCTTATTCTTTCCTGGGCATAGTCTGAACTAACTTTTGGATAAACTTAGTTTATACTTTAAAACAAAGAGGAGCCGGGCGCGGTGGCTCGAGCCTGTAATCCCAGCACTTTGGGAGGCCGAGGCGGGTGGATCACGAGGTCAAGAGATCGAGACCAGCCTGGTCAACACGGTGAAACCCCGTCTCTACTAAAAATACAAAACATTAGCTGGGCATGGTGGCGCGTGCCTGTAATCCCAGCTACTCAGGAGGCTGAGGCAGGAGAATTGCCTGAACCCAAGAGGCAGAGGTTGCGGTGAGCCGAGATCGCGCCATTGCACTCCAGCCTGGGTAACAAGAGCGAAACTCCGTCCCAAAAAAAATAAATAAATAAAAATAAAACAAAGAGGAAAACAGGTCTTTACCAGGGCAAATCACCTTCTTGCCTGGGAACTAGACTGCCATTGTAGGTCGAGCATGTTAGCCACAAGATCAGAAATTATGGTTTAGGAGTCATGCAGCTGGAGGCTACAAGATTCTGACCATCCTTAGCCTGATTGTAAGATCAGTGCTTGAGATATTTTGCAGACCCTTAATTGATGGATCAGCTGGCCCCACCAAGACTGATAAACTGGCTCATTTGATCTTGTGACCGCCACCTAGGAACTAAGCACAAGAAGCATCTCTGATCTGCCCAATGAGCACTCCCATCTCCTTGGCTTCCCCCCACCCACGAAGTTGTCCTTAAAAACTGTGATCCCCCGAACCCTCAGGGAGACTGATTTGGAGTAATAATAAGACTCTGGTTTCCTGCACAGCTGGCTCTGCGTGAATTACTCTTTCTCTATTGGAATTCCCCTGTCTTGATAAATTGGCTCTGTCTAGGCAGCAGGCAAGGTGAACCCATTGGGGCATGACGCTTGTAATATGATAAAAAAAAATCATGTATTTATGCTTCAGGCTATTGTTAATTGTATGCTGATGCTTTCTGCTAAAATCTACTGATTCATTTAGTTTTTAGATCTACTAATGAGCTCAATGAAATTATTGAATTTTTTTTATGAGAAACTCTCAAATTACTTGGAGTCATAATTGGTTATAGTGCTATCCAGACAGGCATTAATGTAACCTGGTACTGCACAATCTTGGACATAGCCATTTTGGTTCAGATTTGTATGGGAAAAGAGAGCAGAATGAATTCAACCATGAAAAATCAATTTAATTTTCTTATTTGACTAAGAGGTGTGTGTGAAACGTCAATCACCACCTGTGGAGATCTGTCCTGCAGACCCTGACTCAATGACAGATGAATGAATGCACTCTCACACCTAGTTCAGTGATTCAAGTGGGCTAGGGATGGTCATCGGCTGCTTTCCAAGGGTGACTGCTGCCAGTTGACCAAGACCCCCTGTTCATCCTCACATTTACTCAGTATGAATGTCATAACAGAGGTTTTAAGTCAACATGCTTGTAGATAATTAACATGGTTAAAAGAGTGGTTTTATGAATGATAAAAGCATTAGATTCTGGGACCCAGAGTAAACACTATTAATGGGTAATCCCCCTTTGACCTCCCCCTGAAAGGACCATCCAGCACAAAGTTTACATGAGTCAACAGTTAGAGTAGAGACAAAGGGATGCGGGGTAAACAGATTTAAACTGTGAAAGCCTTTTATTGTCCCTATCTTTTCCCTAGTAATGGACTGGTGCCTTTAGCCTGTCCCAGTAAAACCTTTTGGCCTTCTAAAAGATTTGAGACTAATTTATAACTTTCCCTAATATTTCTTTTCTTTTTTTTTTTTTTGAGACGGAGTTTCGCTGTTGTTGCCCAGACTGGAGTGCAATGGCATGAGATAGCTTACCGCAACCTCCGCCTTTTGGGTTCAAGCAATTCTCCTGCCTCAGCCTCCCGAGTAGCTGGGACTACAGGCACGCACCATCATGCCCAGCTAATTTTTGTATTTTTAGTAGAGACGAGGTTTCACCTTGTTGACCAGGATGGTCTCGATCTCTTGACCTCGTGATCTACCCGCCTCGGCCTCCCAAAGTGCTGGGATTACAGGCTTGAGCCACCATGCCCGGCCAAACTTTCCCTAATATTTCCCTAATATTTTGCCAGCCACCTTGAGTGCATCTCAACATGCGTAGGTGTGTTTATACATTTGTGTGTTCAGTACTGACAACTATAAATAATAAAATTCAGAAAATATTGATTGTAGAGTTTATTCAAACACTCAGCTTGAGGATGGTTGTCTGGGAAGCAAGGATTCCAAAAAATGGAAATCAGTTTTCCAAAATGTGGAATTTGGGGATCGTCTATCTAGATAATATTTAGGGAGGCTTCACAGAATTTCAATGTCTTTGTACATAAGGCTTAATTCGTGGAAACAATAATCTGATTGGTTAAGGTGGTCTTTTTCTTTCAGAAAAGGTATATTTGATATTCCACACTGAACATGTAACAGTCATGGGGTCTTTTGTGTGATCTGGTCTGAATTAGGTACAGGACAGTAAAGGACAAAAGTCAGTGATTAGAAGGGGAAGAGGTGTAGCCTCTGGGCGCTCCTAGTCATTTACAAAATAAGGGCAATGAGAGAGTTAGCCTACAATCTAGGAAGCAGAAGTTGTCACTACATTCTATGTGATTCAGGTCACAGTCACATTTCTCTCAAGGCTTAAAGAGTTTTGAGGGTTCCAACAGCTTTTAAATTTTATGCGTTTTCACAGCATAAACTTAGAATGCATGTGCTTCACTTAACTAGTTATTGGTTAGAATATACTAGAGTAGGAATTAAGGAAAATAATGCTTGTGATCTGTCAATAATGATGTGACAAATCTGTCCTCTAAAGTTCATACTCTTAAATCCTCACATTCCTCCCTCTTATTTCAGAATGGATAGAAATACAATGTTAGTGGCTGGGTGTGGTGGCTCACGCCTGTAATCTAAGCACTTTGTAGGCCAAGGCAGGTGGATCACCTGAGGTCGGGAGTTCAAGACCAGCCTGGCCAACATGGTGAAACCCCATCTTAAAAAAAAAAAAAAAAAGAAATACAATGTTAGTATAATATTATTTTATCTTATATCTGCATTTTGACATCCCAGAATGGTATATTGCATTTTCACTGCCATATAGGAAGCTTCCCAGGGCTCTCAAGTACAGAATTAAAACTCTTTAGACTTCTATTGACTCTAGGCTAGCTATGTTAACTATTAAAATTCTGCTGCAAACTGTAAGGCAGGTTGCCTCGCCAGGAAGCCAGACACACCCAACCCTGAACTCAGCCCCTGACTATATCCGACACCCAGCATAGCCACGTAGCCCTCCCAACCCTCAGAACACGCCCCTTTGCACTCAACACCCAGTTTTGCACTCAGCACCTAGCCTGCCAAAATTTAAAGGAAGCCACGCCAAAACTTGCCCAATAGCAGCTTGCCCCAAAAGCCCGATGTAACTTGCAACCAATGGTAGCTTGCCCCATTCACATCCCATTCCCCCATAGCCAATCAGAACACCCTGCTCCTCCTCGCTCACCATAAAAACCCTGCGTCTCGGGAAACCGGCGTGACTCTGGCCTCCCCTTTCCCAGACCATGGAACCTCGCCCAGGAGCTGAATAAATTGGAATTTAATTTTCTTACACTGGTCTCAGTTTCCTCATTTTAAACTTGGCAATAACCCTCACATAAACTAACATTCATTTAGTTTGATTGGATATTTTCTGAAATCTTTCAGATAACTATGATTGAGATATTTTTCAGTTGTGTCCATGTCTTACCTATCTATACATGGCACAAATAGCACTTTTTATGGACATTTAATACACTCATCCATCTCTGACTTACATAACTTTCTACTGTAGGTTAGCTTGTCTATGAACTCTCATGTGTTATTCTCTCTGTCCATTATTGTGAACTTTGAACTGTCTGGCAGAGGACTATAATTTCCTGCATTTGTAAAGAGACAACTCCTTGCCTCCCACAAAGCTGTTTCCATATGACAAATTAATAGAAAACTTATTTATTTAAAGGAAAAAAGGGAGTATGTTTTCTTTAATAAATTTCTAACATGTAGGTAGTGCTTTACATTAGAAAGTGCAGTCATATTTCTTATTTTATCCTCATAATAACTTCATGAAGTCAACAAGATACTCCTTTTTATACGTATTTTTAATTTTAATAACGAGGGCTCAGAAAACATAGGAGACTTGCTCAGTTTACTCTCCTTTGAATAGGCAGATTCTGGCTCTAACCTGACTCTCATTTATTCCCAGAAATAGGACATTTGCACTGTTTTGGGGTTATTGCTACCATCTTTTTCAATGATTTTTGGAAATAGGTCATTTTTGAAATATAATTTTTGTTAGAGATGGCCAACTAAATTAAATGACCTTTGACATCTTCACTGAAATCAGTGAGCCTGTGTAAAAAGTTTTACATCAATTTCTCCTTTAAAAAATACAGAAAAATATTCACCATATATGAGGAATTCATAGAAATATTTTGGAAATGTCTAAATACTGTGAATAAAATCAGTGTAGCATACAACTGTATACCGCCGACATAATGTGTCTGATGTCAATGTTGATTGAATGTTATTATAAAAAGTCTAAACATACTCCCAGTTAATTTATGATGGTAGCTTTCTTTGCCTGTATTCTCAGCAGATGACACAATTCTACATACCTGACAGTCAAGCATTATTGGTGGTCCTCATATGTGCAGCATTCATTTTTATTTTAGTTAACCTCAAGACTCCAGTTCACAAGGCAGAGCTGGGCTCCCTAATTATTTCTGTAAAACCAGTAACCTTGTAAGCCATCAGAGGCTGTGGCTAATCCCACACAAACAAGCTTCAGTACTAGAAAATTTAACAAACTACTGTTTTATTTAGAAAAGGACACTTTTATAGTTTTTAATTTTTGTTGAATGGTGTTTCAGTGAACTCTAGAAATGACTCAGAGGCCAATTTTTTTTCATTTGTACATCTGTTTATCATGTTATCTCTCTATATTTTTAGTGTACATTAGAGAAAATATGCCTTACGGTACTATTTTTCATCTTTATAATGCATGTGAAAAATTATTCTTGTTTTATCCTCTAACGATAGTGAAGACTGGGAATTGAATTCACTGTTACCCACATGCTGGCCTTGACAGGGAAGGGCCTGGATTATCTTCAGAATCAAGCCTTCATTACTGAGATAAAGTGAGAGAGACTTTACCACTCTTTATGTAATTAAATGCAACCATTATTATGAAAAATTTTCTGCACAGCTGTTAAGTTGAAAAAAATGTATGCATTATCAGTAATCCCTTTATATCTTTAACATGATTCATAGGTCCTCAGGTATTCCCTGGCCTGAAAATGAAACAGAATTAGCAGCCTTCCATAGGTAAATAGTGCTCATTTGTTGCTTTAATATCCATTCTGTAGCTCTTTTTTAAAAAAAATTCAGGGAACCATTCAAATGGCTATCACATGTCTGGACAATTTATTTACTCAGCAACTCAGTGAAAAGGTCAAGTGGCCAAGCAGGTCATAAAATAGTCACTTGAATTTAGCCTCAAAATGTTGCAGGACTTTTCCTTAGTTCGGCTAAAGACAGGGTCCTTACCACACGGTCATGGAAATTTAGCCTTGCAGACAATTTGAAGGGAGAGCAGAGCAGGGTTTTACTTGGTGAAAAGGGGGAAAAGGAGAAACAGGGATTCTCTGCAAAGCCAGAGTCCCTGCTGGTGTGCTTCCTGACTCGCAGTTTGAATCCCAGGTTCCACACAGGAAGAGGAGGGGCCAGGCTCCTTTCTACTGCAAATGGTGCCAACTTCTGTGGCTTCACCCCAGTGGACAGGCCAGCTGGAGTTTTGGCAGGGAGCCCTTCCCACCTGTCTGTCTCAAAACCTTTAGACAACTGAAGTCATAGCTTCCAGTCGGGCTGCTAATTAGACTCCCTGTAATGTAATAACATATGTGCTTGAGGTGGGCTTCTGCTGGGGCCCAGGTATTTCTGGGGTTGGGAACCTGGAATGATGAGTGCCCTAACTTACTTGACCATATCTGACAAAAATTCTCCAATTATATTAGTTGATAGAAAAAAATGTTATTTAACGTCTTTTGTCTACATCTCAAATGACTCTAAACTTGGGCAGTGAAGACAGATGTGCAATATGTTAGAGTCCTTACAACCCCATGCATTAGTCCAAGCTCAGTAATCCCTGAAAGGTCTGGGCATTTCCTTTTTCAGGCCCATGATAAGTGGCTCTGTGTCCTTTGCAGGGAGACCAGAAAAAAGATTTGGCAATATCAAAAAGTCTTTCCTTAAGGAATCTGTTTTCCTCTGTATTTGAGGGACTTTTGGTCTTGAGAAGTAGTTTATGTCTAAGAATTAGAGGAGGAGATCTTTTACTCTCTTATGATGGCAAAAATCAGACTTCTGCTTACAACACTAGAGTCTTTAAATTCAGATCTAATAGGACTCTAGTAGTCTGTCTAACTATTTTCAGCCAAGAGACAGCATGGTTAATTAGTAACTACCAAAGATCCCTATGGGAAAATTATTCCGATGATCTCTCTCTGCTGCCTAGTTCTGTAATGATGAGCATCTTGTTTCTCAGTTAAGTGCTGCCATTTAGGCTGTTCCATTCTGAGATACAATCGTCCTCAATGAAGTCAGTTGGCCTATGTCAAGGGCAGCCTTTTCCACCTTCCTCGCTGACCTACTCAGGATAGCCAGTGTAGTTCCTTTCGAGGTGCTGTACGTATGTTTTTATCAACATATATTTTTTATTTATTTGAAAATACTTTCAAACTTATAGCAAAGTTGCAAAAATAGGCATAATCAAAGAACAATTATACAGCCTTTGTTCAGATTCACTTATTAACACGTTGCTCCATTTGCTTTATCATGTAGACTCTGCCTCTGCCTCAGCATCTGAGAATAAGTTGCATACCTCCTGGTCCTTTCCCACTAAGTACTTATTTCTTAAGAAACAAAAATGTATATATATATTTTGTATATATTTTGTGTAACAACTGTGTGGTTATCGCCTTCAGTAAATGTAATATTAACTCTTACTTTAACCTATCATCTACATTCTATTTTACCAAGCAATCCGGTAACGTTCTTCATTGAATTTGTCTTCCAGTATAAAATGTAGCCAAGGGGTAGATACTGCACTTAGCTATGTCTTTTAGATTCATTTAATTTGAAATATGTCTAAAGCCTTTCTTTGCCTCTTTTATATGCAGAATAGTGTCCTCTCCCATATTTTCAAAAATTAAAACAGCATCTTACTCGTTTTGAGTTTGATGTCCATGATTCGATTTCAGTTACGTTTTTCCTGGGATATTACATAAGGGGTATCATGACTTGATGTCCTTCTCAGGGTACCAAACTGAGAGTCACGCAATGTTCATTTGCATCCTTATTATCTGGTCAAGGCATTTGATTTGTATGCCATACAGTTACTGTCTTTTACGTTGCAATTAATAGTCTGTAGAAAAGCAATTTAAGATCACACAAATATTTTGCCTCTTTAAAAAATTTATCACCCCAGTTTTAGCATCAATGGACGATTTCTGCCTCTCTCAATCTTTATCATAGTGATTGCAAAAATGATGACTTTTTCCAACTCCAGTAATCTCTCTGATCGGTCAGCAGTTGGCATTCTTATAAAACAAGAGCCCCAATATTCTTATTTATTTATTTATGTATTTTGTATATACAGGTATATGTATTTTGCATGTAAGTACACATAGAGATATATATTTTGGTATAAACTCATAGTTTTTCATTTTTTCCCTAGTGGTTTATAACATATTTCTGTCTTTTATTTTTTCTTTTTTTCAGACAAGGTGTCACTCTGTCACCCAGGCTGTAGTGTGGTGGTGCAATCACAGCTTACTGCATCTTCAAAAGCCGAGGTCAAGCAATCCCTCCATCTCAGCCTACCAAATAGCTAGGACTACAAGTGCAAACCCCCATGCCTGGCTAATATTTTATTTTGTGTAGAGACAGGGTCTCACTGTGTTGTCCAGGCTGGTCTTGAGCTCCTGACCTCAAATGATCCTCCTGCCTTGGCCTCTTCAATTGTTCGGATTGCAGGCATGAGCCACCATGCCTGGCCCATATTTATGTGTTTAATTATTTTGTTTACCAATTAATTTTTAAATTGCCTAGGTAAATGGAGGGTCCTCTGAAGTTCCTCAGGATAAATTTCTATAGATTGAGTAATTTAGGAGTATGTAAAATAAACTCATTCCATCCTTATCTTTCTAAGCCTTAAAATTCCTTTTTCTGTATTATACTAAATAGGGTTAGGCATATCACCTTCATGTAGTGCAGGACACCATTGGGTCCAGGTTCCAGTCCACTAACCAAGTCAGCATTTCATACCACAGTGAGAGATTTCAGTTGACACACTTAGTCTATAATCTCTGGTAGGACTCCTACAGAGGGTGCTGAGGCAGGAGAATTGCTTGAACCCGGGAGATGTTGCAGTGAGCTGAGATCGTGCCATTCATTGCACTCCAGCTTGGGCAACAGTGAGACTCCATCTCAAAAAAAAAAAGTATTAAAAAGAATATTAAAAAAGGAGAAAACATAAAAGGCCAACAAAAAACACACAGAAAATGAAAGACTTCCGTTAAGGAATACTGGAAGCATAGACTGTAGTTGTGCTACCAGAAATGACTTCTTCAATCAAGATCCGCAGGGGACCTACTCCACTGAGACTGATGCTGGGCTTAAGAGTGGTTATGACGCAGGATCAGCCAAAAGAACAAAGAAACAAAAAAAGCAAGGAAAGGGACATTCAAGGAATGAAGCAGAAAATCTTCACATTTCCATGTTCTTGTTAGAAAAACATCAAAAAAAGACAAGAAAATGGTTTTGGCTTCACTTTCACTTTCCAGATCTCACTCAAATGCATTTAATCTGAGAAATCTGATTTGTATCAAGGACCTTAGTGCAATGGATAAGGGCTGTTTAGTTTCCCCAGATCTCAATTAGAGATAGGTTGGAATCTAGGTTGAACAAACTAGTTCACAATATTTAACAGTGCCCAACAGTGAGAACTGCCACATTTAGATCAGAAACAAGGAAACCATGGACATACCTGTTGTTAATGAGAGTTGTAAGCAGTAAATATTTGGCTCAATTCTCATAGTTTGTATTTATAAATCTTACCACATAAAACTCATGAAGTGGATGATTCCAGTTTCCCCAGAGTAAAGTTTATGATACTTATCTTTCCTTTTTGTTTAATATTCTTAAATCATAAAAATAAATGGCAGCTAGCTTACGTCCAAAGTTATTTTGATACTGAGTTGTATACATTATAGTATACATTATAGTAATGTATACATATGAGTCAGATACATTATGGTAATGCATTTTTCTTTTCTAATAAGGTCTTCTTATATTATCATCAATTAATCAATAGTTGCATATGACTCATTAATATTTTTGTATTTTAGACATAGCAAGACCTAGCTGATTTTTTAACAGTTTGGTATGGAAGACCCAGTTCGTCCCAAGTAAGAAAGCATCCTATCTTCTCTTTGAGAAGACTGAACCTAACTGAGGATGCTGGCTATGTGACCTACTTGTGACTGCTAAGCAACAGAATGGCTGATTTGACAAATTTGTTAATATGGATTCTGGTGTAAGCATATCTCCTTCCCTTTCTTATATTTTGTTGTTTTTATCAGTAACTGTATTTTTACTGAAGTAGAAGTTCATAAGGAAAAAACAAAAAATATAACTGTAAGCTAATTGGCTTTGAAGCTTTGGGGGATTCATTTTGTTATAGAAGATCAGCTGGAAGATAAATGCACATACACAGCATGAAAAATATCGACCCCACAGAAACCACAGGAGAAAGCTCAATTGGCTGGTAATGCTATTGGATTCAGAAGTGTATATACATAAACTAACTTTCATTGTGTTTGTTTTATTTATACTTGTTTATCTCTTCCAAGCAAGGGCTTACTCATTACTTGAAAAAGAAGTCAATAAAAGGGGAAAAGGCTAAGATAAGAGAAGAAGCTGTTTTTTAAAAAAATACCTTTCTAATATCTTATTCAGAGGTTTTCATTGTGTGATAAATTATTTTGTTAAGTTTACATTTTAACTTATGCTTGCATGTTTTTAATTATTTAACACATTAACCTCTTTAATTCTCGCCTAAAAATATTTATTCCTCAAGCATTCATGAGAGAAGAATCTCCTCCATCGAGGTAATAAGGAGAAAAAAGCGGCTACATATTAGAGTCAAGTTTTCAACGATTGTCTGGCCTTTTGTGTAGGAATAGTTGACACTTAAGAACACTATTTCAAGGTGAAGACCTTTAAGTGCTTTTGTAAGCATGTGTGGGGTCCTGAATAACAATGTCTTCAAAGGGAAAATACATCTTCACATCTTATGGAGCCTCTAGAAGATCCACTCCATTCCCAAATCTCTCTAAACAATATATATTAATCTTCAGAAGTGATTACCTTAATAGAATATGGTGCAAAACTTTAAACATTATTTCACATATTTTCTGATTTATTGAAAATAGGTACTTCCAATGATATCACAAAACTAACAACCATCTGACCCCAACTACAGATACAGAATATGACGGATACAAAATATTGTTACAATGAACCAGAAGAGGTATCTGGTTTTCATTGCACTAGAATTTAGATCTAAGGAGTACATAACTATAATTTGTATTTCTGGTACAAAAGAGCTGGAGAACCAAAAGAACTAAACGTTATATTTTGTTTTTGAAATTAGCAATGGAGAAAAATGCTTCAGCAAGTTACTACAATGATTTGACAAGACTCACAAATATCCCAAAGATATACTCATAAGCTTCTAATAAATGTAAAGAACACGGCTGGGCATGGTGGCTCATGCCTGTAATCCAAGCACTTTGGAGGCCAAGGTGGGTGGATCACCTAAGGTCGGGAGTTCAAGACCAGCCTGACCAACATGGTGAAAACTCGTCTTATTTAAAAAAAATAAAAATAAAATAAATAAATAAAGAAAGAACATAGAAGAGCAGGAAAAATAAATCACTGGGAATAACTAATCATAGAGAGGTCCATATGTATCCAGGGCCAGCCCTGTAATGTTCTTCCTCAGTCAGATAGGATGTACTTCACCTTTAGTTATGAACTACTAAGATTGGGTTGAGGTATCTCAGTGTCAGCAGAGTCCAAGCACAAGTTTACTGAGGGACTTATATACCCCAGACCACATAGGAAAGCCAAGGTGTATGACAAGTTAAAGCAGGCACAAACTGTCAGTCTGTGCTGCCTTTTGCCAATCCTATGAAAACACGTAACCAAGCCTTCATCTCTATTGCTTTTGTATTCTTACTTCTCTTCTTTTGATTCCTAATGTTTGTGGTTCTGGATTCTAGATTCCTTATCTGGCTTTTATTCTCAAACTCATTTACAACTTTGACTCTTTTTTCTCATCCATACTGGCTATTATAATGATTTAGTACAGAAAATAAGAAAATGAAAGACATAAAACTTTATCTACATCTTTTCTGTCTGTGTTTTAGTCCATCTGTGAGGCTATAAAAAAACAAAACCTGAGATTGTTATAATTAACAAAAAGAGTATTGGCTCATGATTCTGGAGACTGGAAAGTCCAAGACTGAGGGACTGGTGTCTGGCAAGGGCCTTCTTGCTGCATCATGTCATGGCAGATGGCAGAAGGGCAAGAGAGGGCAAGAGAGCAAGAGGGGGCCAGATTATTTCTTTTATAAAGGCACCAATCCCACCTGTGAGAGTGGATGCCTCATGGCACAATCACTTTTTGAAGGTCCTATCTCTTAAGACTCTTATAATAGCAATTTAATTTTAACATGAGTTTTGGAGTGGACAAATAGTCAACCATAGCAGCTGCAAGATTTTTATGTTATATTTGGTGGCTTATTTGGAAGTTAAAGTTCATAGGATGGAAATTTGGGAGTAAGGAATTTAAATGAGTTACTTGGGAAGGAGGCAGAGAATAATTGCTTTAAATATCGTATAGATGCGGAGTAGTCATTTAAAATTCATTAATTATATATAGAAACCAGGTTATGGGTTAGTGACATTCACTGTAAAGATTCTATCTGCATTTTTAGTTTTATATTCACAATCTTTGGAGAAAGTGTAAGAGATCTTTTGGGTAATATTAGGTCTCTTAGACTTAAATGTAGGTAGCCTGTGCCGACATTTGCCACATAATATGTGCAAGTGCATTTTATTATAATGTCATTGTGTCCGTGTGGATCAGAACAGGATTTTCTTGTTACCGTAGTGGCCCTCACACTCTGTAGTGTGAGTGGCCGATTCTCTCCCACTTGCCTTCCTTACAAAGGCTGATTTGACTGAATCTCTTGTCCTAGGCTTCATTTTTGAAGTTGCCGGAAAGAACCTCATTGGCTTTTTCAGCATGTTTAATGTCCTCATGAAGTTCAATATCTCTCAAGGATATTCTATAGAAATCAATTTCTGTAATAGAGACTTTATCAGTGTAGTCAGAACACATAAAAAATATTGGCCAGAGACTGTGGCTTACACCCATAATCCCAGAACTTACTTTGAGAGGCCAAGATAGGAGGATCACTTGAGGTCACAAGTTCAAGCATGGATAGCAGAGTGAGACCTTGTCTCTACAAAAAATTGAGAAATTAGCTGGATATGGCAGCATGCACCTGTAGTCCCAGATACTCAGGAGCCTGTAGCGGGAGGATTGCTTGAACTCAGGGGTTCAAGGCTTCAGTAAGCTACAGTTGCACCACTGCACTCCAGCCCATGCTACAGAGCAAGAGATCCTGTCTCCAATAAACAAATAAGTAAAAATGAATAAACAAATGATAATAATAAAATTAAAATTTATTAAGTACTTACCATGTGCCAAGTTCTGTACCAAACAATTTACATGTATTGACTCATAATCCTTAATAATTTTATGAGGCAGAAGCTGTTATGATTCCCATTTTATAGATGTGGAAACTGAAACAGAGGAAGGTTTAGTAATTTGCCCAAGTGCACACAGTAGGAAAAGGCTGAACTGGTATTTAAATAGATATATTAGTGAGAAGGTCCCAGAGTTAACATAAAGTGAATCACAGCAAAGCAAGAACAGCCATAATAATAATTATCAGAAACCTTCTTTTTTTAAACCATTGTTTTTTATACTAGTCCATAGACTGTGCATTTTGAGTAACACCCATTATACATTGTACACTTTGGGAAATGCTTCATTAATTTAGTTAGATTCTCTGTGATTACTCTCTGAAATTTCAGAGTCTTTTAGGACCCTTGAGTAAATAGATCTGAAATTTTCTAGGAGGGGAGTTTCAAGATATTCCATCACATTTACCTTAGAAATCCACAAAGAGATGGGAAAAAGCTAAAGGTTTCTCATTTAATTCCCACAGATACTGAGGGCATGTTCTGCAAAGGCAGAAATTTTTGTTGGATTAATTTTCCTTTATATCTCTGACAGAATCATGCCTAGAACATAGTGGGTGCTCAAAAGATATTTGATAATTAAGTATATTCAATAGCCATCATAGATGATAACCTGGTTACATACCAGATTTGCTCTGAACCCTGAAGTTTATAAGAGAATGGCAAGAGAGAATGGAAACTGATTTCAAAGGCCTGTCCTCTGCATTCCCCATCCCACCTGTTCTCACTACTATTCTTATTCCACAACTCTCAAGAAAAGTAAGATCTTTGTCCCAGTGGACTGGAAACGTTTGGTATCCAGTTTCCTATAAGGACAAGGAAAATATTTTCATTCACAAATTCAGATAATGGTACTTTTCGAAGGCTACTATCTGGTAGCCACTGAACATTTGGTAATGAACAAAATACCATGTAAGCAAGCACCTGTGTAATAATTACTATGGACCTTTTATAAGTGATTCGTGTATATTTATATATATTCTTATATACATATTATATATACACATTATGTGAAAAGATATGTGATAGGCACTATGAAGTGCTTCATAGTATCATGATAAAAGTTACTAAAGGCAACTTTTCCAAAGTTATACACTATGTGTATATATGTCAAAAAAGAGGCTGGAAAGTGGGGGGCCCACATCACGTCCACAAAATTAACCATGCAAAATTTTGCACACTGTTTTAATTTCAATGGGAAGTCACCATAAGATTTCAGCAAGGATGTGACATTATCCTATTTATGTTTTGGAAATATTAGTCTGCTTTTTGTGCTTTCATAATACGCAGCACATTTATAAAAGAATATTTCTTCCTTTTAACAGATGTTTTCTTGATTACTTCAACTAGCTCATTTGTATCACAGTTTCCTTGTGGACAACGGAAACTATATTTACATTTAAAAGTATTTAAAATTAAAATATGTTTTACTGTAAGTAAATATTATATATATATAAAGCAAATTTAGAAATTCTTCATGTATTACTATAAAGAAAAGGAAAAGATGTGACAGAGACACTATTAGTGCTTCACAGCATTGTGAAAGCTGGAAGCACTGTGATGGAAGCTACCAAAAGGAATATTTTCAACGCAATACAATGCTCATTGGCTATGTAAATGGTAGAAAACATATATTTAGATATTTAGGACAGTATTTACTATGAAGACTACTGCTGATGCAGTGAAATGCTGATATAAAATGTTATTAATGCATAATTCTATGATAGAATTAGTAAACTGAGTGCTATTTCATGTGTATTTAAAAGAGGAATTAAAAAGCAAAAAAAAAAAAAAAAGCACTAGCGTTTTAATAACATTTAGTCAAAAAGGAGGCTTACATTGTCCTATATAATGAAGAGCTAAGACTAATAGGTTTGCACCGAGAGTGCATGTTCTTTGCAAAACTACCACCTAGAAAAAAGAACGTAGCTACCTTTAGGGTGTCCAACGTTTGTATCTCACATAAACAAGCTGTCGTTTAGAATCAGAAGTAAAATCCATGGCCTATAGCACTGGTTAAAAGCAGGGACTGCTGCTCTAACAGTGCACATTTCTCTTCCTGGGCTGTTTGGAGTTTGGCAGAACTCAGTTGGAAACATCCAGAGCAGGCTCGCGGTCCAGCAGCGCTCCCAGGAGGGCGATGGCAGAATAGCAGCCTGTTAGGCTCCGGGAGGAAGGCAAGGCACGTTACTGATAGACGTCTGAGAGGGAGTCTGAAGGTGAGAAAAGACTGCAGAAAGCATGCAGGTGACAGGTTAGACAGCAAGGGAAATGGCATAATGCAGAGCCGGTTAATAACTCTGGCAGCTTTCCACCGCTGAGAATGTTACAATTGGTAAAAGGGAGGATGGCACCTGCGAATTATCTCTTGGTAAGAGGGAAATCCTTGACTTGAAAGATTTGAATGTTCTTGCCTGTCAGGACACGCTGAAATATTTAGATTCTGTGATAATAATGCACGAATGCCAGTTTTCTAAAGGTGATGTTATTGAATCTGTTGCCTGTCAAATTTGAGAATACAAATGAAAAAAAAAATACCCTGATTAACAAAGCGTAGAATATGTGCTAGTGATTCCAACATTATGGTGAAAGGCTGTTGGTTATTTGCCTTTGATAAATTTTGGATACAGCCAAATTATCACTGGGCTCTCAGTAAATTGTACAAGAGATTGTTCGTTCATATTTTTGGGTGACCTAAAAATGCATAATGTTCCAAATATAAGTGGAGAATATTAATCAGCCAGATACCTCTTCTTTTTAATTATGCACATGCAATTATTCTTTTAAAAAGAGTTGGAAAAGAGATGTCACTGTAGTGCTAGAGATTCTGGAAATATAAATTAGGAGTGAGGATGGGTGGGGACAATTTTGGTTTAGCAATGAAAGGGATTTAGTAAAATATCCAAGCTATGACAAGGCAGTGTAGAGAGGTGTGCTGAATTCTGCTTTGGCTCGAAATTTCTCTGGGTTTGGGGTTTTTTGCCATTCACTGGGTTTAGGCAGCTTAATTGATGCATCTTGATAGTAACACTGCATGTGTCCCAGTTTTAGTGTGAGTATTGGCTGGGCACAGTGGCTCATAGCTGCAATCCCAGCACTTTGGGAGGCTGAGGCAGGAGGACTGCTTGAGCTTAGGAGATCATGAACAGCCTGGACAATGTAGAGAGACTCTGTCTCTGCATTAAAACAAAAGAAAAAAAATTGATCTTCGGCTTCTGAGTAAGAAAAAGAATAATAATTAAAAAAAAAAAAGATAGTGGAGCGTTAGTTATAATATGATTCATGTAAAAGCTGTTAAGATAAAATAATATCAGAACAAGTTTATCTTCTTCACTTACAAGCCATGCCAGAAACTGAATTTACAGCTTCAAAGATGAATTATTGTGATTTAAGTAGTTGTGTAACTGCACATATCATAACTGTTTGATAGCTCTAAAGACTAATATTTTATGAAACACACACATCTATGCAGGTATGAGGCACTATGTCAGTAAAATAGACATGGTCTTTCCCCTTCATAGAGCCTAGAGGATAATTTATTAATCTTAGAGGATAATTTATCAATCAGATTAATCATTTATTTGATTAATTTGTGCCTTGTGTTAGAATACAAAGAAAAAGCTGGGCGTGGTGGCTCATGCCTATAATCTCAGCACCTTGGGAGGCCGAGGTGGAGGGATCACATGAGGTCAGGAGTTTGAGACCAGCCTGACCAACATGAAGAAAACCTGTCTCTAATAAAAATACAAAAAAATTAGCTGGGCATGGTGGTGCATGCATGTAATCCCAGCTACTTGGGAGGCTGAGGCAGGAGAATCGTTGGAACCCAGGAGGCGGAGGTTGTGGTGAGCCAAGATCGCATCATTGCACTCCAGCCCGTGAAACAAGAGCAAAACTCTGTCTCAAAAATAAATAAATAAATAAATAACCCAAAAAAGAGAAAAGAAAAAAACCACAGTTTAGAATGTTTAAAAAGGATTGGCTTTTGGCTTTGAGTAGAGAGTTTGATATCTGCACTTTAAGCCAGGCAATTGCAGAATGGTGAGACCTCGGTAGTAACTGTAATGGAGCCATCGTAGGCAAGGGTGGAGGGGATGGTGGTGAAAATCATATGCCAGGCACTGAGCGTAACAAATGCATTATTCATTTCTATGCAGTCTGATGAAGTAGATATTCTTACTATCCACATTCAATACTCAGGGAATTTGAGGTGGGGGTGCAATTAAACAAATTGCCCAAGGGCCGGGCGCGGTGGCTCAAGCCTGTAATCCCAGCACTTTGGGAGGCCGAGGCAGGTGGATCACGAGGTCAAGAGATCGAGACCAGCCTGGTCAACATGGTGAAACCCTGTCTCTACTAAAAATACAAAAAAAAATTAGCTGGGCATGGTGGTGCGTGCCTGTAATCCCAGCTACTCGGGAGACTGAGGCAGGAGAATTGCCTGAACCCAGGAGGCGGAGGTTGCGGTGAGCCGAGATCGCGCCATTGCACTCCAGCCTGGGTAACAAGAGTGAAACTCCGTCTCAAAAAAAAAAAAAAAAAAGTAAAAAAAACAAATTGCCCAAAGTCCCACAACTAGTAAGTACATATTTTAATATTGCTCATTGCATACAAAACTAGACAATGGAAGATTTTTAGAAAGAAAGGATTAAAACTACTAGGGCTTTAATGCACACAAATAGATATTAGGAAAACTGCAGAGATGCCCGGGATAGGCATTACAATGAGATGCAACAGTTGTGATCTTCACTCTTTTCTGTATACATTTATTGCTATCACAAACCTCCCCAACATTTTCCTGCTCATGCTACTTCCAGAAAGAAGTGTTGGCCGGGCCTGGTGGCTCACATCTGTAATCCCAGCACTTTGGGAGGCTGAGGCAGGTGGATCACCTGAGGTCAGGTGTTCAAGACCAGGCTGGCCACAACATAGTGAGACCTTGTCTCTACTAAAAGTACACAAAATTAGCCAGGCATGGTGGTGCACACCTGTAATCCCAGCTACTTGGGAGGCTTTGGCAGAAGAATTGATTGAACTCAGGAGGCAGAGGTTGCGGTGAGCTGAGATTGCGCCACTGCACTTCAGCCTGGAAAACAGAGTGAGACTCCATCTCAAAAAAAAAAGAAAGAACGCTTTAGAATATGATAATGATTAGACATGAACCTGCAAGGTTAAAGTATCTATCAGGAACAATTTCCTGTTTTTTGTTTTGTTTTGTTTTGTTTTTTAATAAAAGCTCTTTTAAACTGTTTGTACACTAATCATTCAACCAAGCTCAAGACATCAGAAATTCTTAGCAGGAAGCACATGGAAGGTCAGGGCAGATTACCGCAGTCAGTGGGCACTCAACTAAGGGAAGCTTAAAAAATGAAAACACCAAAAAAATCCAAAAAGGCTTTCCCTCTTTTCTTTCCTAATAAAATGCTGACACAACCTTGATTATAGTGTTATAAACAGTGCTGTTGGACTACTGCCTCACCATATGGGACTGAGAACTATAAATATGTTAGATATTGGTTCATAGGAAAGGAAAATATAGAATATATCCTTTGTACGAATCATATTTTTATGAGGCTGCTGAAGAGTAGCTGAGTGTTGAATCAAATCACGAATTCTCAAGGCCATCATAATCAGAGTAAGCAAAGTATATATTTGCTCAGGGAAACATCTGTTAAGAAATTTCTCCTGAGCCTCATCAGTAGTTGGCAAGCTTTACTGCTTTAGCTATGTTTTCATTATTGGACTGTCTGCAGAATCGTTTACACTGGTTGTCCTTCTATCATTAATTCACCAGTAGAGAAATAACCTTTTTAATGGCTCGCCTTTGTTGGTAATGCTCACAACAAAATTTAAATTTTAAATAGTCACTCAGTGATTTGTATTTTATTCAATTGTGCTCTTGAATTTTATGTATATGCGCAGGGCTCTGAAAAAGGATAAAAATCCTAAGTTATGAACTAAGTGTGAATCAACCATGGTGTTTACAGTTCAGTTGCTTTCGGAGCATGACAGAAACCTAATAATGCTTGGTTTGTAGAAGTCACAGCATCATTTCTAATACTTCTCAGTGAAATTATTGAAATCAGCTACATAAAATATACATGGACTTTTTTTTAGTTCAAGTAGAGGTATTTTACAGCAAAATACGCTTTCATCAAACTATCAAAGTGATCATAGGAAACGAAGCATTCTCTAGAAAAAGAAAAAGACAAGACATCCAGAAAATCATCTTTTTTGATACAGCTGTCTCATAGGTATATGTTACTGGTGGCATGAAAAAATATATCAAAGATTTTTAGACATGTTTAACATTAAAACATACTGG
>NW_022436979.1:10949741-10996483 GCF_009761245.1 Sapajus apella | reverse complement strand
GGTAGAGACGGGGTTTCACCATGTTGACCAGGATGGTCTCGATCTCTTGACCTTGTGATCCACCCGCCTCAGCCTCCCAAAGTGCTGGGATTACAGGCTTGAGCCACCGCGCCCAGCTCTTTGCAGATTTTTAAGTCACAGAATCGTGATATGGTTTTCACCCATCTGAAAGAAAACCAATAAGCATTAGAATTATCATCAATAAAGGAATGAGCCTCACTCATTCAGCCTGTCTGTATCATAATAATAGGTAAGACAAGGACCCCAAAATGCAAGTCTAGTGTGAGCATAGAAAGAGGCAGCACTGTGGGCCAGCCTGGGTGAGGAGAACTTTGTAGTCAAAAGAGGACAAAGGAAAAAGAAGGGCTTAGGTTGGGTATAATTATATAAATCTGAGCTTGCTGGGTAGCTGGGACTACAGGCGTGCATTACCATGCCCAGCTAATTTTTGTATTTTTAGTAGAGACGGGGTTTCACCATGTTGACCAGGATGGTCTTGATCTCTTGACCTCGTGATCCACCCGCCTCAGCCTCCCAAAGTGCTGGGATTACAGGCTTGAGCCACCGCGCCCGGCCATATTATTTTCTTTCTAAATTTCCAGTTAGTGTGTCACAGAGTCACTATAAATCTTTCTTTTTTTCTTTTTTTTTTTTTTTTGAGGTGGAGTTTCACTTTTGTTGCCCAGGCTGGAGTGCAATGGCCTAATCTCGACTCACTGCAATCTCTGCCTCCCAGGCTCAAGCAATTCTCCTGCCTCAGCCTTCTGAGCAGCTGGGATTACAGGCATGTGCCACCATGCCCAGCTAATTTTGAAATTTTTTTTAGTAAAGACAGGATTTCTTCATGTTGGTCAGGCTGGTCTTGAACTCCCGACCTCATGTGATCAGGCCACCTTGGCTTCTCAAAGTACTGAGATTATAGGCATGAGCCACCTCCCCCAGCCAAGCTATCTTGATAAACCCATTAATAAATTGTTGCATAATGTTTTATTTTAGTTGCTTTGCAAGTGAATTATTTTTGCTATGGTACTGCTAATATAGCAATCTCTATGACCCCTATGCTACTAATATAAAATAATAAAAAATTGTAATTTTGTCCAACATTTTCTCTGGTCAAAATACTGATATAATTTGGCCAACAATAAGCATGGAGAAAAACACGAGTGCTATTTTGTGATGTGTGAGCTTGACTTGCAGTTGTTAACGCTGTTATTAAGTTTCAGTAATTGTTTAGGTCATCGATCTCTGCCAAGAAGCTTTCAGAGTGTTTGATGATATCGCAAGTATCCAGCTGTGCTGCATTAAAAGATGATGAATCTCTGTTCAGGTAAAGCTTTGCCCTTTGGCTATCATAATGTATCACCATTTTGTTTACAAATGGGTATTCACTATGCTAACTGGCAACGGGGTGCATGCGATTTTATCAATAAGAAATGTTGGCACTAGCTAATATCTCAGCTTGTAGTTGAAAGCACAATTGGAAGTCTAGGGCAAATAATCATAGTTACCTATAAGATAAATAATTTTGGTAAATTAAAATAATTGTGATTCAGGTATTTAAATGATTACAAAATTTTTTTAATAACATGTTTTCCATAGAATAACTCAATTTTAACTCTCGGTTTTCACTAAAAAATGAGTCTTATGATTTTTACCTAAGCATAAATTTACAAGCATCATACATAAATTAGATAATTTACAAATTTCAAAGGAATCGCTAATCTTTGCTATTAGTTCATTAAGTTATCAGCCACATTTTGTCTGGGTTATTTCTGTTTTAGACAAGAGTCTTATTTTTGCTAGGAAAATTATTTTCTGAACACAAAAAAATGGAGATGACTTTATCTTTTCTTTTACTGATTGGTAAATGCAGCTAAGCGTCACTCCTGTGCATCCTCGCTTCTTAATCAAAGGTGGCATTTTACAAACATGTAGGAGGAAAACCATGTACTGTAGTGTTTACTGTAACAACTCAGTTTTTTTTTTTTTTTTTTTTGAGACAGGGTCTCACTCTGTCACGCTGTTGTAGTGCAGCGTTGTGATCATGGTTCACTGAACCCTTGATGTCCCAGGCTCAAGGGATCCTCCCACGTCGGCCTCCCAAGTAGCTGGGACTACAGGTGAACACCACCATGCCAGGCTAATGTTTTATATTTTTTGTAGAGATGGGGTTTCACTATGTTTCTCAGGCTGGTCTCAAATTCCTGGGCTCAGAGTGATCCACCTGTCTCAGCCTTCTAAAGTGCTGGTATTACAGGTGTAAGCCAGCGTGCCAGACTAAAGTTATTAAATGTTACAGAAAGAATTGGCTACCCTTCCCTGGTTACCTCCCTTCCCTCTATTCATACCCTGATATATTCATATCAGACTGCTTATTGATTTCATGTATGCATTTATACTATTACTTTATAATTTATCCATAAATATAATGTAACATTTTGTATACTTTCACTGTTTATAAAAATAACATGAGAATATGTATACTATAATTTAATTTGCATTTATTTGTTCAGTATTCTATTTTTGAGTTTTCACCATGTTAATGAGTAGACCTCTGATTCATTCCTTTTAAGTGCTCTATATTATGCTATTCATAGAATACACCAAAATTCATTATCCATTCTTTTTTTTTTTGAAACAGAGTCTTGCGCTGTCACCAGGCTAGAGTGCAGTGGCATGATCTTGGCTCACGGCAGCCTCTGCCTCCCGGGTTCAAGTGATTCTCCTGCCTCAGCCTCCCAAGTAGCTGGGATTACAGGAACGTGCCACTATGCCCAGCAAAGTTTTGTATTTTTAGTAGAGACAGGGTTTCATCATGTTGGCCAGGATGGTGTCTATCTCTTGACCTCATGATCTGCCTGCCTTGGCCTCCCAAAGTGCTGGGATTACAGGTGTGAGCCACTGTGCCTGGCCTATCCATTCCATTTTTTTTTTTTTCTGATGAGCTGTTAGGCCTGTTTCAGATTACAAACACCATATGTTAATATCCCACCATCTGCCTGCTTATGCACGTGCGCTTCATCTCTTTAGAAGAGAATGCATGTGGAAATTTAAATGTTGTGCATGTCTACAGCTTCACCATGATATTGCCCTGTTGCCCTCCATGGTATTTTTTTTATAATTTTATCTTTCCATCAATGTGTACAAGGTTTCTATTTTTCCACAATTTTGTCAATTATGAAATTTTTTTTTTTATTAATTTACTATTGTTTTCTTTTTCATTTCCACACTTAGAAATGAGGTTGAGTATCTTTTCATACATTTTTTGAACACTTGGTTTCATCATTGGATTATTTATATTCTTTTACATTTTCTTTCTATTTTTTTTTTTTGCTTATTTTCTTATTAATTACTAGGAATTCTTTGTTATAATATCCAGTTCCTTTGTTAGTTATTTGAATTGCAAATGACTTTTACAGTTGGTGGCTAGTCTTTTTACTTGTGAATGGTATCAACTTGAAGAGTTAAAAATTTCATGTATTTAATCAATCTTCTTTTCAATGTTTTGAGCTTTTTGTACCCTATTTAAGAAATCTTTCTCAACCATGCAGTCATAAAGATATTCCACTATATTTTCTTTTCAAAGGTTTGTAGATTAGGCATTGAATTCACTTAGAATGGATTGTAGATCCATTCTATTTATATATTCTATTTATATTTTTATCATGTATAAAATCTTAATTTCGTTTTTATTACATACATTTATTGCATCCTCCTGATAACATTTATTGGAAAATTTACTCTTCATTTACTTTTCATGCCTCCTCTGTGATATCAAATTTCCTTCTGTGTTCAATTGCATTGGTCTAATTTATATTTGTCCAGTAAGGCTTCATATCTGTTAGGACAAAATCCTTAGAGTGATGGCAAACTCATGTGGTACCATCATTCCAAATTAGAAAAAGGTTTCCTTTCTTCAAGACGGCCTCCCATTATGGTCTTTCTTATTTTTTTTGAAAAAACTTATTTTTGCAACATCGCTTTCTCATGTAAATTTTAGGTTAAGATTGTCAAGTTCTAAGAAAGCCTTCATTAGAATTTTGCTTGAAATCAAATTGAAATTACGAATTAATTTGGAAATAATTATATTTTTGTAATATTATAACTTTTCATCCTTGAGCAGGATTTATTTCTATCTATTCATGCCCTTAATTACCACCATAACTCAAGAAGTTATGATGATAATTCCTGTTAAATTTATTTCTAGTTATTAGAGTTGTATGGAGATTTTGTTTGGGTTGATATTCAGCCAAACCAGCTATTCAGTGTGGCTTCAGCCTTGATTTTTAGAAGGCAAAATAGCGTGAAGCCATCTTCAATATAATTTTGGCATACTTGAACTTGAGTATGATCAATAATTCTGTGATCTCAAAGATTTCTTTCATATTTAAACGAAGTTACACATCAGTAGCACCAGAGACATGTTATGTATTTATTGTGAATATCTGAATAATATTCATTTTCAGGTGTATGTAAACGTTCTAGATGTTATTCAGAGTAAAAATTCTCATGTTCTTTTTGTGGTAAAATGCTGTGTTATTCTGAAGTAAAAGTTTTTTAATTTATTGCAAGAGTACAATGCTATAGTAATTAATAATGACTATAAAATGTTATTATCATGAATAAGCTATTATAAACTTTCAAACAGATATGTAGAAAAATACATTTGAAAATTAAATTAGAATTTGAAAATAAAGTTAGAATATTAAGAGAGAGCATGTTAACTATTAAAGAATTAATACCAATACTTACATTTTAAATACTATAAGACAGAATGCTAGCAGTTATATGGTAATTTTAATCTTTGCGCAACTGTTCAGTGCACAGTATTTAAAAAATTGAAAAAAAGGGCTGGGCGCGGTGGCTTACGACTGTAATCCCAGCACTTTGGGAGGCCGAGGTGGGTGGATCACGAGGTCAAGAGATCGAGACCATCCTGGTCAACATGGTGAAACCCCGTCTCTACTAAAAATACAAAAAATTAGCTGGGCATGGTGGCGCGTGCCTGTAATCCCAGCTACTAGGGAGACTGAGGCAGAAGAATTGCCTGAATCCAGGAGGAGGGGGTTGAGGTGAGCCGAGATGGCGCCATTGCACTCCAGCCTGGATAACAAGAGCGAAACTCCGTCTCAAAAAAAAAAAAAAAAAAAAGTATAGATTATAAATTATTTATGATTTTAGGGGAGAACAAGGCAAAAGTTTTGATTACCTTTAGTGTTGTTAATGACTACTGTACATTCACCTTTTCAATTTCATACAGAAAAAATAGTAATTTATGTATTTTCTGGAAAATATAACTTTTTTAGGTTTTCAAATATATTTCCATAAAGGTGTTTCTACCATTCACTTACATTAAAATAAATCTTATTGTATCTGTAGTTATATTTCCTTTTATTCATAATAATAATTTGGTCTATTTCTCCTTATTAAGTATTGCTAGAAAAAAATTTATTTTTCAAAAATCCTAATGCTTTATTGATTTTTGTCAGTAAGCATGTTCTCTTTGACAGTGATTCTTTGGAATTTGTTGAGACTTTTTTGGTGAGAGAGAACATTACATGTATACTTACATATTCCATTCCATGTAAAGCAGGCATGCAATGGATACTTACAAATAATTTTACAAACCCATTCTCAGGGTTCATTGGAGAAGTGGCTGACCTGGGGTTGTGGCAGGGGAAATAAAAGATGAGCCTAGAGCATCGTGGACTTGGGGGAATTGACATCTTTTACAGTTGGAGTCCTCTTGTCCACAAACATGGTTGTGGTAGATTGATGACATTAATGGCACCAGTTCCTTGCTTCTCCCTGCAGTCACACTCTTTGCCATAAGACTTCGCAGCTCCTTTCAAGAATTAGAATGGTAAATTGCTTCGTTTACCGGAATGTTAGCAAACTTGCTGCAGAAGATTGAAAAGCACTTCTGGCCGGGCGCGATGGCTCAAGCCTGTAATCCCAGCACTTTGGGAGGCTGAGGCGGGTGGATCACGAGGTCAAGAGATCGAGACCATCCTGGTCAACACGGTGAAACCCCGTCTCTACTAAAACTGCAAAAAATCAGCTGGGCATGGTGGCGCGTGCCTGTAACCCCAGCTACTCAGGAGGCTGAGGCAGGAGAATTGCCTGAACCTAGGAGGCGGAGGTTGCGGTGAGCCGAGATCGCGCCATTGCACTCCAGCCTGGGTAACAAGAGTGAAACTCCGTCTCAAAAAAAAAAAACAAAAAAAAAAAAAAAAAAGCACTTCTGCATTTCTATTTTTCTTGTTGTTCCTTTCCCTTTGTGATTAGAACCTGCTCAAGCTAGTCCAGCGAAGAGATACAAAAAAACTCCTAGAGCAGGACCAAGTCATCTCAACAGGTAGCCTCCTGACTTCCAGGTATGTTAATCCCGCCCCTCCTCCCCAATCCCAGTTTGCCGCCAGCCAACCTTCAGATACGCAGGTGACTTCCATCTGGCCCAGAAGAACTCATCTGACTAAATAACCAGTGTGGGAACTTAGCTAAATGAATGCATGCCCTTTTAAGCCACGGAGCCTGTGGTGGTTACTGATGCAACATTACTGTGGCAATAGAAGTGATACAATGGCATGCTCTTCCTTTATACAGGTCCTCTTTTATTTCTCTCAGGAATAATGCATTATAGATTTTCTCATGCGGTCCTTAGACATTCATTAGATTTATTTCCACATACTTGACTTTTTAATACTACTTTAAAGGCTATTTTTAAAAATCTCATTTTCTAATTGTTTCTGTTTTATGAAACTATAACTGATTATTGTGTATGAACATTGTTCATATTGTACTTTGAATCTGAGGACTCCTGTTTTTTTCTTTAGATTCTGTAACGTCTAAAGTAACAGTGATATATTACCTTTTTAAAAGTTAGATCTTGGGGCCGGGCGCGGTGGCTCAAGCCTGTAATCCCAGCACTTTGGGAGGCCGAGGCGGGTGGATCACGAGGTCAAGAGATCGAGACCATCCTGGTCAACATGGTGAAACCCCGTCTCTACTAAAATTACAAAACATTAGCTGGGCATGGTGGCACGTGCCTGTAATCCTAGCTACTCAGGAGGCTGAGGCAGGAGAATTGCCTGAACCCAGGAGGCGGAGGTTGCAGTGAGCCGAGATCGCGCCATTGCACTCCAGCCTGGGTAACATAAGTGAAACTCCGTCTCAAAAAAAAAAAAAAAAAAGAAAAAAAAAGTTAGATCTTAACCATTCTCTTTAATCTCTTCTTCAGAATATGTAACTAGATACATGCCATTTTTTAATAATCTACCTTTTGTGCCTCTTAACTGTTCTCACGTGATCATAATCTGTTTTTCTCTCTGTGAATTGATCTGTGTGAATTTCTTACTACTTTCTTTCAACTTATAAAAAATCTCTATTTTATGATAGTCTATTCAGATCTAAGCATTTCATTGATTATATTTTTATTTTCAGGATTTTTATCTATTCTTGTTTCGATTATGATAACTTTTAATTTTCTTTAATTTTATGCTTTTCATTTCTATCTAGTTTATTTTGGATCTGCCAGTTTTGGATTTTTGGGCTTCTTTTGCCATTCAAATTTAGCAGAGGGGAGTTGTACACCAGGATTCCACCAGTTTTTGATTAATGACTTGCTTTTACTTTTTTTGTGTGTGTAAGTGAAAAACCTATAAATGAAAAAGCACAAAATGATTTGAAGGAAAATATAGAGATCTAAATAATTGGGGAAATACATCATGCTCATAGATTAGAAGATTCAATATTTTAAAACACTAACATCTCAAAATTAGTCTACATTTTCAAAGTAATCGCAATTATAACCCCAGCATAATTTTTTTTCTTTTTCTTTTCTTTTTTTTTAATTGCATTTTAGGTTTGGAGGTACATGTGAAGAACATGCAAGATTGTTGCATAGGTACACACATGGCAGCTTTTACTTTTTAAACAATGCTTTTGTTTATTTATTTGCACATCCTAAACAAACAAGGGTAATTTTGCATCTTCACCCTGTTCTGTGATGCTGTCTCTTGTTGTCCCTCCCAGGTCCCTTCTCTCCCCTTCTCCACCATGTCTGTGCTCATGACTGAGCAACTCCCCAGCCCTTGGCTTCCTGTTTGGTTTCACCCCCAAAACAGACATAAGAGGGTGGGAGAAAAGTGAAATTGGTGTATTTAGTTCCCTGACTTTGTCCCTGGTGCATCCCTGTGGGTTGGTTGAGATACAGCTACCAAAATCTGTGGCTCTTTTTAGGTAATGTTCTCTACGGAATATGAACACAGGGGCTGGTCAAGCTACCTTGTTGAAGGTCTGGTCAATGCTCTTTGGAGCGGGTAGTGAAGAAATGAGTCAGGCTACAGCTGAGCTGGATTTTCTGCCTGGGCATTCTGTCTCTCTCTCTTCTCCCGTGACGAGAAGAGCTAAACATTTCAGGTCTAGCTTAAATTCCATGTCATGTATTAATTACCCTCCTCTCCTCATGGAGTCACAAAATCCTTTTTCTCAAATCAGTGAATCGAAGCCCTTTATTTGACAAATGGGGGAAAACAGAGTTGAATCAAGATTACTCAATTAATTAATTTTATTCTGTGACATTTCATATTCTGTTCTGACTTTTGAAAATTTAATTTCAACATACTTGTATAATATGAATGACTGCATTAAATATTGCTTATAATAACGGATGAAAGTTTAGAATACTTTGTTTTTGTATTGGGAATGTTTTTTATAGTGTGCAACTTTTTAATCTGAAAGGAAATACACCATGTATTAATGTTGGTTGTAATGTTAATCCTCAATTTAAAAGATTAAAATAGCAGAGTGAATGGCCATTATTCTCAAAATAAGTTTTCTATAAATACAAGGTGCTAATAGATGTTATATGCCTGCGCTTGCATTGTAACATCCAATTTGAGGAAAAACTTAAGTAAAATGCATCCCAACTCTAAAGACTTAGTTTACATTATTCATCACTAGTCCCTCTAAAATAATAAATAATACAGCCTAGTCTTTATGAAGACTAGAAAGATTCAAGTGACTGAGAAATTAGCAGTTTTTTTTTTGCTTTAGGATGTATAAAGGTTTATGTCTAAGCATCTTGAAATGCTGACAAAGAAACTTTTTTTTTGGCAAGAAAAAGTGCTGTATGGCAATTTTTACATTCTTAAAGAATGAGTAACAAGTAAGGGCTTTAAAAATTTAAATCTCATCAGACTAGCATAGAAATTTAGAGCTCAAAGAGACCTTAGAAATAATCAAATCCAATCTTTTCACAAATAATGAAACTGAATTCTAAGAAAGTTAACGAACTTCTTTTAGAAAACATGGCAAATTAGCCAGAATCAGAACTCAACTGAAATCTGCTGTTTCCCTTCAAGTCTCTTTTCCACTAAACGGGCTGTGTCTCTAGACATCATGCATGCTGAGATGGTTACTTTTACTACAAGATTCATTCTACAGGAAAGTTTACGGGTCCTTTGCTCAATTTGCAGGATGGAATGGAGGGTTTGTCATCGCTACGTCATCATTCATAAAGGCTGAAGGAGCTCTTTGCTGCCACCTACTGAGGACAGAAGGAGGCCGAATTATCCTTAACTAAATACTTTGGCCTCAGCATCTTCTCCGCTTTCTACGTTAATGATAATAATCCCTACTCTGTCATTTGACTGTCACTGTCAATCCATGTAGAATGTTTCTTCACGAGAGGGTTTATTCATTCGACAAGATTTTATTAAGCATCTGGTACTGACCAGAAACTGTAGCAGTCACTGGAGGGCCAAGTAAAATAAGTGGCCATGGAGTGCCATGGCATTCTTGTGGCATACATATTGTAGTAAAAGTAATCTACATATATTGTTTAAAACAAATTTATTCCCAGCACTGTGGGAGGCCGAGGCGGGTGGATCACGAGGTCAAGAGATCGAGACCATCCTGGTCAACATGATGAAACCCCGTCTCTACTAAAAATACAAAACATTAGCTGGGCATGGTGGTGCGTGCCTGTAATCCCAGCTACTCAGGAGGCTGAGGCGGGAGAATTGCCTGAACCCAGGAGGCGGAGGTTGCGGTGAGCCGAGATCGCGCCATTGCACTCCAGCCTGGGTAACATGAGTGAAACTCTGCCTCAAAAAAAAGAAAAAAATTATTACAAACATAATGTGTAGGGACCCAGGTAATCAATAGAGTCAAAAGGCATGAAAATCTTAAATAAAGTGAGAACAGAATAGTACTGATTGGTTGGGCAAAATGAAAGCCATGAATGACTTTAAGGATTTGAAGAGTGAGGTGTTATCTGGAATAACTTATGAGGAAGTGGCAATGACAGCATTGAGTACCCAGCTGAAGGTGGACTGAAGCTGGATGGCAGTTGATGATTTTGCAAAATGTAAAGTGGCCTAGGGACTGGAGGTCTTGCTGAAGATGAAGAGCAGCTGGAATGGCAGTAAGAAAGTGAATGACTTTGAAGGACTTGATTTGGTCAGAGTGTGCCATTATGGAGTCTGGTTTTCAGAGATGAGAAAGTGCAAGAGATGTAGGAATTAGGGAAACAAAAACAGTCGGATATTGATCTATTGATCTACCTATCTGTTCATTTAGGGATGTGAGAGAGAGAGGTTGTGGGCCATGGACTAAATGGTGCCCACTTTCCTCAGTACAGATGTTGATACCCTAACCTGCCATGTGATGGTATTTGTAGATGGGGCCTTTGGTAGGTAATTAGGTTTAGATAAGGCCATAAAGATGGAGCCCTCTTGATGGGATTAAGTGCTTTTCTAAGAGGTAACACTAGAGAGGCTTCTCTCTCCTCCTTGTGATGAGACAGTGACAAAGTGCCATGTGCAAGCCAGCAAGAGAACCCTCACCAAGAATTGATCTCTTCCAGAGCTTTGATGTTGGACTTCCCAGCCTCCAAAACGATATGAAATTAAATTTCTATTGTTTAAGCCACCCAATTTATGGTATTTTTATTGGCAGCCTGATGAGAGTAACACGCACATAACACACACCCACACACACACACATACACACACAAGCACACACACGCACACACACACACCCCTTAAGGACCT
Organism: Sapajus apella; assembly: GCF_009761245.1. NCBI lineage: Eukaryota > Metazoa > Chordata > Mammalia > Primates > Cebidae > Sapajus > Sapajus apella. The sequence continues at coordinate 10,985,426 of NW_022436979.1, read as the reverse complement.
GGTTTCTGTGATTGTGGAGTATTACGAGTTTGAAATTTGTACGGTGGACCAGCAGGCTGGAGACTAAGTTGAGAACTGATGCTGCAATCTTGAGTTTGAAATCCATAGGGCAGGGAGGTGGGCTAGAAGCTCGGGAGAGACTTGATGCAGCAGCTTTGAGGCAGAATCCTGGGCTGGGTTGCAGAAATGAAGACAAAATACCTGTCATTGGAGTTGAGGATGAGCACATGCAGAGCCAGGCTACTGGTTGATTCATATGAAGAAGTCACCCAGTTGGTGGTGACAGTAGGTATCTGATGTAATTAGTATATAATCTTCTCATTCTTAGGACACGCATTCAGAATTGTTTTGCATTTTATCACCTCAGTGGCCCAAATGTAACAAGAAGATTGGATAACTGGTCAGCCATGGTGGCCGATACTTGTAATCCTGGACTTTGGGAAGCCAAGGAGGGAGTTTTGCCTGATGCCAGGAGTTTGAGACCAGCCTAGGAAACATAGCAAGACCCTGTCTCTACAAAAAAAATCACACACACACACGCACACACACAAATTAGCCAGGAACAGTGGCTCGTGCCTTTAATTCCACTACTTGGGAGGCTGAGGTAGGATTACTTGAGCCCATGAGGTCAAGCAGCACCTTGTTTCCAAAAAAAAAAAAAAAAAAAAAAAGATTGGGGTACTGGAGAGGTTTTCATTGTGTCCTCAGTTTAAGAATTTTGCTGCCGGGCGTGGTGGCTCAAGCCTGTAATCCCAGCACTTTGGGAGGCCGAGGCCCGTGGATCACGAGGTCAAGAGATCGAGACCATCCTGGTCAACATGGTGGAACCCCGTCTCTACTAAAAATACAAAAAATTAGCTGGGCATGGTGGTGCGTGCCTGTAATCCCAGCTACTCAGGAGGCTGAGGCAGGAGAATTGCCTGAACCCAGGAGGCGGAGGTTGCAGTGAGCCGAGATCGCGCCATTGCACTCCAGCCTGGGTAACAAGAGCGAAACTCCGTCTCAAAAAAAAAAAAAAAAAAAAAAAAAGAATTTTGCTATAATTTTTGACTTGCAGTTATAATATTTAACATTTTTATAACTTTTAAATTGTGGCCTAATAGTAGATTGTTTCTTAAATAATCCATTTATTACTGCTATTTCCACTATTATTTCAAAGTTATGAGTAGTTAGGAAATAATATCATTGCATTACATGTGGTTAGCCTCGTGTTTCAATTATCTTCTCCTGATTTTAAAGAGGATTCGGCTTTATTACTATATTAAAAAGTCCAAGAGACAAAAAGCAATGCACAGGCGGCTATCCAGAGGAATCCCTGCTTTGTATTTGCAAATTCATAGATACAGCATATGCATTCATTTGCAGCTCAAACATAATTCAGCTAGGTGGAAGCCATTCATTTGTATCATGGTAACACTGTTCTAGATTTAAATACAGAATGACTGCTGATCTGATCCCAGGTTTACAATAGCCTTACTTGAGAAAAATATAATAGTTAATCCAATAGCAATACTGATATATAAATTGAGTGCAAACATCTTCTCTGTAACAAAATATGAAGTTGAATTGTTTCTAGAGCAATTGAAAGAATGTATTGTTACTATTAAATCGTGACTCTTCTACATGGTAGAGGTTTTAATATAACAACTCAACCAATAAACAGTACCTTCCAATCAGCTCTATACTTGAGACAATTCAGTTAGCCTTCATTAAACAGGTGCATTTTCACTTTACATATTACATTATAAATACCAGCTTAAAAGTTTGTGAAGTCAGAGGATTTTTTTCAAACATACAGACTGAATTATTGGCTAACGTCATTGGCTAATACTTTTACTCAAAGAAAAAAGGAAAGAAAGAAAGAAAAACGGGCTTTTATATATTATAAACCCTCATTCTGTGAAGAATAAAAAAATAACTGTTCAGAGACTTTTGGTTGTAAATGAACTTTAAAGGGAATCAACAGGAATTTCCTCATCACAGTTGTTCACTCCAAGCCTGTATTACCTCCACTTTCTGTGAGCTCAAATGCACAAAAGGAGAGAAATGAAGATACAGACCAAACAAGAGTACATTTATTATAGCTTTTGGATTGCATTGATTATATAGTTTACACCTATACACAATACTTAAAAAATTACACTCCTCTCTCCTACTTGATACATTTGTAAAGTGCTATTAATAAATTAGTCTTCTAATACTTAAAGTGTATTTTAAAATTATATATATATATCTATCTATTTTTTTTTTTTTTTTTGATGCAGGGCCTTGCTCTTTTACCCAGACTAGACTGCAGTAGCAGCATCACAGCTCACTGAAGCCTTGACCTCCTGTCACAAATGATCCTTCCACCTCAGCCTGTAAGTAGCTAGGACTACAGGGTCATACCACAATGTGTGCTTACTTTAAACAATTTTTCTTTTAATTTTTAGTAGGGACAAGGTCTTACTATATTGCCCAGACTGGTCTCAAACTCGGGAGCTCAAGCGATCTTCCTGCTGTGGCCTCCCAAAGTGCTGGGATTATGGGCATCAGCCATTGCACCTGGCAATATGCTGTATTTATTGCAAACCTTCTGTTACACTGACAAAGTATATGTGAGTGCCTTTATAACCTTCCTTTGAAATTCTCGCACATTCATCAAGGAAATGACAAAATTAGCAGATCAATATATTGCCTAAGTTACTGACTCAGTGCTCATAATCACCAGAGTAAAATATTAAGGCTCCTTGTCATCTGATACTGTGACTCTCTAAATTCAGATTAATCTCAATTAATTGCTTTCTGATAGCATATTTTTCCTTTTATGTTTATAAACCGTATTTTTGATAGATAAACCAGTGTAGATCAAGATGCACCAAGAAACACTAGAAATCTGGTTTCATTTTCTTTTTATGTACAGCTTAGCATTATGAAAGCATCTGCCACCTTTACCTCCGTTGTCAACATTTGGAGGTAGCCAGTGTGCACTGTCATTCTTTTATTTATTAAGTGTACTTGTGAGTATTTCAACATCTTCTCATCAAGCGAGTGTAAATGTTAAGAGTAGTTCTGCTGCTTCAAGTCACTGCTGAGTGGCTGTGAGCTGCAGGATTTAGCTGGGTGAAAATCCCAAAGAGTGTGTAGATGTTGTTGATAATCCTATGAATGTTTTCTTTAAGAAAACATTCAAAGTTGGAAGGACAAGTTCTTCCATTTGATTTGTGTTTCAAATCAAATGAAACTTGTGTTTCAAAGTTATTTGTTTAGCAACAGTCATCCCATTTTATCTGCCCTTCACTTTACCACATATGCTGTTTCTTTATGAACAAAAAGTGCCACCTGCCTGCTCCGAGTTGTTTAAAAAATAATTTCTTATTTCATAGTATTGAGCTCAGGGTGTTTTAAAAGATTTTATGATATTTACTTATGTATAGAGATTTGTGGGTTGACTATGGTTGTTCAAATCAACTACTGTCTTCTAAAATGGACTCATGCCATGTTATCCTTCACTTCTTTTTCATCATCTCCTTAATTTTTTGTGCACATGGCCATTAAAGATTGTTTATTTTGTGGTAGTGGTAATGCTGCTTTAGCTTGTATAACAGTAACATTGCTTAAAGAGATATCCAATGAGGTGATGTGGGAAGGGAACCATCATTTAGTTTAGGTTATGAGTGAGGAAACTGCGGAGTTTCTCTAAAATATTGCCAGAGGTAACATAGTGAAGTGGTCCTTATTCAAAACCATTCATTATAGCTGTACAGGCATTAATACAGTTTAGTTCACATATCAGTAAGAACTATTAAAATTGTAAGTGACAAAATTCAACTCAAATCGGCTTAATCAGAAATGGAAAAGGAATATTTTACATGCCTGGAAAGTCCAGATGTAAAGAGGTTTCAGGGATGACTGGACACAGATTTAGTTAACAAGGTCAGCTGACCTTGTTCTATTTCCATGTCCATTTCTAGGCCCTGCTTTCCACGTGGTGGCTTCATTCTCAGGCTCTGCATCAGGTCCTTCGGAACACCAGGCTCACATCACTCTCACTGAGAGCAGCTGCTTCATCAGAAAATAGCACATCTCTTTCCTATAGTACCCTTACAAAATTCTTAGTTTGACTTTAACTGGCCTAAATTGGCTGACAAATTCATTCCTGAACTAATCTCTGTGGGCGGGGGCTGTGATACATTTTCACCAAGGCCACTCTTTCTTGTCTGATTCTAGGGGTTGAATAAGCCTTACCTGACCACCTGCACCGGGTGTGGATGAGAGGGGGTGTGGTGGAAGGCCCAGATTAAGACTCGGTGTTGCCGGGCACGGTGGCTCAAGCCTGTAATCCCAGCACTTTGGGAGGCCGAGGCGGGTGGATCACGAGGTCAAGAGATCAAGACCATCCTGGTCAACATGGTGAAACCCCGTCTCTACTAAAACTACAAAAAAATTAGCTGGGCATGGTGGCACATGCCTGTAGTCCCAGCTACTCAGGAGGCTGAGGCAGGAGAATTGCCTGAACCCAGGAGGCGGAGGTTGTGGTGAGCCGAGATCAGGCCATTGCACTCCAGCCTGGGTAACAAGAGCGAAACTCCGTCTCAAAAAAAAAAAAAAAGACTCGGTGTTATGTGTGGCCTTGATTTGTGTTGCCGGGTGGGTCCTGAATAACCTAACTGCAAGTTTCCTTTCTGACTCTGCTCTGCAGACAAGGTCCTAGCCAAGAAACCCTTCTTACCAAGGGGCCCAGGCACAGCTCTTGCTTATCCCCGAGTAGTGGGTTTCAGTTTCTTGCCGGCCTGCAAAGTTATTCAAACAAGCCAATGGCTACTCCTGTGGGAACCAAGGGGCACCTGATCTTTATACTGCAAAACCTGCCTCCCCTAGTCCCCTGCTGTTCATTCTGTTCTCAAGCTCAGCCCCTGTGTGGTCCTGCATGGCATGCACTTCCCGGCCCCAGGGTCTGTGAGCTCAGGGGACTCATGCACAGTTGTTGAGTTTGCCCAGCCAGTGTTGGCTGTCATGTATGTGGCCCTCCCATAACCACAGGGCAGGAACCCCTCCCTCCCCGATGGGATGCATAAGGGGTAATTAAAACAGAAAGACACCTCCAAAAATCAGGAGTCAATTACACACAGGATAAATGAATGCTCTGTAGGCTCATAAATCACTGAAGTTAATTTCAGTTCCAGTCCATAACTCAATTCCAACAAGTGTTCTCTGTACCTACAATTCCTGGTAAGATGTGAGAATATAACTCTCAGATCTTTTTAGAGAATTTGGGTGTACTTGGAAGCAACATCATTTCAACTTAGAACAGCTTACCTGATGCAGAAGGCAGGATTATGGAGTCAAGGGGACTAGGACTGACTATCCTAGCTGATAAAGCACTGCATGTTGTATCTTTTCTTTTCTTGGAAATTCACTATACTCATTAACATTTCAAAGGCTCTGATAAGTACTGCAGTAAAAAAAAATTCAATATTTTATATCAAGATTTTCCCAGGCGTATTTGACACAGAATGCATTTTGCATACCATCTATTAATAGTTAGAGAAATGATTTAATAGTATATAACATCTTTGGATAATGTATTCTGCCTCTACAGAAAGCTATATTTTTTAAAATTTGTTTTAAATATTACGAGAATATCTCAAACCTTTACAAATCTGGTAAATATAGTCATTAAACATTGATATTGTGTAACATTGAAGAATTATTTATACGGTCTTGTCCTTAAGAGATCTATACCAGAATTAAGATGAGACTTAGATATCTCAAATTCAATCAACTATTTAAGTTGAACTTCAGTTCTTTGATTTACTTCTCTACATTAAATCCTTTAAAGCCTGTTTCTTGCTCGATATTATTTGGGAACATAAATCCAATCTTATAAGGCCAGGAAAATTATCAAGTAGAGATTTCTCCTTTAATCACAAAACCCTTGCAGGGCATAAAAGATTAGCCTCAGACTTTCTGACCTATAATGTCAATGTAGTTTAAAAGACCATCATTTCGAATGCTTGTAATTTTTTTTGAGCAAACTGCGAAAAAAAAAAGCAAAAAAAAAAAAAAAAAATCCTCTTCCAGTATCTGTCTTCTGTGGTCTTCACTACATATTTCCTGAATGACTGTGTGAAAAAGTAATGTGTGATGTAAGTTCTGATGAATGGTTCATGTATGTTTTCTGCACATTTCCTATTTTACAACAAGTAATTATACCAATAAAAACAAGAACTAACAATGCATGATAAAATAGTGCAGAATGGTTGGGATTGTGAGGGATATACTACCGTTTTTGAGTATGCCAACAAGTGACTGTCAATACTCTGAGTTAATTATCTGTGTTATATTCAATACACATCATGTAATTTTGCAGGATTTGGGGTAGTCCTTCCCTGGAAGAAATGTGACTGATTGTCAGAAAGGGAAATGATTTTACTCCTGACAACAAAAGGAGTCATGATATTTTAGCTATAATGAAGAATTATTTACCTGTGTAACTGTTATTGTTTTTTTTTTTTTTTTTTGAGACGGAGTTTCACTCATGTTACCCAGGCTGGAGTGCAATGGCACGATCTCGGCTCACCGCAACCTCCGCCTCCTGGGTTCAGGCAATTCTCCTGTCTCAGGCACGTGCCACCATGCCCAGCTAATTTTTTGTATTTTTAGTAGAGACAGGGTTTCACCATGTTGACCAGGATGGTCTCGATCTCTTGACCTCGTGATCCACGGGCCTCGGCCTCCCAAAGTGCTGGGATTACAGGCTTGAGCCACCACGCCCGGCCTGTTATTGTTTTTGAAACAATGTTACCTTAAAATACATAAAAGAGTTTATTTTTAATTCTTCTATGATAAATTACCACAAAAATTTTAACTAATTAAAAATAAAACATCTTAAATGGAAAGGAGATTAATTGTGCTCTCAAGTTACTACTGGGCTCAAAACGTCTATTTTTACAATCTCTGTTAGTGGTTTCTTTTCTTTGTTGTTTATTTATTTGTCAAGATAGAGCTTCCTCTGTCGCCCAGTCTGGAGTGTGCAGTGGTGTGATCTCGGCTCACTGCAACCTCAACCTCCTGGTTTCAAGAGATTCTCCTGCCTCAGCCTTCAAAGTGGCTGAGACTACAGGCACATGCCACCATGCCCAGCTAATTTTTTGCATTTTTATAGAGACGGGGTTTCACCACGTTAGCCAGACTGGCTCAAACTCCTGGGCTCATGTGATCCACCCCTCTAGGCTTCTCGAAGTGCTGAAATTACAGGCATGAGCCACTATGCCGAGCAGTAGTTTCTTTTAGAAACATGATTGAACAGTTTCTAGTTCTACCTTGGTAATAGGGACACACGTAAAATATATTTGCAAGTAAAATAGCATATTCAAAAATTTCTGTGCTCTTACTTCTCTTTAAACAATTATTTACTGAATGTATATAAATGATACAAAATCAATCCTCATGAAATATAAACAGATGACCAGCTCTGTGTCTGTAACTCTGAACTACTGGGAAAAGCGTGTGTGCATGCAAATGTAATTCCTAATTCTCTTGATAAAGAAAGCACGGGGGATGTTCAGTATTCTCTTTGGTCACTTTGGTTTTTCTTAGCACCTACCACAGGCCTAAGTATGTGATGATATATGTACTCTTTGTTGTTGTCTGCCTTTTCCTGTAGACCTTTTTATTTTTATTTTTTGAGACAGGGTCTTACTCTGTCACCCAAACTAGAGTGCAGTGACAAAGGGTCTTACTCTGTCACCCAAGCTAGTGCAGCCTGTGGTGAACTGCAGGCTCGACCTCCTGGGTTCAAGTGATTCTCCCACCTCAGCCTCCTGAGTAGCTGTGACTACAGGCACACACCACTACACCTGGTTAATTTTTTATTTTTTGTAGAGATGGAGTCTCACACTCTATTGCCTAGGCTGATCTTGAACTCCTGGGCTCAAGTGATTCTTCTGCTTTGGCCTCCCAAAGTACTGGGATTAGGGGTATGAGCCACCGTGCCTGGTGCCTGCCTCTAGATTCTGAAGCAACGTAAAGGCAATGGTACTGGAGTGCTAGCAAATATGCACTGTATACACATATACAAATACACACACATTCACATACACATGTATGTATGTGCTTCCTGTTGCAGCTATAACAAATTACCAGAAACTTACCAGCTTAAAACAACGCAATTTTAATCATCTCACAGTTCTATAGGTCAGAAGTCTCACTAGGCTAAAATCAAGGTGGAAGCAAGGTTGTGGTTTTTCTGGAAGTTCTCAGGGAAAATCTATTCTCTTGTGTTTTGAGGTCTATAGAAGCCACTTGCCTTCCTTTGCTCCTGGCCCTTCCTCTACCTTTAAAGCTACACGTGTAGCATCTTCAGATCTGTCCCCGACTCTGATATTCTTGCCTTGTGCTCATAAGGCCCCATGTGAGTATACTGGGCCCACCTAGATGACACCCAGGATAACCTTCCCATCTCACCATCCTTACCATAACCATATCTGCAAAACATCCTCACGATAGTCGTATCTGCAGGTCCCTTTTGCCATGTAAAGCACAAGAGACTAGATTGTGAACGTCTTTGGGGGTTATGATCCTACCACCTTATACCTATACGTGTATCTGTTTCTACATTCAAATTGCTATGTATTTATGTATATATCTAGGGAATATAATTCTCAGTGTACAGATTTATGATTAAAATGAATATGATTTTATTTATATTTTATAATTCACTTTACTTTTATTTTTATTTTTATTTATTTATTTTTTTAAAGACAGGGTTTTACCATGTTGGTCAGGCTGGTCTTGAACCCCCGACCTCAGGTGATCCGCCCACCTTGGCCTCCAAAGTGCTTGGATTACAGGCGTGAGCCACCACGCCCAGCCTACAATTCACTTTAAATGCTCTTTTGGTAACTAATTTTATAAGGGACTCAAAAACAATTTCAGTCTAATCATGGTTATATCCATAAAATGTGAAAGCCTAGGGTGTGAGTCCATGAAGGCCCTGTCCGTCAGTCCACACAGCGTTGCTGCTGAGATGGCCCTCATTCCTGTTAGAGGGTACATATTACTCAACAGCAAGAGGTCATCTAATTCCTATTTTACATGTACTCACTCATGCATTCATTCGATAAATATTTATTAGGTATGGAATGCAAAATATAAGATACCCCTTATCTCAAGGAAACGACTTTCCAGGAAGACAGACCCATAAACAGATAACTAACAGATTTTGGCAAGTGCAATGACAGAAATGTGCATAAGGTAGGACGTGAGTACGGAGGAGAGAGATCGAATTCAGCTCAAGAGTGATGTGAAGTTTAATGAGCAAAGGCTCCTAGGGTTGCTGACAGGAGAGCTGAGATTTAAACAACGAGAAAGAATTTTCTAGGATTAATAGGGGTACTGCTACAGCCAAACCTCAAAGTTCCTTGAGGACTGGAGAGATATCTGCAATTCAACTCAGCAAAACAATTACTGAGCTGTGATGCATGCTAAGGAGAAATACAGTGACCTATGAGAGTGCTTAATACCTATCCCTCCCCTTATCAAGGGGATTAGGGAAAGCGTCTCTGAGGAAGTTACAGACATTAAACAAGTAATTACAAGTGTGATGAGCTCTATGAAGCGATGCCATGGTAATGCAGAGAAAATAATTTAACCTAGTCAAGAGGGTCAGGGACTGTCACACAAAGAAATTGGTGTTTAAATTGAGACCTGATGGATAAGTAGGATTTAGCAAAGAAAAGAAGAAAGGGTAGCAAAGGCATATCTGTGTATTCCAGTATAGCAGGAATGTAGACAGGGAGAAAGAGAGACTGAGATTAAGCCTGAAGAAAGGTACGTGTGAGGACTTATGAATCAGGTTAGGATTTTAAAATTTGTCATAGATTCATTGGGGATCCTTTGCAAAATTTTAGGTTTGGAAATAACATGATCAGAATTTTAATTTTAAAAGATCCCTCCAGCCACAGGAGGTAGAGATTACAGTTAGGTGTTAGAATTAGGAAGCTGTATAATATCCCAATAAGACCCTGACTTGGGCTGGGTGGTATCAGGGTGCATGGAATGGAAACAGTTCCTTCAAGAAATATTTAGAGAGTAGAATGCATATGAAGTTCTTCTTATGATGGAAACACTATGTTCGGTTCTGAAGATGCTGTCATGTCTGGTACAATGCCTGGCACATCGGTGCCCAAGCATCTTTAAATTGATAAACTAATGTCTGAGACAGAGTAACAAGAGGCCAGGACATGGGCCAGCCCACAGAAGTGTTATATATGTGTCATTTTGGTGTCTTCAGCAAGGGTGCACTGACATTTGCACATTTGTATTTTATTGGGGAGATGTTTGGCTGTTTCAAAATGAATTAGGGAAGACAAGATGCTAGGTAGGATCAGAGGAGGCCACTGAAGGAAATTATAATGCAACGTGAACCAGTCAAGTGGTAGGAGATACGGAAAAAAACAAACACGTGTAGCAGTACGGAGGCCTAATTAAATGTGATGCTTGAATCAGATAGAGAAAGAAAAAAAACCAAGAGTCAAATATGACTTCCCAGTTTCTGATATCAAAGCATGAAAATGATAAATGTGAGTCTGGGGGAAAAAACATTCAGGTGGCAGGCACGGGGTGAACATGCCAGAGCTACTTATTGGTGACATACATAATTCCATCCTGGAATATCCTGCCAGTGAAAACCCAAATATAATCCTGCTTTAATTTTTACCTGACTTTTCCCCATGATTAACCCAGGTTTTAATTTGTATTTAAATCACTCATGATAATTGGTTTACTGCCATTTTTCCTGAAGCTTTAATATAAAGGGGGGTGGGTAGATCTCAAATAAGACATTTTCTTAGGAGAAAATTTGTTATTAGTCTATGGATTTTTTTTTTCTGCTCCTAGTATACTTTCTTTCCTGTATAAACTGTTCAGTTTTATGAGCATTGGACCTACAGCTACCTAATAGTTGTTTATTTTTGTATGATTGAAGCAGGAGCGGCCGTTAGAAATAGATCTCTCAGACACTGAACTAGAAAAGGAAGGGGTTTTATTATTACGGCCTGGGAGCAAGGCTTTATGTTTTGTCCAAATGGCCAAGCTCCCTTAACAAAGAGAAGCTCTGCCTTTATATAGGCTTACACTCTAGATATTACACGTGAAAGGATCTTAGGTTTACAGCCTTAGAAATTGCAAGTGAAAAGGTCTTGGGTTTACAGCTTAGAAATCACATATGGAAGGGTCTTGGGTTTACAGTTTTAGGAATTACATGTGAAAGGGTTTCTGGTCTCTGGATGGAGGAGTAGGGTGGGGGTTTGATCTTGTTTAAGTAAAAACAGTTTCTTCCGGAGAGATTCCCCCATATCATGCCTGCTATTTACAGGAAGGTGATTTAGGAGGCGCTAGTTGGCCAGCCTTTTCTTCTATTGAAATCAGTGTGGAAGTCAAGGGGGAGGTAATCCTAGATGCCTGGGTCACCTTCCTCATGAAGAATAGCTTTCCCACTGTTTATTGTATTGATCAGATTGCAATAAAAACTGCACAACAACACTTCCCACAGTGCTATTATTCCCACATGGTCACCACCAAGCAAAATTACATTCTGGGTAAAAGGAAGAAATACATGAAACATGCACTCTAGAGACCAACAATAAATAATTGCAAAACAATTTTCATATCCTAGACTCAGTCCCATGAAATACAACTCACGTTCTTTGGGGTTTTCAGCACTTCACCAATCCTTGCTGAATGCATTTTTTGTCACACATCTTGTGATCTTTCACACTTCGGGGTCACAGTGTTTGAATTTATTTTTGAGAAGAGATAAGTTTAATTCTGTAATAATATAATAGGCATTGTCAATATTGCTATCAAAAAGAACTGTGCACAGAACACGCGACAATGTAGAAATATCCTTTAGAGGCTTCTGTTTCTACTCCATTCCCTCCAGATATCATACATTTTTAAAGCTGTGTTTCATCTCTGCCTAACTTTTGCAAAACTTGACTCATTTTTCCTCTAACATACTTTGCTGACGTAGATTTCATATTTGATTGATTTACAGGAGAAATTAAAATTTTAGAACAGACAGAATTAAAATATACAAATGTTTATGTTAAATGAATAGAACAACACTATAAGTAAAACACTTTTAAACCGAATTTTCATAGTGCGAAAAAAAGAAGGAAAACATAAAACATTTTGGACCCATCAACTTTGCCAACCGAATTAACTGTACTGAGTGACCTGCCTTCCCTGCGGTCTAATTACACTGGCCTCTGAATTTTGTTAAAAAACAGCAATAGAGCCCCATAAGGCTTGGGAAGAGTTTGAATGACAGTGACTTGCTTTGTTCAACACAGGATTTAAAAGTGAAACCTCACAATCATTATGCTAAACAGAAGCCATTTGCTCAAGTAAACTGCTGGGAATATCTTGCTTCCTAGCAGAGCTTTCAAAGACAATGACAACAACATCTAACTTTTCTTGATCAAGGCAGATTGAAAAAAAAAAAAAACAGTCTGACTTATTATCCAGTAATGACTTCTTTTCTGTTTTAAATGAGAACCATAGGTTAAATATAAAAACTTTCAGGTCATCCATTGTTAGAGTTTGTCATATGTAAGAAGAGTCTTCAGATGCGGTAAAACAGTTTCTTTCCGTTGGCATTAAAAGTTGCATTATTTGCAATGCGCCAGTTCTTTCCGGCTGCCATTTTCCCAGGAGGGTTTTAACATTTTCTTTGTTTTTTTTTTGAGACGGAGTTTCGCTCTTTTTACCCAGGCTGGAGTGCAATGGCGTGATCTCGGCTCACCGCAACCTCCGCTTCCTGGATTCAGGTAATTCTCCTGCCTCAGCCTCCCGAGTAGCTGGGATTACAGGCATGGGCCACCATGCCCAGCTAATTTTTTCTATTTTTAGTAGAGACGGGGTTTCACCATGTTGACCAGGATGGTCTCGATCTCTTGACCTCGTGATCCACCCGCCTCAGCCTCCCAAAGTGCTGGGATTACAGGCGTGAGCCACCGCGCCCGGCCTACATTTTCTTTGTTAAGTCAAATGGCTCTTTGAACATTTTGAGTGTGAAAAGTAGGCTCCTGAAATAGAAAGTTAGCATTCTCTCTCCCTGATCTCCTACTCCTTCTTTTAACAGGAAATCTGTCGATTTCTTACCCTGAGACTTACTCGGTCTGCAAGCTATCAGTCCTGGTTACTGTCGTATCATGAATAAGAGAAAAGGAAAGGAAAGACAAGGAAAGGAAAAGGGAAAAGGGAAGGGCAAGGGAAGGCAAGCTTTGTTCACGAAGTGGGCTCTCATTCAGTGCCGCTGCTGCTGTTCCTGTGCTGCCAGGATTCGCAGGGGCGATGTGGACCTCGTGGCAAATGAGGAGCATGTAGCCACTGAAGTGAATGTTCTGGCATCTACTGGAACATCCTTCACCTGCAGGCCTGCTGTGAACACTCAGAGGGGAGGAAGAATCCTTCCCTGGTGTTCATTTGCAGGTATTGTCCCTCCGTGCCAAACAGATGAGTTCCCAACGTTTAGTTTTCAATCAAACTGTAATTTGAGTTGCTCATGAGAACAAGGTAGGGGCAGAGCAGAAAACCGTGATAAAGGCGGTGCTGACATCCTATAACTAAAGACATGAGAAAAGCCTATCACATTTATTTCCTTGTAGTTTTACATGACGGGGAGCTTACAGAATGAAGACTCAAAAGATATGAGAAGCTATCTGATATGATTTGATGCTTAGGTTCTATGAAGCAGAGACAACTCTGCAGAAATACAATTGAACAAAAAGGATCTAATCTTTTTTTTTTTTTTTCTTGAGACAGAGTCTTGCTCTGTGGCCCAGACTGGAATGCTCACTGCAACTTCTGCTTTCTATGTTCTAGCAATTCTCCTGCCTCAGCATCTCAAGTAGCTGGGACTACAGACACGCACCACCATGCCCAACTAATTTTGTCTTTTTTTTTTTAGATGGGGTTTCACCACGTTGGTCAGGCCAGTCTTGAACTCCTGTCCTCAGGTGATCCTCCCACCTCCGCCTCCCATAGTGCTGCGATTACAGGTGTGAGCCACTGTGTTCAGCCAAAAAGGGTCTCATCTAATAGCAGTGGAATGATGGGAACAACCCAGCAAGGCCCATCAGTTGAATTCTTCCTGGACTTTTGAGGCCTGGCCCTTCTGGAATGGGGTTTATAACTCATAATCACACAAAGTAGGTCAAAGTGTTGTACTGGACCGAGCATAGAAAGTCAACACCAAGACAAAAGTATGCCAAATTGCAGGGTCTTTATTGCCGGCGGCCACGGAGGACTCGCATCTGTCCAACCTGTGGCCCCCAAAGGAGGGTGTCAAGACCGCTTTATACCCATAAAAAATCACCTTGGGCGTGAGGGAGAGGGGCGGGGGGTGGGGGTGAGGAGGTTCGGGACATTCAAGTGGATTCCTGGGCAAAGATGGGGTGAGGGGATCCGGACATTCCGAGGGCCAGGGGCCCTTTTTGACATTCTGGTTGTTACTTAAGTGATTCACAAAAGTCAAGATTAGCATTTGTTTACACATTGTCTGGGTAAGGTGGTGATTATAGTTCTTAATTGCTCATTCACATTTGGGTTATAGAGAGCAGTTTAAACAGAAAGCCGAGGTATGGTTGAGGTATGCAGTTTTGTGGGGCTTTTTACCATGTCACAAAAGCAGTTTTCTTTCTTTTTCTCTCTCTTTCTTTCTTTCTCAGTCTCTCTTTCTTTCTTTTCTCATCCTTCCTTCCTTCTTTCTTTTTCTTTTATTTTTATTTTTTTGAGACAGAGTCTTGCTCTGTCACCCAGGCTGGAGTGTAGTAGCACAATTTCAGCTCACTGCAACCTCCCTGGTTCAAATGATTCTCTTGCCTCAGCCAACCAAGTAGCTGGGATTATAGGCACATGCTACCATGTCTGGCTAATTTTTTTGTAGTTTTAGTAGAGATGGGGTTTCACCATGTTGGCCAGGCTGGTCTCAAACTCCTGACCTCAGGTGATCTGCCCACCTCAGCCTCCCAAAGTGCTGGGATTACATGCCTTTTTGTTTTTTAGAGGAAGAGTCTTGCTCTGTCACCCAGATCAGAGTGCAATGGAACAATCATGGCTCACTGCAGTCTTGAACTCCTGGGCTCATGCCATCCTTCTGCCTCTGGCACCTGAGTAGCTAGAACTACAGGCACACACCACCATACCTGACTAATTTATTTTTATTTTCTATTTTTGTTGAGGTAGGTTCTTGATATGTTGCCCAGGCTGAGAATTTCTTTATAGCCAGCCGTGACACAGAAAGGTGAGGAAAATTAGAGTAATATTTTTCACTTTATGGCTGGCTTTGGGGAAAAGGGGTTCTGTTTTCTATTATCTAGCCTGGGGAAGAGAAATTCTAGTTTCTGTGCCTTGCCTCAGGGCAGAATGAGAGTGAGACAGGAGGACAGAAGAAAGTCAAAGACAAACTTTGCTTCGGAGGCCTTCACTTTGGGCTGTCATTTTCTGACCCCACTGCCACCAGCTTTCTGTGGTTAAAATCTGCAGCTCCCAGGTCTGAGTTGGGGCCAGAGTGGGTGCACCATAGACCCAGAAAGATAGCCTCTCATAAATACCAGATCTAAGTTTAGGAACCACAACTGTTACCTAACTCTTTGATTCTCACAAGGATTTTATCTTAGGAATCTGTCGCCCTTCACTTCATTTATTGCTTTTTCACCACTGGGTCCTGGCTGGGCCTTTTCTGTCCATCTCAATTTGCAAAACACTTTTGGGACATGTTGAGTTGTGATCTCTTCCTCTCCAGAAGGCCCTGGGATCCTATTTAAATCTGAATATCCCTTCCCCAGGAATCTTCGAGCTTTGATTATTAAGGTAATCTTTGAAAAAATAACCATGTCTCTTATCAAGCATACTGCTACAATTTTGTAGGTACCAAGTTGTTGAAAATCCCTCTACCAGAATCTGTATCTGTGTCCCTAACCCAGTCTATCTCTAATCTCTATGTCCATCTTTAAAAATCTCCATTTTTCACCTCACCTCTCTTTATATCTCCGCAGATAATATAGTCTTTACTTTTTCCTTATTTTACCCTGACTGCTTAATTTTACTAGCATGACTACATCAATAGGCACATAAATCCGCGTTCCAGGAACTCAGTGGTGATTTGATTTTGAATTTACACAGTGGCTGGAGAAGAAATATGGTGAAGAGATAAGGTTATCATGAGGAAAGTCATAGGGCTTGATGAACAGTGCTTTGAGATGTTGAGGAAAGGCAGATGACTCCAAGTTAAACCACCTGGTTGATCAAAAGAGTACTAGTGGAATCAACATTACTGGGAAGTCAAACACATGAGTGAAAGCACACATTTAGTTATAAATTAATTTTATATATGTGTGTGTGTGTGTGTGTGTGTGTGTGTGTGTGTGTGTGTGTTTGGGGGACAGAGTCTTGCTCTACTGTCCAGACTACAGCGCAGTGGTGTGATCTCAGCTCACTGCAATCTCCGCCTCCCAGGTTCAAGCAATTCTCCTTGCCTCAGCCTCCCAAGTAGCTGGGACCACATATGCGTGCCACCATGCTGGGCTAATTTTTTTCGTATTTAGTAGGGATGGGGTTTCACCACGTTGGCCAGGCTGGTCTTGAACTCCTGACCTCAAGTGATCCACCGGCCTCAGCCTCCCAAACTGCTAGGGTTACAGGTGTGAGCCACCACCCTGGCCTACATTGATTGAATTCGAAAGTACATTTAGATATCAAAGTGGGAATGGCCATCAAGTCCAGTAGACTTTTCAGAAGCAAAATGACTACAATGAACCTTGATGTGGTTGTCATCTGTCAGTATCTGTGTCAATGTTCACATATGGTATAGTCAGTCTCTAATTCTCACTTAAAAGTAAAAGAATTATGATCAGTAAAAGTAAAGTTCTGCCCTTTATTATAATATATATAAATACTAAAGGGCATCAAAAAGTTTCTCATATATTTTACATGAAAAAACATAAAGAACGTTCACTGAGCCTTAGTGGTCTTGCATGGTTCCATTCTTCAGGAGAGAATAGGAGGAAAAAGAAAGCTTGCCAAGGCTGTTACAAACAGGAAGCCAACTATGCTTTCTGTTAATCTCCATTCTCCTTTTAAAGACTTTTCTTTATTTATTTAAAGGTTTATTTCCAGTCATATGCTTGTGTTTCCATAGCCATTAGGATAGGGAATTATAAGAAATAGAGATGGATAAGAAAGAAGGGCAAGAAGTTTTACATGTGGATGATTTTAATAAATATTAAGAGCAAAACAGATTTTTAGAAGGTATACCTTGCAAATGTGCATAACCCTTTGTGATTCGATTATAAATAAAATACTTCCTCTACCCTCTTTTTCTTGAGAGCCTCACGATAAGGCTTCAACAATCATGTGTTTAGTACTCGAGAGAGACTTTTAGAAAAAGGTCTTTTTATACACACAACATAGTACAAAACGGAATCATTAGAGAAAAGTAAGGCAGTCAATATGACCTACAGCTTCCAATTTTCAACTTGATATTTAAAGCTGCTTTTCTTTCAGCAATTATTGATGTGGATGAACTAACTGGCACCATTTTAAGTCATCTGTAGAATTCTTTTTCTAACCACTTAAGAGAAAACAAAAACAAGCTGTAGTTCAAAACTTATAAAACTTTAAAAGAACTCATCCCCATAAACACCAAAATGTCGATATCTATTTTCTGCAAATACAAACTTTAATTTGTATTTGTATTTGTATTTAAATCTAACTTTAATTTAGATTTTATTTTGGTGACTAAATTGTGCATTAGAATTTATTTACAAACTCTCATTTTGCAGATACAGACCAAAGGCCAAAGATGTTAAATGACTTGCCCGTAACATTCAGCTAATTAGCATTGAATCAGAGATTCTTGAGTCCCAGATTCTTTAGATAGATCAAATCAAAGCTAAAGAAAATACATTATTGTCAAGCTAAAGCAGATCCTCAGTTCTTCACATATCACACTTTCAATAAAAAAGAAGTGAAACAATAATGAGTTTAGAGTTTTTCCATGGACTTAAAAATATTTTCTTATGTAAAAATTACTTCCAGTTAGATCACCAAACTGAAATGAACTTGCAATGTTTTTGAGGTTCACACAAGTTCATTATTTTGACCAGAAATCATGTGACTGCTATTTCAAGCTTTGGCAGAAACTACTAGAAAAAAGTCCCTCAGTGATCAGAAACGACCCTTCTCTATTCCCTCCACAAGAGCTTGAAATAGTGGGAATATTAAGGAATTAACACTTGGCTTAGTATTCTTATGACTTCTCTGGGCTGGCCTTCATCACTAGGTACCGCATATCTTAAAAGTCAGCCCTCTTAAGATTTTCTAGTCCAGTGGGTTAGGAATGTTCAGAGGGCTTGTGGCTAAGCACTCGTGCTAATTTCTTCCTTTGCCCACATTTTATAGACTGGAAAACCCCTCTGATTTTTCGTTTTATGAATTTGTAAAAAAGTCATATTTTTAGATTTAACAAGGTATTATTCAACACATTAATGGCATACTTTGCATGCTTACGTACGAAGACTAATGTTAACAGCAGTAGAACAAGATACAATTATTTCATATTAAACATTGCATTCATTAAAACCTTTGTGTGCCATTTCTGTAGAGATGAGAACCAGGCATTTATTTCCTTCAAATTTCTCATTAATGAATGAGCTTATATGTTAAAGCACAACACCAAGATTACAATTATAGGCTGCATTTTTGGAAGCCTTCCCATGATCTTTCTGAAATTCCAGGGACTGGAAAATTAGGCCCATTTTAAAGTTTTTAAAGACAAAAAACAAATCCCAAAATAACAAAATTACAAAAGGCAAACTACAATCAGCTGAATGGCCACTAACTTGGCTAACTTATTCCTCTGCTTGTATTGATTGGTTGAGCATGGCACCCCCTAATATTAGACTGAGCTTAACTTGTGGCGAGGGTCTATTGCTCTGTTGGATGAAGTGGCTGTCACAGCACACCTGTGACTTTAGAGTTGTCTGACCAATTTAGCTGAAAGGGTTGGGGTATGGTAACTGTGAACTCAGGGTTGTGATCATTTCCTGCTTTTCAATGAGGAAAAAACTGTTTTCCAATCACTAACAGGAGCTCTTTCTCTAGTCATGGATGCCTACTGCTATTAATTAGTAGCAAAAGAAAGTGGTGAGACACAAACCTAGCATTTCTGTCACAGAATAAACTTAAAGCTCAGAGATCAAAAGTATATCATGTAGCCTAGTGATCAAGTGCATTGGCTTGGAGCTTCATCAGCCTGAGTTAAAATCACAACTCGGCCTCTTATTATCTGTATAACCTTGTGGAAGCTATTTAACTGTGTGAAGAGGTCAAAAAATATATTTAACTCATCAGCTTGTTGGGAGATTTTATGTGCCTGGCAAGTAAAATTCAATAAACATTAGCTACCTTTATTAATTATTTCATTGTTATGTATACTTGGATGATTTTGCATCTACTGTTTCAGTAAAATGGTCAACATTTATTCTTCTGTTGAGATCATTCTTGAAGCACTTCAGCTGTTGACCCATACATGTAATTTGCATTATTCAGTGTTTTGCTGAGTCACTGTTTGAAGTGCTCTTCATTTATCTGTTCTCTCTACATTACTTAATAGAATTGATTTGGCCGGGCGTGGTGGCTTACACCTGTAATCTAAGCACTTTGGAGGCCAAAGCGGGTGGATCACCTGAGGTCGGGAGTTCAAGACCAGCCTGACCAACATGGCGAAACCCCGTCTTAAAAAAATAAATAAAAAATAAAAAAATAAAAAATAGAATTGATTTTCATCACTGTAAATTCCTTTCATATAGATTGGCTATCAATGCTAAACAAGTGATGAGTACCCTTAAAACAAAAACAAATCCCTTTTTATTTCGAAATAATTTTAGACTTACAGAAAAAATGCAAATTGTGCAGCGTTCTCATAGTTCCCTAATGTGAGCAACTGACATAGCCATTGTACAATTATCAAAAAACAAGACATTAAGATTGACACCATATTTTTTTTTTTTTGAGACGGAGTTTTGCTCTTGTTACCCAGGCTGGAGTGCAGTGGCGCAATCTCGGCTCACCGCAACCTCTGCCTCCTGGGCTCAAGCAATTCTCCGGCCCCAGCCTCCCGAGTAGCTGGGACTACAGGCATGCACCATCATGCCCAGCTAATTTTTGTATTTTTTGTAGAGACGAGGTTTCACCTTGTTGACCAGGATGGTCTCAATCTCTTGACCTCGTGATCTACCCGCCTCGGCCTCCCAAAGTGCTGGGATTACAGGCTTGAGCCACCGCGCCCGGCTTGACACCATATTTTTGAACAACAGATCTTATTAGAATTTTACCAGTATCTCCCCTAATGTCCTTTTCCTTCTCCTGAATTTAATCCAGATTCCTACATTGCACTTAGTTGTGGTACCTCCTTAGTTTCCTGTAATCTGTGACCAGTTTGTCATTTTATCCTCTCTTGTGATCTTGACCCCTTTAGTGAGAGACAGTAAGTTTGAGTTATTTAATAAAATGTCTCTCATGTTTATCTGATGTTTTCTTATGACTAGATCTTTGTTAGGTATTTTTTACCAAAAATAACACTGAAGTGACACTGGATCCTTTTCAGGGGCTACATAACCTTGATGTCTTATGACTGGTAATAGCAACTAAAATCACACAAATAGGATGGAATCTGCTGGGCTTATCCACTGTAAAATTGCTATTTTATCTTCATAGTTGATCAAAATTTTAGGGAAGATTCATGAGGCTATGGTTGTACCCTGTTTCTCGTCAAATCTTTGCCTAGTTTTTTTCAGCATTTGTCAGTGGCTCTTGTCTTTAACATTATTACTGTCATGTTTGTCCAATGGTGATTTAGTACTTTTCTCTTTTTTTTTTTTTTTTTGTCGAATGGCTCTAATACATACTTTTCTCACTTCTACATTTATTAGTTCATTTTTTTCTATAAGAAAGAATTATCCCTTCTCCTCATTTATTTTTCACTCAATTATGTGTTTATATCAATATGGACTCATGGATATTTAGTATATTTTATAAGTACTAATTCAATAATGTCATCTATTTGCTTCTCAGATTGTTCCCACTTTGGCCATGGGAGTTCTTTCCGGTTAGCTCCTCTGTTTTTGACAGCTTCCATACTTTTTGGAGCACTTCCTTATTCCTGACACCAGAAAATGGCTCAGGTTTGACTTGTATTTTCCCCCATCCAACAATAGAGTCTGCCATTTCTCCAAGGAGCCCTGATTCCTTTTATCTGAGGGTAGGATGTAGAAACTGAGCAACTTTTTCTCTCTTTTTAATATATTCTAATTCCTGAAAAATAAAAAAAAAATTATAAAACAAAATTTCTCCTTTCAAAATAAAAATATATGCAATCCCATAAGGAAATACATATTTTAAAAATATGTATAACCTATGTGATTGACTAGAATAGTGTTGGTGAGAACATTCACAGTGGCTTTAATTAAAAATTAAAGGTGAATATTTTTATACTTTTATCTAGCAACAGGAATCTGATATTTAGTAGTGAAAGTAAGCTTTTGTGTTTGATTCATTTTGCTCACCCAAAGTATCGGTGGGCTGCATTTTGCACATTCCTATTCTAGACTCTCGCTGTTGGGGTAGATTAGAACTATTAAGTAAATTGATGAAATAGCTCCAGTCTTTTTGAAAGGCCCAATTGTCACTTTGAAATTTTATCGGCTTTTGAATAAAGGTAGAAAATGACCCTCCCACTCTTAAAACTTGAAACTTCTATGTGTATTTCGTCTGAGTTGTTTCCTCAGGAAACTAACCCTCAGGCAAGGGACTGAAACTCACCAGATCACCACATCCAGACCATGGGATCCCAGATCTTTCATCCATCATGATTGCTCCCTTACCCCTCCCTCATTCCTGTGTTGCTGTATGTAGTGACATCTCTTCCCTGTTATATAAGCCCCAAATTTTAGTGGGTTAAGGATATAGATTTGAGATTTGTCTCCTGTTCTCTTGGCCACCACCCACAAATAAAGTCTTCTTTCCTGGCAATATTTCTTGTCTCAGTGATTGGCATTCTGTGTGGTTAGCAATGGGATCTAGGCTAAACCCCTGGCATTTGGTAACAATTTAATTTCATGCCACTGGATCATTATATAACCTGAGTAATAGGTGGCATCTTTGTTCTTCTCCTCCTCTTCCTTCTTTCTTCCTCTTCTTTTCTCCAGTCTCTCAGGATGTAAATCAAGCTCTTCAGTTGGAAGAGTGGTCAGGGTGATAGAGCCCATGGTTTCTCTGCTAGATCTGCTTTTGCTCCTTATTGCTTTTGCTCACACTTCCTATGATCAGGGGGAAAAGTAGTTACCTTCCTCCATCTATCTTGGATATCACCTTGTTTGCCTCAGCTGCACAAAGATTAAATATTTGTTTGAAGAAAGAGTCTGGTTAATTTTCTCAAGTTAAAAAGTATTTTAAGTTTGAGAGGGAAAAAGAGGGAGCGGGGGACTAACAACAACAACAAAACACCCATCCGACTCTGTAAAATATTTTAAAGAGGTTTATTCTGAGTCAATATGAGGGATCATGCCCAGGGAAAACAGTCTCAAGAGGTCCTGAGAAAGTGTGACTTAGGCAGTTTGATTCCAGTTTGGTTTTATGAATTTTAAAGGGGCAAGAGTTATTACAGGCAAATACATAAATCAACACATGGAAAGTCTGTGTTGATTTGGCCTGAGAAGGCAAAATATCTTGAAATGAGGGGTTTACAGGTTATAGGTAAATTCAGAGATTCTTTTTGCAATTGGTTAAAGAAGTAAAGCTCTGTTTGAAACTTGTAATCAGCAGAAAGGAAGGTTTTAAGTTAAGGTTAGGATGCCATGTAGTAAGATCAACGACCTGCAGGCATGACTCAACCCTTCCTTGCATGGCCTTGGATCTTGTTTATAAGCCACGGTCTTACTGTCACAAAGAGTCTATTTTGCCAGCCTTATGATCTCTATTTTAATACTCATGCTACTCAGTTGTGTCTAAACTCTAAAAGGGATGGCATGTAACAAGGCGTATTCAATCTCTCCATGGTGGCCAAGAACTCACTTTTTTAGATTTCTCTGGGGTCCTCTTTGTCAAGAGGGGTTCTGTTCAGTCAACTGGCGGGTTTGGGATTTTATTTTTAGTTTAAACAGGTTGTCTGAAAATCAGGTGACATGTCTATTGGGTTAGTTGTTTTGTTCCTAAAGCCTCTAAGGCTTTTAAGGCTGGTGTGGGAGGTAGAGGTATACAGATGCTCTTTATCTTCTCTGGATAAATTAGCATAGCGATCTTCCCAGGATCTTTGCTTCTCTAGTGCTCCTGTGAAAGAATCCTTATTTCATTGTCCCCTCAGATCCCTCTGCAGTTTCCAGATCTTCATAGCTTCAGACATGGTGTACACAGGCTTTTTGACTACTCCAAGTTGGATTTTTACTCTGCCAGGAGGCACACACACAGAAAAATCTTTCTCAGTGTCTGTTAATTTCCTTGTCAAGGAGTTTGCCTGATCACGTAGATGGAGAGGTTGAATGATAGAGAATGGCTGAAGTCCCCACTCCAGGCAATTGCTGGTACTTACTTTTCCCTGTTCTAAATTATATCACAAAGCATCCCACATTGACTGGATAATAAATTGACAATTGTAAGCAGGCCAGAAAAAACAAGTTTCTGCTTATTTGTGAAGATAAGGGTAATAAGCCTTGGTGAGTAGCTTCCTTTTTCAAACCTCTCCTGTCCATGTTCCCTTAAAACTCTCAGACAGGAACTACTATCACAGAACACAGGACATGTTGATTTGGAACTGATATTTCAAATTTTTTGATTCCTCATTCTTATCAGTACAACATTTTTGAGCAAGTATAGGAAAAAAGGGATGTTTTACTTCCTCTCTGAAGGTTTGAGTCTGCTGAAATAAACTGACAACAGATTAACAGGAGTAAAGGCATACACATTTGTAAATGTGCAAATGTATATGGGAGCCGTGTGAAATATGAGACTCAAAGAAGGGACAAATGGGCAGTATTTAAATAGCACCTTCTTCATAGGTTTGAACTTTCACATAAAGTTTGAACATACATGTAATTTCAGAAAGATGAGATAAATCTAAAAAAATTCATTTCTTATTAACAATGCAAAAACATCTTTGCTTTCACTAGCATAATATATGAGTGCAACATGATTAAATATACTTCATTATTTTGAAAATTCAAATCTATTTTTTAATTTTATTTTTTCAATATTTGGTTTTAATGGTATCTTACCTAATACAATAATATTGGAAAGTACAGGGATTTAAATAAAATGATTTATGAAAAATTATTATTGGCCAAATGTGGTGGCTCACATCTGTAATTCCAGCACTTTGGGAGGCTGAAGTGGAAGGATCATTTGAGGCCTAGACTTTGATCATAGCCTGGGTGATACAGTGAGACCTCCATCTCCATAAAAAATAATTTAACAAAATTAGCTGGGTGTCGTGGTGTGTATCTGTAATCCCCAACAACTTGGGAGGCGAGGCAAGAAGATCACTTGAGCCCAGGAGTTCGAGGTTGCAGAGAGCCAAGATTACGTCACTCCTGGATGACAGAGACCCTATCTTTAAAAAAAAAAATAAAGAAGGAAAGAAAAATGGTGCCTGATCTTCAATCTCAGCTGTATTTATGTACATTTTTTCAATGAAATTGACTTAATTAATTTATCTTTTTCTGAAATCAGTCAATATTTTTGAAAAGTAATCAGAAGTTGTTGGTTCTAGTATTTTTAAGCTTAGATTCAAAGCCACCTTTTATTGGAGAATAGCATTTAGGAAACACAATTTAGGTGCTAGGTGTTGAGATACCTTGGACAGGTTTTTGAAAGGGGAAGAAATTCACTTTCCCAGTTTCAAATATGGATATAACAGTTTGAAAATGGTGATATATTATTTTCAGCAGAAAAAGAACACTTAATGATGAAAGCATTAAAAAAAAAAATAAACTGTTGGGCTAGGTGTGGTGGCTCACGCCTGCAATCCCAGCATTTTGGGAGGCTCAGGTGGGAGAATCACTTGAGCCCTGGAATTTGAGATCACCCTGGGAAACACAGGGAGACTCCATGTACACAAAAATTAAAAAATTAGCTGGGCATGGTGGTGGTGCATACCTGTGGTCCCAGCTACTTGGGAAGCTGAGGTAGGAGGACTGATTGAGCCTAGGAGGTCAAGGCTCTAGTGAGCCAAGATCAAACCACTGCACTCCATCCCGGCAACAGAGTGAGACTCTATCTCAAAAAAATAAATAAATAGAAATAAAATACTATTGTAAAAATAATCAGTTACACTGTTACTTGCTGAAATGTCACTTTTTCTTTGAAAAAGTTGATTAAGTGTAATTTTTATCTTTCAAAAGGCTCTACTTAATATCTTCCTATTGATGATTATTTATTACTACCAAAATTGTTGCCAACTTGAAACATTATCTTCTGTAAAAGTAAAACATGTGACTTATGTTGAACTCTTTGAATGTTATGAATTCAATAAATATACACTAGAATGAAGGATTTCATTAGTGAATAATGGAAATAACTGTTGAGGTTTTGTGTGGTGCAAAATAGTTTCATGGTTCCTTTCCGTTATATTGCAAAGTTTATAATACAAAGTGATTCATCAATACAGTAGAGGTCTTTAAAAAAAACTAACCACACAATGACATCTTGAAAACATGAGGTTTCGCCAGGCACAGTGGCTCACCCTGTAATCCTAGCACTGTGGGAGGCTGAGGCGGGTGCATCACCTGAGGTCAGGAGTTCAAGACCAGCCTGGCCAATGTGGCGAAACACCGTCTCTACTAAAAATACAAAAATTAGCCAGGCCTAGTGATGGGCACCTGTAATTCCAGCTACTGGGGAGGCTGAGGCAGGAGAATTGTTTGAACCTGGGAGGCAGAGGCTGCAGGGAGACGAGATTGTGTCACTGCCCTCAAAAAAAAAAAAAAAAAGAAAGAAGAAAAAAAAAGTTAACCACATTATGACATCTTGAAAATGTGAGGTTTAAAAAGTTTACTGTAATTATTTTCTTTTGAATTGGGTAATGAATACATTTTACCTGTGGTGCTTTTTCTGCATACTTAGTTTGGAATCCTGTTAAAATTCTGGGTCAAAAAATCACCACATTATTGATGACACTTACATAATTTTCCTCCTAAAACATTCTACTAAAGAAGTAATTACTATTGAGTTATATCTTTTCTTATACTTTTTTTATAATTCACAAAAACTATTTATGCATTTCAAAATTAATATACCATATACATTAGTCAAGAATATTGTAAACATTAACATGTTGATTTAATTTCCATGCTGTTAAAAAATATTGTAAGATTTGTTTCTATAAAGTTCCTTACATACTTTCTATATGCCTTCCAACAATATTGGAATGCATTTTAGTTTACCTCTGCATTATATCTGTGAATAATTCCAGCTATTTTACTATAGTAGGAAGAACAAGTCCCCTCAAACCTGACAATTGTATAAGAAGATGGAAAGTGACCAGAACAGTGAAAACTAGATCTCAGTGACAGTGCTAACTGACCAAATAGTGGCAGCTGGAATTTCTCTGCTAAGGCCACACACAGGATTAGTAGAAGTGCTCTGCAGGCATGGCTTAATGCCATGAAGTTTAATTAAAAATTGTGTCAGTGATTAGCATTTTAATAAATAACAGTAGCTGAAACATTAATTTTGTGAGGGTGCTGGTGAGAATAACTAAGTCAGGATAATGACTCAATTTTAGCCTAAAACAAACCATTTGACCATGTTCTGGTTGTCATCTAGTCTCTATTTATACTCATTTTGTTGTTCATATCATCAACAGAATGACTCATTTGCAGCATCTACAGCTCTATTTATTTTTGGGATAAGAAACAATGGTGGAAATAGTCATTATGTGTCAGGAGCAAGTTTGGGGAACAGCATACTCTCCACATTGACCATATAGCTGTGCAGCGTAACAAAATATTAAACCCCAAATCCTTTGTTGTCTCATTTTTTTTCTTTCTTGGTATACGTCAGAGGCGTTGAATTTCAAATGTACAGACTTTTGCAAGAAACCCATGAGAAACATGTCTAACAAATATATGCTTTTTACTCATGCATTCAATAGGTATTAAAGCCTCGTCTGTGTCAGCTATCATCTAGGATTATGTGCCATAATAGTGAGCAAAATCAGCATGATCTCATGGAAGAAATAGTCAAAGGAAGGGTAAAACAAACAACCACTAGAAAAACATGCATCGAAGAAATGAAAATTGTGATATGTGTTATAAAGAAAACGTGGAGAAAGCATAAAATGCCACATAAATGATCATTATTTTAACACTTGTACCTTTTATTTCATGAATATATTGCTTGTTCTTCATAAATGAGCGATGAAGCTCTCTCTTAAAGTTGTGAATGCTATCCAATTACATAACTGTGGGAAAGAGGTTCCAGAACAGTGTTCTAGCGAACTTCTTTTTTTTTTTTTTTTTTTTTAGAGAGAGTTTTTCTCTTTTTGCCCAGGCTGGAGTGCAATGGCGCGATCTCGGCTCACCGCAACCTCCGCCTCCTGGGTTCAGGCAATTCTCCTGCCTCAGCCTCCTGAGTAGCTGGGATTACAGGCACGCGCCACCATGCCCAGCTGATTTTTTGTATTTTTAGTAGAGACGGGGTTTCACTATGTTGACCAGGATCTCTTGACCTCGTGATCCACCCGCCTCGGCCTCCCAAAGTGCTGGGATTACAGGCGTGAGCCACCGCGCCCGGCCTGTTCTAGTGAACTTCTAACAAATTTGGTCTGGAAAAAAAACCCATAAAATTTAACTTTAAAATCATGTTTATGATTGTATTGCAAGATCTGCATTGTCATTGATTTTTATCTTTCTCTTCTTTATATGGCTGGGACAATACTTCTCAAGAGGTATTATCTGTTGTCAAGTTATGTTTTGCTTACGTGACATAAAATTATATATAAATTTTCAAATGCATATATAATGCATATTGAATAATTGAAATATTGAGAAGTAAATCCATAGGGTTAATGTTTATCTTGGGATAGAATTCTTTGTCACTAAATTGTACCTTGGGAGTTCTTTACCTCCTGGGAATAATTAAATATAGTTAGTTTTCATTTGATAAGTTTTTAAAAATAAAATAACTTACTCAAATTCAATTCAGTCCTTCATGTAAAGCTAACTCAATGTGAATTAGCTATTGAAGGTTTTAGAAAAACTTGACTCATTATAGTCAATGAAATCTCCTTTTAATGCCATGTTTGAATGGGAAATTTACATCATCTACCTTAGTTAAAATAAAGAATAAAAGAAGCCATTATACTTTTGTATACAACGTGTCTCTTCCCGCTTTTACTTATTTTTGTTTTTTAGCTATGATAGAATACTTTGGAAATGATGGAATGGAAAATAAAGTTGTTAAACTTCAAAAGGATATAGATCACTACAGATAGAAGAATATAGATTACTATAGATAATGCGATTATAACTGGGAAACATAAATTAGACCTTCTCAACAGGCGCTTTAGATCAATAAACCATTTTAAAAGCTTTCAAAGCCTTAACTCTTGGAAGTTTTTAAAATGCTGTGAATCTGAAAATGTATGTTTTACAATGACCTGAGAGCACCAGTGCAGATTTAGAAGACAGATGATGTTTTAAAATTGTGTGACAATTCTATATAAGCACATTGTCATATATATTTATTTTTTTTTTTTAAGACAGAGTTTCTCTCTTGTTACCCAGGCTGGAGTGCAATGGCGCGATATCAGCTCACCGCAACCTCCGCCTCCCGGGTTCAGGCAATTCTCCTGCCTCAGCCTCCTGAGTAGTTGGGATTACAGGCACGTGCCACCATGCCCAGCTAATTTTTTGTATTTTTAGTAGAGACGGGGTTTCACCATGTTGACCAGGATGGTCTCGATCTCTTGACCTCGTGATCCACCCGCCTCGGCCTCCCACAGTGCTGGGATTACAGGCTTGAGCCACCGCGCCCGGCCTGTCATATATTTTTAAAGTCACTGATATAAAATACTCGGCTGTCTTGGTAGGTTGTTTTAAATAACAAAACACAACAGACAAGAGAAGCTTTGCACTGAACCTAACAATTTTTCAGGTTCTGAGATGGGTTGCAATAACTAATTTGTTAGCAGAAATTCTGGTAAAAAATTAAGTCCTTGATACCTTTTTAACATGGACAAAAGAGAAGTTATGAATGATTTTTCATTGACATTTATACATCCAGACAGCGGGATGTGTGAAATCTTATTTGAGAGCCTCAGACTTTACATTTCCAGTGTGATTGGTTACACTGAAGGTTGAACAAACCAAACCGAGGTTATTTAATGTATCCCAAATTTCAAGACTATTTAAATAGACGTAGTCCAAATGTCACATATGCTCAATAAATTTGAAGAAAAATTCCTGTTAGATATTAAATAATGCTTTCAAGAGTGATTTGAGGCATTGGGGCTATGCATGATATGAAGCAGTCTCAGATTTTACACAGTGTGATTGAGAGTGATGGAAGCTGTAAACTCACTTTCTCTTCCATTTGCTTAAAACCTCATTGCCTAATAATTTTGTCCCAAAGCTCCGGACTTGGTCTTCTCATTGCCACGATTTCCTGATGCACAGTTTCTGTCTCCGCTGTCCACTGGCTCTCAGGTTGTTTACTTGGATTTTCTGCACCTATATCATGTGTTTTTGGGAACTGATAAAAGTTTATATTTTCCCTGTATTACCTCCCTTATTGACTCCTGTGAGCTGGAGTTCTTTTCTGTCTTCATATGTGGCTTCTTGAGAACCTTGGGCTGAACTTGGTCTCCCAGCATCTTCCCTGAGATCCCCCTTGCCTTGTAATTCACGTGGAGAATGCTCTTCTGTTCTAACCATTTTCCTGCACCTTCAGATGGAATTTAAAAATTACTTCATCATCTCATCTGCTCTCTTGTGTTTTAAATTAAGTATTGATCTTGGAATTTTCTCATATTATTGACTTTGTGAATTTCTGACAGCTGGGTCATAGGCAAATGTTGGATTCTGAAACTTCCCATTGTTATTGCTTGACAGTTATATTACCAGATGTTTTTTCTACACTTACTCTGTTTCTATTCACCTACATCGTGGAAAAGTTTGAATGCAAGGCTGAGCTAATAGTTGCTGAAAGACAGCCAGTCAGTATTTTTCCCAAATGGTAGGCATTATTTGGTGAATTCACCAACATTCTTTTTTACTGACCCTCATTTACATGAGTTGTTAGCACATACGGTTGAATCTAGTTTTCAAAAGCAGATTCACATCAGCCAAACTCCTGACACTGATGTCAGAAAGCCAGAGGTCAAATGCATTAACTTGAGAAGCAGAGTCATTCTGGTGAATGGGGATTTTCATGTCAGCGTGACTGATTTATTGTTTTTCAAAGGATGGAAACCAAATCATGATTTAAAATTTCCTCTCTGGGTCTGTCCAATGCTGCTTCTCATTGACACACCCTCTCTTTGCATTGGTTCAGTACTAGAGGTCAGGCAGATGATTGTGAGTAGTTCTGTTGTCAGCCTTTATCTGTAAAGGGCAATGTGGTTTTCCTTATTTCCGAATCCTAGAAAAAGCTCAAGTTAGTGCTCACTAACAACATTCATAAGCGTTGTTACATAAAGCATATCTAAAATTACATTTGAGAAAATGCCAGGTATGTTACATAGCACACATTAGGAATTCAATAGGTGTATATTTTTCTTCTCCTTTTTTGGGAACTTTCTTTTCAGCTTTTGTAACCAATTGTTATAAAATGTTAATTAACTTGTAATTCTGTTTGATATCACAAATACTATGCTTAGTCATTTATACTCAATCAAGTTCTATGACCCAGGCACTGTGATGGGGATGCAGGCAGAGTGACAAGTGAGAGGCTTGCCCTATTATACCAGCACAGGGTTTTAGTTGTAATGATGTTTAGCAAACGATTTTAAATTTAGAGCAAGAAGCTGATTTTTTCCCTTTCTTAAATATAAGCAGCTCTTTCCTAATAGGGTATACAAAAAACATCTGTAATTTCAAAAATAAAGCATATACAATTTATTAAGCATCTATTCTGTGCCAAAATCGTTATAGGAGCTTTCATGTAAATTACCTAATTTGATTCTCAAAACAGCTTTGTGAGATCAGAGTTATGTATTGTGACCCCCGTAACTTTTTCAAAAAAGAGGATAATGTTAGTTCATTTTAAACCTAGCTAAGCAAAAGACCATTGTCTAGTTCATTGTGTGTGTGTATTTTTTAAAAACTAATGTATATAAGTTTTTCTAAGCATGACACCTAAAACTCTAAGGTTTAACAAAGAGGAAAAGGAGAGCTTATACCGCATCTGTGTTTAAACTGAAAGAAGTATCACATTTGTCACTTTTCAGTGTGGCATTTATTGATCCTCAGGCAGGTAACATGATATGGCAGTTGTGAACATACACACTGAAGCCAGACTGCCTGGGTTCAAATCCTAGTTCCATTATTTATTAGCTGTGTAACTTTGGAAAAGTCACTTTACCTTTCTGTACCTTATTTTCTTCATCATTACAATGGTGAATAACAATAATAACTACCTGATAAGATGCGTGGATTAAATGTTTTAATCAATTAATTTAATTAAAATGCAGACTAAATGCATGGAGACCAGATGGAGGGTTTACAAAGCTCAGCTGTTAAGCCTGCACATGAAAAACGGACTTACAAATAGACCTGGGCTAAACTAGAAGCTTCTCGTCTTGATTTGTTTCTTAGTTTTCTTTAGAGTGTTCATTTCCTTAGGCTGTTAAGGTCTTATATGTCCTGAAAATGCCAAATGCCTTTCTCTTGGGGAATATGTCCTTCTCCTCCAAAGTAGGACAATGAAAGACCTGGATGAAGAAGGCTACCCTTGTGATAGTTTTAAGAAGTCTGGGAAAAATTAAAAATTAAAAAATTTAATGGTAGGTGTGGTGGCTCACACCTGTAATCCCAGCACTTTAGGAGGCTTAGGTAGGAGGATTGCTTGAGCCCAGGTGTTCGAGACCAGCCTGGGCAACATAGGAAACCCTGTCTCTGCGAAAAATAAAAAAATTAGCCAAGCACGGTGGCACATACCTGTAGACCAAGCTACCTGGGAGGCTGAGGTGGGAGGATCGCTTCAGCTTGGGAGGTTGAGGCAGCAGTGAACTATGATTATATCACTGCACTCCAGCCTCGGTCACAGGATAACAGAGTGAAACCCTGTCTTGAAAAGTTTGTTTGTGTTTTGTTTGTTTGTTTGTTTTTGAGATAGCGTCTCACTGTGTTGCTTAGGCCAGAGTGAAGTGTTGTGATCTTGGCTCACTGAAGCCTCAATCTCCTGGGCTCAAGTGATTCTCCCACATCAGCCTCCCAAGTAGCTGGGACCACAGGTATGCACCACCATGCCAAACTAATTTTGATATATTTTGTAGAGACAAGGTTTTTCCGTATCGTACAAGTTGGTCTTGAACTCCTGAGCTCAAGTAGTCCTCCTGTCTTGGTAACCCAAAGTGTTGAGATTATAGGTGTGAGCCACCATGACCAGCTTGAGTATTTTTCCAAGTACAGTTCTCAGGACATATTCATAAAAATGCAGATTATTGTACTCCATACCAGATACCTGTTGCTTCAGAAATTCTAGAAAGATTTTATAATTATTTGCATTTTTATAAAGCTTCAGAGTAATTTTTATGCACTTTGCAAATTGAAGTTTGAGAACAACTACCTACCTCTAGTAGGAAAATCCAAATGTATATTATTACAATTTTTCTGATTGATAATACTTTACTAAAAACATAGAAAATTAAGAAGTGAATGTCTATAGCTAGAATAGTAAACAACTTGAAATCAAGTCATATGAAGGCTACTTAAGAAATTAAGATTGCAGGCCGTGCACGGTGGCTCAAGCCTGTAATCCCAGCACTTTGGGAGGCGGAGGCGGGTGGATCACGAGGTCAAGAAATCGAGACCATCCTGGTCAACATGGTGAAACCCCGTCTCTACTAAAAAAAATACAAAAAATTAGCTGGGCATGGTGGCACGTGCCTGTAATCCCAGCTACTCAGGAGGCTGGGGCAGGAGAATTGCCTGAACCCAGGAGGTGGAGGTTGCGGTGAGCCGAGATCGCGCCATTGCACTCCAGCCTGGGTAAGAAGAGTGAAACTCTGTCTCAAAAAAAAAAATAAATAAATAAAAAGAAATTAAGATTGCTTAATAATTATGATAAACTAGTAATTTTTGCATGGTTTGTTAATCATGCACCAGGCACTGGGATAACCTTGTTAAATGGTCATTTTCTTTAATGAAGTAGGTATTATGATTTTGCTTGTTGTAAAGATGAGAAAATGGCCAGTTAAGGAGGGAGGATGTAGCAAATAGAAACAATGTTTTCAAGTTAGAGCCTGTATTTTATATTTTCTCAACATCTTCTATAGTATCTTTTACAGGTAAGTGCTCAATAAATACTATTAGATTAAAAAACAAATACATCT
Source organism: Sapajus apella (assembly GCF_009761245.1). NCBI lineage: Eukaryota > Metazoa > Chordata > Mammalia > Primates > Cebidae > Sapajus > Sapajus apella. The sequence goes on along the minus strand of NW_022436979.1, from coordinate 10,951,831 downwards.
CAAAGCCATAAGTTTATTTGTGTTGGCTTTTTATGGAGGTGGGGAGAGGTGGGAAAATTGTGAAAAAGACAAAAATAGCAATATTTATTTTAAAGCCCCGAAACTTTATGATTAAGAAAGGTATTTAGGCCGGGCGCGGTGGCTCAAGCCTGTAATCCCAGCACTTTGGGAGGCCGAGGCGGGTGGATCACGAGGTCAAGAGATCGAGACCGTCCTGGTCAACATGGTGAAACCCCGTCTCTACTAAAAATACACAAAAATTAGCTGGGCATGGTGGTGTGTGCCTGTAGTCCCAGCTACTCAGGAGGCTGAGGCAGGAGAATTGCCTGAACCCAGGAGGCGGAGGTTGCGGTGAGCCGAGATCGCGCCATTGCACTCCAGCCTGGGTAACATGAGTGAAACTCCGTCTCAAAAAAAAAAAAAAAAAAAGAAAGGTATTTAGACCTTTCTCCTAAATGGTTGTATAGCGGTAATATATTTCTCCTTAAGAGGACAGATACATGCTGTATTACAAACATCATGGTATATTAAAGGCAGACCTATGAGGACTTGAATCATAGATCCACTGTGTAATGACTTTGGGAAAATTCCATAACCACTTGACTTCAGCAATGTTATCTGGAAAATGGAGAAAGTGAAACAAGCCTACTTGTCCCATATAACTAACATTTACAGTTTTTTGAATAAACATAGAAAATGACCCTCTTTTCCTTTTTTAAATTCTTTTTAGAGAGAGGGTCTTTCTGTGTTGCCCAGGCTTGATCATAGGTCACTGCAGCCTTGAACTCCTGGGCTCAAGCACCTTCTTGGTCTTAAAACTTGAAACTTATATTTGCCTTATGTAAGTTCCTTTTTCAGGAAACCACCCTCCCAGTAAGGCACTAAAAGTCATCAGATGACCTCGTGCAGACAATGAGATGCCAGGCTAGTAATTGCTATCTTACCTCTCCCTTATTCCTTCCTACATGTAGCTACATTCCTTTCCTACTATCTAAGCCCCCAGTTTTAGTAGGTTGGGGGAGGTGGATTTGAGGTTTGGCTTTCATCTCTCTGGCTGATGTCAACCAAATAAAAAGCCTTCTTCCTTGGCAATACTTGTCTCGGTAATTGACTTTCTGTGCTTCGAACAATGGGACCTAGACTGATCCTCTGGTATTTTGGTGACAAAATATAGAAATACAGAATTAGGTTGCATATAAAATTGTCTGATTTATGTGCATGTTCACAAGTATGTGTTCCTTTTCTGTTTTAGTACAGAAGCTCTTCTGATTTTATTGTTTGTTGTTTTTAGACGAGTTTCACTCTTGTCACCCAGGTTGGAGTGCATTGGCATGATCTTGGTTCATGGCAACCTTCACATCCCAAGTTCAAACTATTCTCCTGCCTCAGCCTCCTGAGTACCTGGGATTACAGGTGCGAGCCACCACGCCTGGCTAATTTTTTGTATTTTTGGTAGAGATGGAGTTTCGTCATGTTGGCCAGGCTGGTCTTGAACTCCTGACCTCAGGTGATCAACCCACCTCAGCTTCCCAAAGTCCTGGGTTTACAGTTGTGAGCCACCATGCCTGTAGAGAAGCTCTTCTGAAAGAATAAGGATAAAGTGGAATGAAATCTGGCATGACTTGCTGTGCCAGTTCTTTTGAATAATTACAGTGCTAAAGATGGCTGTGCCACTGTGATGATTAAGAGAGGTCAAATCATATTTAATATGAGAAATATACCATAAATCTGCCAGGACATTGTCATTTATTGTACCTTGGCTGGCTAGATATGACTAGTTCTACTGTGATAAAGACAAATGTGAGGTTACCTGCATTTGAAACAGACAGATCACGTGGTCAATAAGAAATACTTTCTAGTAGAATATGTAAAAAATGCTAATCTCAGAAATCCAGTAAAGAGCTTTCAGAGATCAGAAAAATTTTTAAAAATTGACTTAGCTAAATCTAAAAGGAAGGACGAAATATTAGGATCGTTTATGAAAGAGATAATAAAGCAAACAGAAAAGTCAGATGGCAGACCAATACATTTCTCCAGAAGCTGTATTAGTTTTTGTTTACTTCTTATTTCTAGTCAATATTGCAGAGAGC
>NW_022436979.1:10937408-10949731 GCF_009761245.1 Sapajus apella | reverse complement strand
TTTAATTCTTGAAGGAGAAAAAGAAAAAAGAATTAGTAGAAATGTCTCAGCAGATTTGTGAGATCTGGAAAAACATTTATATTCCTAATATAAAATTTCTGTGATCCTAAAGTATTTTTTCTCATCCAAGTAACCTCACATAAGATATTATTTAAACTGCTACCACAAAGGACTACATAAAAGAAAAAGAAGGATTAAGATTTTCTTGGCCAAATTTGACCTGAATTTCAATTATCTTTTAAAATCTTTATCTCAAAGTCAGAATGAAATTAAAGTAATTAATTGATGTTGTCAGGGTACTATATAAAAGTGATATAAACTCATAAGCCCTAAAAATGAATCTTGGGTTTCTCATGTACCACGTTGGAGTATAAGATCTGATTTCCTCTAAAAACCAAAATAATTTGTTTTTATTAATCTTTACTCTCAGAAAAATTCAATGGTCCTTACAGGCAGAATTATGAAAATTAAACTTGTATACACAATGAAGAGATTTATGGATAAATAACTTTATTAAAAATTAGGCACAAAAACAGAAGAAATGACATTTCAGATTGATGCTATTTTAGGTCTAATGCAGATATAGTGATATTTGGCAAGATTTTGGATACTGCGTATTTACAATTTTGATTCAATTTATAAATCTTTTATCCATGGAAAGTTTTTTATACAGCAAATTTGCCTTGAAAAATAGCATATTTTTTTCCTCTAAGCAAGCAAAAGTCTTAAAGATCTAAACAATAGAAGAGATTCCATAATAACTAATATGTCTTGTTGTAAAATTATCAGTAAATACATCTATTTTTTTAAAAAAACCCTATAGAGATGTACAACATTGACAGGAACGTACTAACCCTTACTGTTAATTTTTCTTACATTAACAATGTCTAATAGTTAAGCTCTATGCTAATGTACTTTTATAAAGCCAAGAATGAAATAAATTAGAATTTAATAGTAGAGAGTTTAGGATTACTAAATTCTTGATACCTATAGCATTCATATATCTAAAAAGCACAATATATGTTACATAAAAAGGTACTATTTTGTACATGTTTTCCCAAATATAAACTTGTTCAATGAAAATAATGAATTTAGATGACAGATGCCTCAATGTGAGGACAAAAAAAATTAATCTATAAATGTGCTTCAATTTTAGGGCAAAATATTAATAAGCATATTAGGCAAAATTGAATACAAAGTTCAAAGATAACATTGGTCATCTAAAAGAAGCCAGCAATCTATGGGTTAAAGCCCATATACTACTTCTTTTTGTAACTAAAGTTATACTGGAAAACAGCCATGCTCATTTATTTACATATTTTCTGTGGTTGCTTTCATGCTATGATGGCAGAGTTGAGTAGTCAGAGCAGAGACTGTATGACCTGAAAAGCAGAACATATTTCCTTTGTCCTATTTATATTCACCAGCTGCTGATCTACAAGATCCTTGGAAACAATTTTTATTTTACAATAATTCTTAAACTATGAAAACCTCAAAACTCAAGATTAATGCCAATCATATTCTTCATACTCTTTTATCCTATGCCTATTATTCCATTTGTACATTATATGGAAAATTTTGGGGATTTTTTTCTCCAAGAAAACTATTTTCTCGATTCAAAAGTTGAACATCTTGTAAAAAATTGGAGACAAGAAAAAACTAGCAGATTCTTTAAAGACTCTTAATCTGGACCATTTTCCAAGAGTCCATAACTTATTCTAATATGCAAAATATTACCCAATTTGTATGTCTCAGCATGATTCTTTTGCGAAGGTCTACAGCTTTCTGAGAACATAATGATAAAAGCTTAAATGATTTTTCCAGTAGTTCATGACTTAGAAAATTTAAGAATAATTGACCTAGACAAGTCTTAATCTTTAAAGATGAGGATTACTAGGCCAAGAAGGTTAAAGGACTCTTTTTCCAAAGCTATATAACTAGAAGTAGAAGGCAGAGCTTCTTGCTCCCAGTTAAGAGGTGGTATTCATGTTGGTTGCCAATTTTCCAAAACAAAATTGTGATATAAAAACCAGAAAAGTTAAATATACATGGGGTTAAATACACTCTGCAATTGTACATTGGAGGAGGAGAGATTGGAGTACTGGGCCTGGATTCCTTTCAAGTTCCTGGTGGTAAGCATGGCATTAACCAAGCACCACGTGCACAATTTGGTGTGAAGCAAGTTGAGCTTACTGGCCTAAAACTACTGCAAAATATAAAATTAAAAGAGACAGACAGAACAGTCAATTGACCCCAATTGACTCTTTCTATTTTTTTTTTTTTTTTTTTTTGAGACGAGGTTTCATCATGTTGGTCAGGCTGGCCTTGAACTCCAGACCTCAGGTGATCCGCCCGCCTTGGCCTCCAAAGTGCTTGGATTACAGGCGTGAGCCACCACGCCTGGCCTTTTTTTTCTTTCTTTCTTTTTTTTTTTTTTTTGACTCTCTCTAACTCCCTACAGCCTTTCTTCTAACATCTAAAAACCAGAGATGTTATTGTCTGAATTTTGCTCATTTTTTTTTCAATTCTTACTGTGTGCTATCTCCTCTTGTGTTTTTTGAGTTGGGGGAGAAAAAGTAAAAGGGAAAACATTAATATCTCTTTACTTAACTAGCTGAAGTTCTGATTGTCTTATTGGTTGGCCAGAACTTGGTGAACATGTACATCATACTGAGGATCACACTAATGAAAAGTGCACTTTTGTATAGCTCCTGTAGGTTTTGGTGTTTGCATGTAAGATTTGCTCGCCACTTTTACCTGACCCATTGAAGACATTCATGAGCATCCTTCTGCTGGAATTGTTTCTTTCCTTCCTATAATGCTTAATGTTATGTGTCATTTTCTACTGCGCCAAAGGGTACCCAGATATTTTGGTAAAGGTCATACTGACTTCTTCCATAAGGAGGTTTTTATGTGAGATTAGCACTTAAATTGGTAGATTAAATAAAGCAGATTGCCCTACCTAATAGGGGTGGGCCTCAATCAATCAGTTGAGAACACAATAAAAAAGTGTACTCTCCTCTGAGTAAGAGAGAATTCTTTCTGCCTGATTCTCTTGAACTGGAACGTCAGACTTTTCCTACCTTCAGGCTTGAACTGTAACATCGACCCTTTCATCTTTTACACCTCTCAGATATTGGGACAAATCATCTACCTTTGTTTAGACATCCTCGTATATCTACTAGGGATATTCCTAGATTAGGATTGACACTACTGGCACTAAGGATTTAAACTGAGCAACCCCTCAGTTGCCCCTTCTCAAGGCTACTGGAGCAGGGAAATTCAAGCTACCCGTTCCTGGTTGAACATGAGGCAAAAATGTAAACTTTGTGACCTATCACAGCAGCTTCTAAGCCATATACCTGATATAGTGTGTCTCATGGGATGTGTGTCCCAGCCAAAATCTCATATTGAAATGTTGCCCTCAATGCTGGAGGTGGGGCCTGATGGGAGGTACAATGGTTAATACTGAGTGTCAACTTGACTGGATTGAGGGATACGAAGTATTAATCCTGGGTGTGTCTGCGTGGGTATTGCCGAGAGATTAACATTTAAAGTCATGGGCTGGGAAAGGCAGATTCACCCTTAATCTGGTGGGCACAGTCTAATCAGTTTCCAATGAACATAAAGGGAGCAGAAAAACATGAAAAGGAGAGGTGGGCCTACCTTTCCTGCCTACTTCTTTCTCTTGTATTGGATGCTTCCTGGCTTCAAACATTGGATTCCAAGATCTTCAGTTTTGGGACTCAGACTGGCTCTCCTGATGCTCAGCTTGAAGACAACCTATTGTGAGACTTGTGATTAAGTTAACACTTAATAAACTCCCCTTTATATATGTATATATATGAATATGTGTATATGTATATATTCAATAAACTCCCCTTATATATGTATATATGTATTATACATGTATATACGTATATATATAAAGGGGAGTTTAAGTGTGTGTGTGTGTATACATATATATAAAATACAAAAAAAATTCTAATAGAAATATCTCTAGTAGATATATGAAGATGTCTAAACATAGATACATGTATATAAAAATAGATATATGTATATACACATATCCTGTTCATCTTTTACACCTTTCAGACACTGGGACAAGTCATCTACCTTTGTTTAGACATCTTCATATATCTACTAGGGATATTCTTAGAATAGGACTGACACTGTGGTTACATAGAAATTTTAGAATTTTTTTTGTATTTACACACATATATATGTATACACACACATATACACACACTTAAATTCTCCTTTAAATATATATATACACATATGTAGAATACATGTATACATATATAATACATATATACATGTATATGTAGGAGATACATATATATACATATAACTCCTATTCTTTCTTTCTGTCCCTCTAAAAGAAGCCTAATACAAGAGGTGATTAAAAATGGGGATGGATTTCCCATGAATGGTTTAGCACCATTCCTCTTGGTACTGTCCTCATAATAGTGAGTGAGTTCTCATGAGATCTGGTCACTTAAAAGTGTGTAGCTAGCACCTCCCTTCTCACTCTTGCTCTTGCTCTGGCCATGTGATATGCCTGCTTCCCCTTCACTTTCTGTCATGACTACAAGCTTTCTGAGGTCTCCACAGAAGCTGAGCAGATGCCAGCATCATGTATCCTGTACAGCCTGCAGCCTGCAGAACCATGTTCCAATTAAAACTCCTTTCTTTATAAATTATCCAGTATTGGGTATTTCTTTATAGTAAAGCAAGAATGGTCTAATACACATCAATCCAATGGTGAAGGGTAATGTTCTAACTGACCAGGATGATTAAGCTCAATCTTTGATGAACAATTGGCTTATGCTGACCTATGGGTGACCCCTAAGTAGGTGGGCTGAAAGATTAAAAATAAGAAAAAATATCTGAGTGGGGATATTGCTAGCTAAATATTGTAGGAGAAATAGAAATAGGTACTAATCAAATAAATAAATTCCTGACACTAACAAAATAAATAAACAACCCATAGAATGGGAGAAAATATTTGCAGACTACCCTCACAAAGGATTAATAACCAGACTATACAGGGGGCTCAAACAACTTTAAAGGAAAAAAAAAATCCCAATGATTTTTTCAAAATATAGGCAAAAGATCTGAATAGACGTTTCTCAACAGAAGACATACAATGGAAAACAGGTATATGAAAAGGTGTTTAACATCATTGGTCACCAGAGAAATGCAGATCAAAACTACCTTAGGTATGATCTCACCCCAGTGAAAATGGCTTTTATCCAAAAGACAGGCAATAACAAATGCTGGCAAGGATATGGAGAAAAGGGAACCTTTGTACACTGCTGGTGGGAATGTAAATTAGTACAAGCACTATGGAAAACAGTTTGGAGGTTCCTCAAAAAACTAAAAGCCAAGCCCCTATATGATCCAACAATCCCACTGATAGGTATATAGCCAAAAGAAAGGAAATCAGTATGTTGAAGATATTTCTGCACTCCTGTGTTTATTGCAGCACTGTTTACAATAGCTAAGATCTGGAAACACTCTAAGTGTCCAGCAATAGGTTAATTAAAGCAAATGTGATATATATACACAATAGAGCACTATTCAGCCATATTGTACAGATACAATAAAGTATCTCATTACTATCTCATTAAAAAGTAATGAGATACAGTCATTTTCAACAACATGGATAGACCTGGAAATCATTATGTTAAGTGAAATAAGCCAAGCCCAGGAAGACAAACATTGCATGTTCTCAATTAGTGGGATCTAGAAATCAAAACAATTGTACTCATGGACAGTGGATGGGAAGGGTAGTCAGGGGCTGCAGGGTACAAAAAAATAGAATGAATGAATAAGACCTACTATGTGATAGCACAACAGGGTCACTACAGTTAGTAATAACAGCACATTTTAAAATAACTTAGAGAATGCAATTTGATTGTTTGTAATTCAAAGGATAAATGCTTGGGGGGATGGATATCCCATTCTCTATGATGTGTTTATTTCACAGTGCATGCCTGTAGCAAAACATTTCATGTACCTGATAAATGTATACACCTACTATGTACCCATGAAAATTAAAAATAAAATAACCTCTTTGGCAAATAAATTCAAAAGCAAATAATAACATCAACTTCCCAGGATAGGGGAATCAATTCCACAGATGTTGCATTACATAAAATGTCCCATTTTCAACAAAATATTATCAGATATGCAAATAAAAAAGATGTGATGCATAAAAGGAGGAAACAGCATCATGCAATAGAAACTGCTTTTTGAAGGGCCCAAGATGTTGGACTTAGCAGACAAACATTTCAAAACCGCCATTATCAATTTACTCAGAGAACTAAAGGATACCAAGTCTACAGAACGAAAGGAAATGTGATGGCAATGACTAACCAAATAGAAAACATTAACAAAAAGAGAGAGTCAAAAAGAACCAAATGAAAATTCTGGAGTTTAAATGTATAATAAACAAATTAAACTCGCAGAAGATGAAATAAGTGAGCGTGAAAATCAATCAATAGAGATTTTGCAGACTGAACAACAGAGAGAAAAAACAATGAAGAAAATAAACTGAGCCTCAGACAAATGTGGAACATAATTAAGTATACCAATGAAAGCATACTGAGATAACTAGAAGAAGAAAGAAAGGAAAAAAAAAGAGGCAAGGCAGAAAAGTCATTTAAAGAAATCATAGGTGTCTTTCCGCCATCTTTCCGTGCCGCCACAATGGTGCGCATGAATGTCCTGGCTGATGCTCTCAAGAGCATCAACAATGCCGAAAAGAGAGGCAAACGCCAGGTGCTTATTAGGCCGTGCTCCAAAGTCATCGTCCGGTTTCTCACTGTGATGATGAAGCATGGTTACATTGGCGAATTTGAAATCATTGATGATCACAGAGCTGGGAAAATTGTTGTGAACCTCACAGGCAGGCTAAACAAGTGTGGTGTGATCAGCCCCAGATTTGATGTGCAACTCAAAGATCTAGAAAAATGGCAGAATAATCTGCTTCCGTCCCGCCAGTTTGGTTTCATTGTATTGACAACCTCAGCTGGCATCATGGACCATGAAGAAGCAAGACGAAAACACACAGGAGGGAAAATCCTGGGATTCTTTTTCTAGGGATGTAATACATATATTTACAAATAAAATGCCTCATGGAAAAAAAAAAAAGAAATCATAGCTGTAAACGTCTCCAATTGATGAAAAACATTTACAAATACAAGAAGCTCAGTGAACTCTGAATATGTTAAACAGAAGGAGATTAACACCAAGACAGATCACAATTAACATGTTGATGGCAAGGCAAAGAGAAAAATGTTGAAAGCTGCAAGAAAAAAAGACTCATCATTTTCAAGGAATCCCAATAACATCGACTACTGACTTCTTACCGGAAACAATGGAGGCCAGAGACAGTTGGATAACATATTTGCAGGGCTGAAAGTCAACCAAGAATATCTATCACCAGCAATACTAACTTTCAAAACTGAAGAAAAAATAAATACATTATCAGTAAAACAAACACATAACAAACTCAGATAATTTGTTGCAAGCTGATCTACTTTACAAGTACAGAATTAGATTTTGTAAAAGCATAACTGTTAAGGAAAAAATTACCCTATGTCCTTAACCACTACTTTCCCCACTCAACCCAGGAAACAGATGCCAGTCTCCAAAAGTGAGGTGTCATTCACAGTGCCAGTGATGGGGAGAGTGAATGCCCATGCATGGATTTAGCAAATAAACTCAACTAAAGAGGAGGGCAGGCGAGGGAAATTCCTGAAGTTACTGAGAACACAGAAAGCTTTGTAGTGTTCAAGTAGAGGATGCAAGTACCCTACTGTCTTCTAGTGTCCTGGGGATAAGGTAGAACTCAAATAGAAATGAGCCTAGGAAGACTGAAAGCCAGGCACAGAGGAGGTAGCCGCTGAGTAAATTCTTGTGTCTATATTTGGCCTGCGAAAAGCAATGCTAATGACCTTGACCTTGCTAGCTTAATTATCGGTTTAGTTATCAACAGACCAAAGTGTTCTTAAAATCAGAAGGTTCTTCCTGAAATGTTCCAGATTGTCTAAAATCCTGACTCTTTCTTGGACCTGTAGTTGGATATGGCTACTGAGGATATTTCTCCCCTCCCTGCTCCACATCCAAAACCAAGATTAATTTTTTTTTTTTTTTTGAGCTGCAATCTTGCTCTGCCACCCAGGCCAGAGTGCAGTGGTATGATCTTGGCTCACTGCAGCCTCTGCCTCTCAGGTTAGAGTGATTCTCTTGCCCCAGCCACTACATCCAGCTAATTTTTGTATTTCTAGTAGAGATAGGGTTTTGCCATGTTGGCCAGGCTGACCTCAAGTGATCCACCTGTCTTGGCCTCCCAAAGGGCTGGAATTACAGGCATGAGTCACCATGCCCAACCTCAAGACTGAATTTTTGCTGGCTAGATAGACGAAGCTCAAAGAGGATTTATCTGATTAATATAAATAAGGAAATGTAATTTTTAAAACTCTGAATATTAAAGAGTAATGTTCACTTTTCCTTCAGACAGATAGCAGATTGATTTTCCACCTATTACAAAAGTGATTTATGACAATATCCAGGGATACATAAAGTATAAGAACATATAATTTAAAATGATAAAAGAAATATCAATGTTTAGTTTATTTTAGGAATTGAAAAAAATACAAAAAGAATTAATTTACAGGGCAAGTTGAGGACAAAATAAAGAAGATATTTCTCTGCATTTTCTTTCCTTGGTTCTTTCCAACTGCTGCGATTTTATGGAGTATGCACCCTCAGTTTCACCTAACTTAAAATACTCAGGTGAAAATCTCCTGTTTGATTTGCCAAGCAAAAACATCCTTCAGAAGTATTTGCTTTCCCCATATCCTGTGTACTTCATCACTGTTTCAGGTTATAACACAGATTTTAATCCATTTGCCAAAGGAGTGAGGCAGACAGAAAAGGGGTATAGAGTGAGCACCTCACATTATAAAGCTAAAAAGGAAATTGGGGCCGGGTGTGGTTGCTTACATCTGTAATCCCAGCATTTTGGGAGGCTGAGGCAGGAGGATCATGAGGTCAAGATATTGAGACCATCCTGGCCAACATGGTGAAACCCCATCTCTACTAAAAATACAAAAATTAGGTGGACATGGTGGCATGTTCCTGTAGTCCCAGCTACTCAGGAGGCTGAGGCAGAAGAATCACTTGAACCTGGGAGGCCGAGGTTGCCGTGAGCCAAGGTCAGGCCACTGCACTCCAGCCTGGCAACAGAGAGAGACTCCATCCCCCACAAAAAAGGAAATTAGGTTGTGTAACTTTCTGTTTGTGTCATGATGTATAATTCAGGCATTCACAAAGATCAGCATCAGAGGACACAGTCTTCCCACTTGGTCACTGAGCATGACAAAGAGCAGCCAGTCTCAGGACCCTCACTTTCATTTCTTGGTTACTCAGTCATCTCTCATGAACTTTGTTCTATCAACAATTTAATATTATTTTAGTTCATTATTGTCTGTGAAGTAACCCTCTATATAGTACCTGCATTTAAATCTTCATATTAACAGTTTAAGAAAGATATTAAGATATTTTTATAGATAAAGAAACTGAACTCAAATAGTTCTTACAGCAAGTTCTTCTAGAACTGACATGTAGGCCTCTCTTCTTTAAACAGGAGACTTGCAAACTTTCTAGAGATTTAAGGTATTAAACCAGGGAGCTTCTTGAAATGCAGATTCCTTGGCCACACTCCAGGTCTACTGAATCAAAGATAGAGGCAACCCAGTAATCTGTGCGTTTAACAAGAATCTCAGGTGAGGATGATGCAGATACTTCGAAGTATTTAAAAACAGTATTTAAAAACAGACTAACCGTAGGAATGAAGTTTGAACTTCTAACAAAAATAATTGGTCAAGTTGTGTGTTTGTGTGTGTGTAACTAAATATAATCTTTTGGAAGAATGATTACTTAAATCCTCATATTTAATTTTTTTGGATATCCCAATACTTGGTGGATATTCATTGCAAACAGTAAATACTCTCTACATTTTTTATTACCTTGGTTCTCCAAGTTAAGCATGTGTAAAAATAACAAGGGGGATTGTCAAAAAAATGCAATAGTCTCCAGAGAAACCAATTTATCTAGGCCTGAGAAATTTTCTTTCTTCTTTTTTTTTTTTTTTTTTTTTTTACACAGAGTTTGGCTCAGTAGCTCAGGCTGAAGTGCAGTGTCCCAGGCTGGAGTGCACTGGCACAATCTTGGCTCACTGCAACCTCTACCTTCCAGGGTCAGGTGATTCTCGTGCCTCAGCCTCCCGAGCAGCTGGAAGTACAGATGCACACCACCCCGCGTGGCTAATTTTTTGTATTTTTAGTAGAGACAGGGTTTTGTCATCTTGGCCAGGCTGGGCTTGAACTCCTGGCCTCAAGTGATCTAACCACAGCCTCCCAAAGTGTTGGGATTACAGGGGTGAGTCACCATACCAGGACAAATTTGCATTTTTAATAAGTACTTAATTATAATGCAAAAAGGACTTAGAAGAAAGGATCTTCTACATCAGAGTACAGGGAGAGAGCACAGGGGAATGACCAATGTGGATAGCTGTGGGTAACCCCCCATATAGGCACCGAGGAATGAGAGCTAAGCAGAACCCTGACACAGTTAGGGCTTGAGGAATATCTCACTTTATAGTGTTACTACTCAGCTAGTTCCTTTTATATAATCCTTTACATAATCATATATTACTTTATAGAAATAGGGCTTGAAGAATCCCTTTATATAATCCTCTATATATAATCATATAATAGTTGATAGTATGGAAGCCTAAAGAATATTTCCCTACATATATATCTATAATTATGTCTTAGTTCATAATCGAAGGAATGCCTAGAGTGGACACAGTACAGAGCATGAATTAAGGAATAAGCAGTTTATAATCGGAGGAATGCCTGGAGCAGACACAGTGCAGAGCACAACTTAAGGGAAACCAGTTATACCAGGACAAGAATCCATGGCCCAGGCAGCAGCGTTCAGTATCGTAAAGATACCCGCTGTACGGCAGGCTTGGGGCGAGAGCCACTCCTCCTGATAAAGGAGTTGTAGGACCTTGCTCCAGTTCTAGTGGAAGGCTGCCCTCAGAATGGCAATCCACCTTGGTGATTGTGAACTTTATCAGCTCTTGCTACTGTGCTGCTTGAAAAGCATCTTCCCATAGAATCCATTGGAAGCTGCCAGAAGGTGGCGGTCACCTTGACAGCTCTGTCACTGCTATGTGACTTAAAGCATCCTCCCATAAATCTTCTTAGAAGTAGTTTGCCCATAGATAGAAGTATTGCACACTGGACCCCTTACTGCACACGGCCCTTGCCTTCATGGGAACGGGCCCCTTGCTGTGCACTGTCCACCTCCTGGCCTAGGTGACCTAATGAGGGTGGACCCCATGTTTTATTTCTCACGACCCTATCACAATCCTTAAAGATGATTTCACTCACTGCCCTGTCCCCTAACCTATACACAATAAATACGCATGCTTCTGGACATTCAGGGCCTCGCCTGAGTCTGCTTGTAGGTGGCGTGGCCCCCTGAGCCCAGCTGTGTTTTTCTTGTACTTCTGTGTCCTGTCTCTTTATTTCTCGGATCCTGTGCCTCAGGACAGCATAAGGCTCACCCCACGACCCTGTGGGGCACTCAGCCCTACAGACAACTGTGGAGCCAAAGCTTCTCTGGACTCAACATTATCCACCACCTGTGCCCCGCAGGTGCTGGAGGCTAAGGTAGCACTACAAAATGCTCCTTTTCATTGTTATCATTTGAAGGCCACTTGTTGGCAGGAGGCAGTAATCTTTCTGCCTTTCAATCTTGTTGGCATTAATCTTTCTAGTCAGACTGATGCTCTTTTGTATCCAGCAAGACTCTACCCAGAGGTCCTTTTCACACATTGCACAACAAACTACTTGTAAAGATTCAGGACTCCAAACATCTCCTATCTCCTAATGAAAGAGAAGCCTCAGGGTGAGACGGTGGGAGGAAGGAAAAGCCTCACTCCTGATAGAGGGACAGCCACGTGGGACATGTTAAAATTATTCACTTGAGGCCAGCTGTGGTGGCTCACACCTGTAATCCCAGCACTTTGGGAGGCCAAGGGGGGTGGATCACGAGGTTAAGAGATGGAAACCATTCTGGCCAACATGGTGAAAACCTGTTTCTACCAAAAATACAAAAATCAGCCGGGCGTGGTGGTGCAAACCTGTAATCCCAGGTACTCGAGGCTGAGGCAGGAGAATCACTTGAACCCGGGGGGGGGGGGGGGGGGGGGGGGGGGGGGGGGGGGGGGGGGG
>NW_022436979.1:10781206-10932408 GCF_009761245.1 Sapajus apella | reverse complement strand
GGGGGGGGGTGGGGGAAGGGGTGGGGGAAAGGGAAGGGGGGAAAGGAAGGGGCGGAGGGAAGGAAGGGGCGGGGTGATGAAGTGGGCGTGAAGGAAGAGGTGGGGTGAAGGAAGGGGCGGGGGGGAAGGAAGGGGTGGGGGAAGGAAGGGGTGGTGGGGGACAGGGGAAGGAAGGGGCGGGGAGAAGGAAGGGGCTGGGTAAGGAAGGGGAGGAGTGAAGGAAGGGGCAGGAAGAAGGGGGAGAGGGAAGGGGTGGGGTGAAGGAAGGGGGGGAAGGGAAGGGCAGGGGAAGGAAGGGGTGGGGGAAAGGGTGGGGCAAGGAGGGGGCGGGGCAAAGGGTGGTGGGGAAGGAAGGGGTGGGGGAAGGCAGGGGCGGGGGCTGTGGTGAGCAGGCTGTGGTGAGCAGAGATGGTGCCACTGCACTCCAGCCTGGCGACAGAGCAAGACTGCGGCTGAAAAAAGAATATTCACTTGAGCTGGGACGTCTAAATACGACTCAGGTAATAAATGTTAACCTAAAAGGAAGAGGCTACAGTCCAAAATATGATTTAAAGAGTTTACTTGAGTCAAAGTGAGGACAGCTGCCTGGAATACTCAGACCCAAATAACCTGGGATGTGAGCTTTGTTTGGCTTTTCTTATAGGCAAGTTTTTAATTTTTAAATAAAGGTGGAGGGTAGGTGGATAGGGAGTGAGATGATACACAGTTCTATCAGGAATCCTCATTGGTTTGAAGACATAACATTGATTAGTGACTGGCTCTGCATTGTTAATCTATGGCGCTATGGTGTGGGATGCAGGCTCCTTGGGAGGCATTACTAGGTTAGTTCATCTCTGCTTGTGGCTATGGCAAGCAGTTTCAACAGATGAATACTAGTTCAAAGTGGGGAGTAGGATGTGACTTTGTCTCAGTTTAGTGCCTCTCTGGGCCTAATAATTTGAAAGGGCTCACAATCCTCAGATAAAAGCTCTTTTCTTTCCCCTTCAAGTATCTCAGTGTCCATCTTTAGAGTTCATCCTTAGTAAAACGGGCTTCTTAACCTACTCCATAATCACCAATCACCCAGCTTTGAGTTAATAATGCTAACTTCTTCAGCCTCACTCCTGACTCTTGCCCCACATCACTCCCAGCCAGGAAATCCTTCTCTGTGTCCAGGATGCCTTCCAGCCTCTCCCTGACATGGTTATATTGCACGTCCTGTAACTATAGCACTCAGTAACTTGGTTGTGGCCTACTCTGCACAAGGGCTTGCGGAGCTAATGGATTCACCTCTAAGAAAGCAAGAAACCACCCTTTTATCTCCACAGGTTTACTCAAGTCTGTTCTTCCTTTCTCTTAGTCAGTGGATGTTTCCTGCTAGGACGCTTCCAAGTTCACACTGTTGACAGTAGAATTAGTTTAGTACTAGAGAGATTGATCATTAACTGTGGCATCTCCACTTTCTGGCTCACAAATTTTATCTGTGAAGTTAGAAATGAAATTAGATAAGGAAGATATCTAACACGTCTACTTTATTGTAAATGGTAGCAATTACATTTGTCATATAACAACTCAATTTGCAAATATTGCTTATCCAATGTAAACATATAGATCAAAATTTTATATTATTATCAATTGGCCAATGTATTGCTATCTTATCCCCATGGAAATCATATCAATTCATTCTCAACTATAGTTTCATTTTTCTAAGATGTATTCTGAGTAAAAAAATTGGGAACAGAGGAAAAAAATATTTGATGAAACTTTAAAATATATATCTGCAGAAACCTATGCATCATACCAAGAACATGCATTAACATTAATTCAGGTTGTATATTCTGAAGACAAAAAAGAAAACCTCATGTAAAAATGTACTTAGTAAATATGAGTTAATTTCAGTTGATTGCAGGTGTGAATTTTTTAAATGAATTGATAGTTGTTCTTTGTCGGGAAGATAAAGTCTGCCCCTATGTCTCTCACAAGAAATAAACCATTTTTGTGGCAATTGTAATTCATAAATTTGAGTTTGTGAAGAACATTCTCATACATTCTAAATCTTTGTTTTAATTGCAAAAAGAAATCTTTATTTTTTATTAAGTAGTGTGCTTCTTATGCATATTTAACTCCAAGCTGAATCCAGATAACCGATTAAGAATAGTCTGCAGGAACTGTCTTTACAACTAGATGTTGCTGTTCAGGACTGCAATATGCACAGTGCTGGTTACCATAAAGTCTGATTAATTAACTTTTATTTTTTAATGATTCATATGTCAGAATGCAAGTCAATCAGAAAATTGCTTTTAGTAAAATTTTGCTACCAGATAATAAAATGAAGTCATTATGAATCTACAAGACAGATACCGAATAACGATTAAGGACCCAATTTTCTTTGCTGAGTTGGATTTAAATAAAATCTTCACTTAATCTTTGGAAGAATAGCTCTTTGCTATTAATTAAATCTAGCATTTTTTGCTGTTGAAATCACTGCAATAGTTTAGGTTTTATTTTTGCAAGGCTATGAGAAATGTTATTGCTGCTTCAACACATATAGCACACAGCACATAAAAATGTATCTCATGCTTTGTGAACAGAAACAAAAATTCTCAAGCATTAACAATTATATCAGTGGGAGTTTTCCCATTAAATTAAGCTTAGGGGAGGAAAAAAATGTGGGCTGTAAACAAGAAAAATATTTCTCTTAAGACAGTTAAATGTTAACTAGGTGCATTAATCAAATTGTGATATAATGCTGTGCAAAGTCAGCTATAAAAAGTGTTTTCCATTACTCTTGTACTTTCATATTAATTTTCTTTTTGCAGTAAAAACTAACTACCATATATAGTAAAAAGAAAGCACCTAACTTGATGTATAATTTCCTTTTGAACCAAAGAACCTATAAAATTTGTGTGGTAGAAAAAATTAATTGCAACTTTACCTTTTAGTGCAGAAAATCTGCTTGCTCTCTTTTTGAGGTGCAAAATATTTCTTACTCTTTGCCTTTTTTGGTTAATTTCTAGTGACGAATGCAGTGCCTGCAATATTTTAACCGCTCATTGTGGAAGGAAGGAAGGAAGGAAGGAAGAAAGAAAGAGGAGGAGAAGGAGGGAGGGAGGGGAAGGAAGTTATGTCAGACAGTCTAATTTATTAGTCACCTCTTGGAAAAACTAACATATTATGAAAAATATCAAAGAAATGTACTTTGAGGTTCACAGTATTTAATATCAGGAAAAGTGAACAATCTGGTGAATATATATATTACCTTGCTTTTTAATTAATTTAACAAATGCATTTTAATCTATTTCTGGTTTTAATCTTGTGCAAGCTACAATCTTTGTTAGTTTGAATTTCCTTATTTGAAAGACAAGAGACAATGGACTAAATAATCTTTACATTTAAATCTCACTCAGATTTTTAATACACGCTAGAAAAGAAGAGCAGATTTAGGAGTGCAATGCAGATTGCTGTCTTTATGTTTTTATGTTGAATTGAAATATGCATATAAATGATCTTCTGAGAACTTTTAGCCACAGATAAGGTACCACTGTCTTCCTACTGGTAGGAAGTGACTATGGTAGTAACAGTGTGAATGAAGGCAGTTGGGCTATGGACAATTCCATTTGCCACATCTAGAGAGGGCTTTGTAGTGGGGCCTCACCCGTAGCATTTAGAAGCTCACATTGTTTTGTTTTTTGTTTTTTTTCCAGAAGCACAGTGTGAACAATAGTAAATTAGTTCAGTTTCTTTTTCTTTAATGCTAAAACATGAGAAGCTTTGGAAAAAGCATTTCATCCCTCGGTTCATGGAAATTTTTTTTTTAAGTACTGATATGTAATGGACCTCCTGGGTATTTGTATAAGCGCACTGATACAGGATGATGCTTTTGGTCAGGAGGCATTTCCAGGTAGGAGAAAAGTTTGATAGTATGACAGTTCAGTTTTAGTTGCAGTGTGTATCTGTATATGCTAATTTAAAGATGAAAATCAAGCAAAAACGGTTCTGGACTTTATAGGGACTTGGAAAATTAAAACTAACTTGTGGAAAAAAAATCATAAAATTATCATAACTAATTTCAGAAATGTACTGAATAAACATAGTTTGGGTATACAATTGAATTACGTAGGAATTTAAGTTCCAAAATAACATTAAGGAGTAACTTATTTGGCTATTTTGAAACATCTGATTAGTTAGGTTGCTGACTGGGTTTGCTCTTTTTTTTTTGAGGCAGAGTCTTGCTCAGTCTCCCAGGCTGGAGTGCAGTGGTTCGATCGTGGGTCGTTGTAACCGCTGCCTCCCAGGTTCAAGCCATTCTCCTGCTTCAGCCTCTTGAGTACCTGGGACTATAGATGCACACCAGCACACCCTGCTAAATTTTGTATTTTTAGTAGAGATGATGTTTCACCATTTTGGCCAGGCTGGTCTCAAACTCTTGAACTTGGGTGACCCACCTGCCTTGGCCTCTCAAAGCACTGGGATTACAGGCTGCTCTCTTTTTAGAACTATGATGTACAATCAAAGTAAACCTTCTTTCAAAAGAGGTATACTTTATAGTGAAAGGATTGCAGGAGCCAGATATGGGAGAACACATTGGAGAATTTCTAAGTTCCTTGAAGGCAGGTCATAGCCACTGGAACTTTCCATATGCCCACTAGCTCAGCACTGAGCTCACACATGCTCACTGAGAATTCTTTGTTTTGATTTGCTTAAGAATTTGAATATATTATCTGCAAAAATTGTTGATACAAAATGTCCTAACATTTTTCAAGCCAGAATTAATTATTCCTTATATAAATCAGAATGTGAGGCTCACAATTGGTGTTTGCCAGAGTTCAAATATTTTTAAAAGATCCTTTTTGAGAAAATATTTTATTTTCAGGCAGCCTGTGGTCAACCTCATACGGAAGTGGGATGGCTTCCAGGACCAATAATTTGTCAAGTGCCAGAGTACGTACAATGGATATAATTCTGCCTTCTGACAGCCTGATATTTAAGCACATAGGTCTCATGTCAGAATATTTAAACCTGAGTTGAATATGAACCAGGACTTCCTGAAATTCTATTTGAGACATAACATATTAAAAGAAAATCATCTAGGATCTGTCAACTCTGTGTTTCCCTAGGTTTTCTCATTTTTGTCATCAGAAAGCAATTCACCTGGGACATTCCTTGTAATCTTACAGATATGTCTAAACTACCTTAATTTTGCCATGTTGCAAAAATTAGCAAAGAGTATTATTCAATTTTTATCTTAGGGAACATAATGTGTTCTCACATAACTTCTCAAGTTCTCTATTCTACTTTTTGCACACCAAACACCCCCCCCCCCCGAAAAAATGAGTTATTCTTTAAAATCGTTCATGTTATAATTAGTCAAGTCCAAGTAAAGATAGAGTTGAGGAGGCGGGATAAGCTAGCAGTGATGGTCCTTGCTATACCCTTCATTGATTAATTCAATACATCACTTTTCTGTACCTACTGATATCAGACTTGGTGCTAAGCCCTGGCAAAACACTGGTGAATGAGAGGGACTGCTGGGGCAAATAGTACTGGACTCGTTCTTGAGCTGTGAATGGTGACTGATCAGGGAAAGTATGAGCCCCACAGGGTGGTTAATGACATCTGGCATAACCCTAAGTGAAATGCTCTCTCCATTAGTGCCAAAGATAGTTGTCTTTTCTTTTTCTTTTTTTTGAGATGGAATTTCACTCTTGTCACCCAGGCTGTAGTGCAATGGTGCAGTCTCGGCTCAGAGCAACCACTGCCTCCTGGGTTCAAGCAATTCTCCCATCTCAGCCTCCGAGTAGCTGGGATTACAGGCACCCACCACCACGCCCAGCTGTTTGTATTTCTCACTATGTTGGCCAGGTTGGTCTTGCACTGCTGACCTCAGGTGATCCCCCTGCCTCAGCCTCCCAAAATGCTGGGATGATTAAAGGCATGGGCTACTGTGCCCGGCCAGCCAATTATGGCCTGTGTAAACTGCAATACCTAATTTGAAGTATAGAACAGTAAAACTAATTCAAGTCACTATGTTCTCAGTTCTTCCAAGGATGGTACAAAGCTAGTACCATTCTAAATGTATACATGAGAAATTAAGTCTTTGCTTACAATGTAGGTCTTTGGCCATTAGAGTTTAATTTTCCCATGAAACCCCAATTGAAGAATTTAAATGAGAAAATATGAAATTATCCAAAAGATAACCAGACAATGATAATCAAAATAAGAACCAAAACAGAAATATCACTTACTATGGTCAGGCACTGTTCTAAATGCAATATAAGCATTAACTTGTTTAATCCTAGGATGTGGCTTTATTAGGATTCCACTTATCGACAGAGAAACTGAAGCACAGTTAAGTACCTTGCATAATGTCATACAGTTAATAAGTGGTGATACTGGGATTCATACTCAGGCAGTGTGGATTCAGAGCCTGAGGTAAGACCTGAAGGGTAGCTTAGCCATGTTGGTAGAAGGACTGGCACTTAGTCACAGTGTTGGGAGCATGACTTCCCTTGATCCTGAGTGTCTCTGAATGGGTCTGCAAGGTCCTGGCTACTCTCTACCTGAGCCATCTCTTGTGGTGGTATTTGTAATGAGCAACTTTGAGGAATGAGGAGTTTCTCCCTCCAGCTATAGAGCAGGCTTGCCTCCTCTTACTAGAAAAGCTCAGTGTTCCCGTTTGGAATGCAGTGCCCTGGATGTGCAGGCATCCATGATACGGTCTATGCATTGTCCTGTAGAAGTGGGCAGAGGTGGAGGGGAGAAAGAAACCAGTGCAAACCAGCATGAAGCTCTGACAAATGCTTTTGCATTGAGTAATCAAATCTTTTGTTCGTGACTCAGGAGTCTCATGTCTTCCACTAGTATCTGTGAAACAATAACAGCCTGGATTTTTAACTTGCAAGAAAAATAATGCACAGTTTCTGACACAAAGGCAATAGAGTGGAGTTGCAGAGCAGGACTGTGGGCACTCTTGAGTTCTTCTTCCCTATCCACTGCCTATTAGTTTGAGGGAGCATGATCACAATTCTTAGGAATATTAGCAGAGACAGATACAAAAGGTACAGAGTAAGAAAGAAGACAACACATGCAAGTGAACTTTTTGCACACCAAACACTCTCCCAAACACCTTTCTACCTTCCTACCCCTTCCTTCCTGCCTTCCTACTTTCCTACATTCCTTCCTTCCTTCCCTCCTTCCTTCTCTCCCTTCTTCCTTCCCTCCCTCCCTCCTTCCTTCCCTCCTCCTCCTCCTCCTCTCCTCCTCCTCCTCTTCCTCCTCCTTCTCCTCCTTCTTCTCCGCCTTTCGCCTTTTGCCTTCCCCTTCACCCTTCCCTTCCTCCCTCCCTCCCTCCCTTCCTTCCTTCCTTTTTCTCTCTTTCCTACCTTCTTTCTTTCCCTTAGAAAATCCACACTGGAGAAGTACACATTTCTAAGGTGGCTCTATTGCTTGTAAACACAGTAAAGAGAACACAGGAAGTTTGTGTGTCTTCATTTTTAGCTCTTGGCAAAAGTCAGATTGATCTTAAATATTTTTTATATTGCCTCTTATTTTCTATTCTTTTTATTCTTTACGCCTCATTTTTCATCAGAAAGATTGTAATAATATAATACTAATTTTTCTTCTTGTTTTATACAGAATCATGCAGAAACCTTGGTAATCTGTAATGAAGTTAAATTTTCTAGATAGTTTTCTCCCTCTAATGTGAGTGTATGTAGTCCATTGTAGGGTGTTAACATTTTGCTAACTCTGTTACACTTTGTATGCTAAGACATCTTTAATTTCTCTACAATATAACATTAACAAACAGCATAGTCATTCAACTAACCTCAGAATTCTTTCATTAAATCCCTACTGTGTGCAATGAATGAAGTACTTTCTTCTTTTTTTGAGCCTTTTCTTGACTTTTCAAATTAACTGGAAATGATTGCAAATGTTTTTGGAGCTTTCTCAAGCCACCAAGACTGGCAAATGTTACAAATGTCAACATTTTTTTCTTGTAATAATAATAATTCATAAACACTTGAGAAAAGTTGATAGGCTTTCCAGGAAAGGCATTTTTGTGGTTGAAACCAAATAAGGGACTATAACTTTGGAGTAAATTTTCAGTTAGTGAAAAAGTATTAATGTTAATTTTGCCCTTAGATTTCTGTAACACATACTTTGGTTTATATAAATTGAGATTATTCAATGGAAAAACCTTACTTCTAAAAGGAATTCCAACAATGTGGCTGGAAGTGGACTTCTGTCATTTGAATAATTACTGCATGTTATTGCCTGTTATATGTTATCTTCCTAAATAACTTTAGACACAAAACTTCAGGCTCTTTTTTCAGGGAAACTTAATTTCGTTCCACAAATCCCGCTTCCATGTTACAGATGGGACATTTAAATCAAAGTGGCTTTACATAGAGATGTGTCTCAATGAGTCAACCTAGAATCGTGGATGTTATCCAGGTTGGGTGATTGTCAGAATCTAATATTCTATAATTAATAGGTACATGTGAAAATATATTCTAAATTCCCAGTTGCTCAACACTTAATAAAATTTGGTCAAGATTAAAATAGTTTCAGAAGATGGTCTGACAGAGACGTATTTCATCTTTTCTATCAATACTAAAATCTATCCTCAACTTAGGAAATGATAGCATCTTATGTTTGAATTGTCTTAAATTATAACTCCCCACCCAAAACTGCACGTTTATTTGATACTATTCCTTGGTTTTAAAGCATAAAAAATTCACTTCTTGCTTTTGTTTATCCATCTATTGATTCATTCACTTTTCTTTTTTTTGAGATGGATTTTTGCTCTTGTTGTCCAGGCTGGAGTGCAATGGCACAATCTCAGCTCACTGCAACCTTCACCTCCTGGGTTCAAGTGATTCTCCTGCCTGAGTTTCCTGAGTATCTGGGATTACAGACATGCACCACAACACCTGGCTAATTTTGTATTTTTAGTAGAGATGGGGTTTCACCATGTTGGTCAGGCTGGTCTCGAACTCCCGACTTCAAGTGATCTGCCCACCTCGGCCTCCCAAGGTGCTGGGATTATAGGTGTCAGCCACCACACCTGGCTGATTCATTCATGTTTTTATTGAGCCAGAAATATGCTTGTTGTTGGCAAAAATAACTGTGAACAAAAATAGACAAGGAATCCAGTCTCCTGGAGCTATTGGTGTAGAAGCAGACATTACTTAAGTAATCACACCAGTGAATGTAGAATTATGAACTTAAATGACTATTCTGGAGCAAAGATACCTGGTTCTCTGAGAGGCTAGGAAAAAGAAACACAGGCTTAACTGAAGAGTCTATTCTAATGGAGTTTGGAGAGGCATACAGGGCTGGAACATAAGAAGCCTTATATGTAACCTCATGGATTTTGGTCTTAATTCCAAAAGCATTGGAAAACCACTTACAGAATTGAAGCATCAAGACATCATCATTAGGTTCTAGTTTAAAAAGATAGTATTGAGTACAGAATGGAGAAAAGGTTGGAATGGGCCCAAGTGGAGAGAGACTGGTTCTTAGGCTTGTGAATGTGATTCTTGTGGGGATATTCTCAGGAGCGTGGTTTACTACATTATGCTGTGATATCTGTGAGGACTTAAGGGAAAATTGTCCCTCCTGACTCAGTACCAGGAATAGTTGACCTAATCTTGGTTACTGTTTGTTTTTATTTTATGAGCACTACCAATAATGCAATTGACTCTGCTCTCGTATGCTCATGAGCTTCCAGAAAATCCGAAGCCAAGTTTGTGGCTGTCCTCAGAACTTTTAGAGTATCGGGCTCCAGGGGGTTGCGTTGTGTGCCTCCCTCTCTCCTAGCTTTATCTCACTCTTCTCATTTATTCTTCTTAATTCCTTTGCTTAATCTTAGTATTATTTCATGTCCCTGTAACAAAATAGCATATAAATTATTAAATAAAATCATGAATACCATTATATTAAAATACAAATGTTCCTACCTTACAAGCAATGTCTGAAAGATAGGAATACACATTGACAATATGCATATATAAGAGCTCTATTCAGACATTGGGCACAGAATGGAGTATGTGTGAAAATAATATTCCTTTGCATACTGAATTGGCGCTTGAGAAGTGTGACAGCTAACCTCTATGTTGCTACGAGCCATATTACTTCAAGATGTGCAAAGCTGGCAGGACCCTAAATTCCAGACATCATTCCCACTTGACTCTGAGGCATGCTCATGGTATCTGGTATTGTGCAACGTTCTCTGGAATTCACAGAAGAATCTGCCTACTTCTAACCAGAGATACAGAAAAGAAAAAAGATCTTATCTCATTTGGCGGCACAATGATAATGTGGTGTTTTAAATATATACCAGCTGATTTGAGATATGATACATTTTTTAAATGGTACTATGCCTTAGATAGTGTGATTTAGTAACACAAAAGTTAATAAAAAAAGATTTAGAATCTGAAATGGAAACTTAAGTTTTGCTATTCTTTTTCAATAGGAGGATTTGTTACATGTTTACCAGTTTCTCACTAATGACTCTTTTAAGGCCTAGAACAAAGTTGTTCTTTTAAATTAACTTTTATGAATAAAGGCAAGAAAAAGAGAAAATAAGATATTACATATTCAATTGGTACAGTCTTAGAACTCTGAAAGACTGTCATAAAATTGTCAGTCTAATCCCCCAGTGGGCTGTCAAACTTAATGATGGAACATAGGCCACAGAAAGTCATTTGAGTGGTGGAGGGATACAGGTGAAGGCTCATCAAAGAAACCATTCTCCACTATAATCAGCAGTTCATATATTTCATTGTCTCTGGACTTAATTGACTTCATCTGGTCCATGTTTCTTAATCCTCAGCCAGTAATCCAGGAGGGGTGCTAAAAACTAGACCAGATGAAATTGCTCTGCAATGACACTTTGCTCTATTGACAGCTTGTTTGGAGGTTCCAGCAGGGAAGCTCAGCTACTCATATACCCTTGGCTGAAGACTGGTCCTCCTCTATCAGGGGTGGTCGTCCTCTTCAACTGAGTGTGAACTTTAGGAGGGACACTCATGGAGCCAGATCAGTTGAATCAACCCTGGCAATCAATAGGGTGACAGATGTCGCAGCCAGATCGCCTTCACATCCGACACTCTACTTTATTGTATGGACCTCTTTGCAATACTGGTTTCCCAAGCTCTGTGCTCTTCTCAATCTGTTTTCCCAAAACTGGCTTAAACTTTGAGGTGGAAACCTCAGAATTCCTATATAGCTGAACTCCTGAACATCAATTCTGCCTATGACTTTTCTGTTGTGTGTGGACTTTTCATAGTTGTTTACTTGCATTGTGTATCTGATTGCGTCTGTTGCCAAGTTTGGAATTCTAGAATACTCTTTTCATACACTTAGGCTTTGCATCTTGACAATTCATTTACCATCCGCATTCTGCCCTTGGTTTTACTCTCTCAGGACTCAGGGTATCCGCCTACTTTCCCAAGCTTTGCTATTGGGCAAATCCTGGTTCCTCACCTGGTCTCACCTAGTCTACCCAGGCCCAGGAAATTCACAATTCATTGTTGAAGTAAAGGGGAAGGAAGCAGATTTAAATTTTTCCAAAATGGGGCCCTTAATATGAGAACTGAGGAAGACTGACTCTACAGAGTCACTGGTATAAGGAAGAAAAAATATGATATTCAGAATTATTCATAATGCACGCCACCTGACAGATTTGCTATGCATGAAAATATCCAGCCCTTTTTCATTCTGTACAAAATTGTGAGACACAGACATTCTTGTAGAGCCTTCTAGGGCGATTTGGGACACAGTATATAAAGTATAGAATGATTGCAAAAGTGAACCTAAATAAATGGTCCTACTATTTTTTTCATCATTTGCTTCTCAATCCCAATCTCCCCATAAAGGCATTTAGTGATTGTCTTCATATCTGTTTCTTACCCATTCATTTGCTTATGATAGAAACTGGGAAGTCGTATTTGTTTCTGTATCTAATCCATCACCAGGTTGGCCACCTAATTTAAAAATATACTTTGTGTTTCCTTCTTGACAGTCACCACCCAGGTCATATTTGTATGTCATCCTGTCATCCCTCAGTGGAAATAATGTCACTGCACTCTGACTGGCGTTCCTGCTTCTACTTCTGTTCTCTTTTAAGTCATTCCGTACATAATAGGCAGAATGACAGTGCAAATCCCAAAATGGCATCACATCATTATTGTGTTTAACTCTCTCTGGCATCTTTGTGTGTGTGTGTGCGTGTGTGCACTTAGGATAAATCCAAAACCCTCTCACAGACCACAAAGCATGGCAGCATCTCGTCCATGCCAACTTCTTTAACCACGTCTGGCTCTGTTCTCATAACCATTCAGTATGCTGCAAAAACTCTGGTCATTTTTTAATCCTTCTCACTTTACAAACTTTACGCATACTTCATGTCCATCGGATTTCTCATCTATGGATTCAGGCAACCATAGATGGAAAATATTTGAAAAAAATTGTGTCTTTACTGAACATGTACAGACTTTTTTCTTGTCACTTTTCTGTAAATAATACAGAACTATTTACACAGCATTTACATTGAATTAGGTATTATAAGTAATCTAAAGAAGGTTTAAAGTACACAGGAGGGTGTGCATAGGTTTTATAAAAATACGATACTGTTTTGCATAAGGAACTGGAGCATCTGATGGTCTTCCCAACAGGCTATGAGCTCCATGAGTAGGTCCCATCTATATTTTTCTGTCTACTGTATCCTAATGCTAGTACATGGACTGACACACAGTAGGCATTCAATATATTGGCTGAATGAGTGAGTAGAAATTTAACATCTAATAATGTGTTCAGTGTTCAACAAGATGCGTATTTTGAATCAAACACTATGCTCAGCTCACTGGAGATAATAGAGACGAAAAGAAACAAAAATTCCTGCTCTTGTGGACCTCACTTTCTAGTATGGGGAGACCAATAAAACACAACAGATATAATAAATGAGTAGATTGCATGGTGTTTTGGAAGGAGATGTGTGGTAAGGAAAAATGGAGCTGGGTAATGGGAATGAGGTATGCCAGAGGAATGTGATTTGAAGTTTTAATACATAATCAGCTTAGACCTCACAAAATAGGCAACATTCGGGGAGAGACTTGAGACAAGCCATAGGGTTACCTATTTGGATATTTAGAGTAATAATTTTCTGCAAAACAAATAGCTAGTATAAAAGTTGAAAGCAGAAATTTGTCTGGAGTTTCTGAGAAATAGCAAAAGATAAAGCAATGTGTGAGAGGAAGAAGGTATGGCCAAAGAGATAATGGAGGACAAGCAGACAACGTAGGTCTTGTAGGCCATGGTCGTTACATCGGCTTCTTTGGTAACTGACCCTGAGTGAGCCATTGCGTGGTTTCAGTAGATGGAGTTGAAAAGTGAAATGATCTTTAAATGGATCAAGATGGTTGCTCTGTGTAGACTAGATTGTTGTGATGGGACTTGAATAGAAGCAGGAAGACCAGATGGAAAATGGTGGCTTGAATCAGGGTATAGCAGTGGGCTAGGTGACAAACAGTTCAACTCTGGATATATTTTGAAGGTAGAGCCAAAAGATTTTGCTGATGCTTTGGATGGAGGTTTGAGAAAAACTAAGGAGTTGAAGATGATTCCAAGGGTTCTGGCATACTTACCTGGAAGAACAGAGTTGCAATCAAGTAAGATGGGGAAGAGTACAGATATATATGTTTGGATAGAGTTAGTGAGATCATGTCCAGTTGGCAATCGTAGTGGAGAGGTTGAAAGAACCATGAAATATACAATTCAGGAGGGCCACAAGATGAGAGCCATGACTGTGGGAACTGTCAGTCTATGGACATGAGAATAGATAAATGAGTATATACAGAGAGTACATAAGTGATTATACACATAGAGTAGATAAAGTGAGTATATACAGAGAATAGGTAAGTACATATACACAGAAAGTGGATAAGTGAGTATATAAAGAGAATAGATAAGTATACACAGAGAGTAGATGATTATACACAGAGAGTAGATAAGTGTGTATACACAGTGAGTAGATAAGTGAGTATACACAGAGAGTTGATAAGTGAATATACACAGAGTAAAGTGAGTATATACAGAGAGTAGATAAGTGCATATACACAGAGAGTAGATAAGTGAGTATATACAGAGTAGATGAGTATACACAGAGTAGATAAGTGTATATATACAGAGAGTAGATAAATAAGTATATACAAAGAGTAGATGTGTGAGTATACACAGAGAGTAGATAAGTGTGTATATACAGAGAGCAGATGAGTGTGTATACACAGAGAATACATAAGTGAGTATATATGGAGAATAGATGAGTATACACAGAATACATATGTGAGGATACACAGAGAGTACATAAGTGAGTATATGTAGAGAACAGATGAGTGACTATACACAGAGAATACAGAAGTGAGTATACACAGAGAGTAGATAAAGTGGGTATATACAGAGAGTAGATAAGTGAGTATACACAGAGAAGAGAAAAGGAGTGAGGTCTGAGCCACTGGGCAGACACTTCAACGTTAAAAGGTCTCAAAGAATAATTTTCTTCATATCATATGCTGGATCCAAATATACTAAATGTTTTAAAATTGGTGGTTTTCCACTTAAATTCTAGTCAGTATTTCTCTTGAAGGGGTAATGATTTTTTTCCCATAGAAATCTGAAGGTATTCTGTAAAATTCATGTTTTACTATGTTTATAAATGAGTATTTGCTAACATAGGCCTAAATTCCTTTTGTCAAAGCTAATATATGACAGATAATATATGTTCTTCATGAAATATGTCTTTATCCTTAAATAAATTCTAGCATTATTTCCTCATTGAGATATTAATCTTTGAATTACAACATTTTTGTATTTGGAATGTGGCAATGGAATTGGGAGAACAAAAGTTATATATTTCCTAGTTTTCTGAATGAGTAACAAATGACTATACAAACATATTATTTTAGAAGTTAAAAAAAAGTAGCAAGATTGTGCTTAATTTTGGACTCAGATTTGTTCCACACAACTTTGAAGGTCAATCTTTGTTCTGGATAATTCACTGATCTGAAGGAATATAAGGAAGTTGGTTTCAGGGTTAACAAAGGAATTCAGGCCTTTGGGTTTAGTTCAGTTCATGACCCCAAGGAGGCCCCCTGAGGTCATGAACTGAGTAACTCTGAATCAATTGGAGTTGACCCACTGAAGCAGTCCAACTTTAACTTCAGGTTCATTGTAGTTCAGATTGATACCGTAAACCAAATGAACATCTGTGGCATGGAAACCATTTAACTACTTATATTCTGCTCCACTGCAGGCGACATTAATGAGCTGTTGGTAAATCACTTTCCTTTGGAAGTCTGGGTTCCGAAGCTTGTACTACAATGCTGCTTTGTGTTGTTTATTTCTCATCTACTTGTGTCAGCTGAGACATAAAGCAAATGTTTAGCAAAGGATTCCAAACTCTTAGCAATGCTTAAGCAATACGAAAAGTATGTGAAATGTAACCCTAGTTTCTCAATTGCACACTGTTATTTCTAAATATAAAATCCTTCTAAGATTTTTTTCTAGATGGTTCTATTCTTATTCCTCTAGAAATGTAATCAAAATGGTAGTAAAATATAATGTAGTAGTTTGAGTCTCACATGGCTGGGATCAGGACCTTGCTTTGTCACTCAGTTGAATGTGGTAATGTGAATGTTGTCTAGGAATGTAAACTCACTAGGCATTAGTTTCTTCATCTGTCAAATGAGATTAATAGTATTAACCTTTAGATTAATTTTAAAACAGAAAATAAAATAATGTATTCAAGTGTTTAGCAGAGTATCCTACTGCTAGTAAGTACTCAATAAATTATAGTCACTTTTATTTGTTACTAGTAATTATTCTTAAGTTTCCAGGTTTTATTAACAGTTTAACATTTATCAATTTGATTTACAGTGTAATATTTTATCAGTTTTAAACTCTGACATTATTGTGTATTTTTATTTTCCCTAAATCAGATTTATTGAGATAAATTTTATATATAACAAAATGTATCTCTTTTAAATGTAAAATTTGATGAGTGTCTTAGTTCAGGCTGCTATAATAAAGTACCAATACCATCAATAGATTGAGTGGTTTATAAACAATACAAATTTATTCGTCATAGTTCTAGAGGCTGAACACCTGAGATTAGGGTGTCAGGTGAGGGCTTTCTTCTAGTTGCAGATTGCTAACCTCTCATTGTATCCTTACACAGTGAAAAAAGAGCAAGAGAAGTTTTTGTGGCCTCTTTTATAGAGGCATTAATCCCATGCTGATGACCTAATTCCCTCCCAAAGGCTCTACTTCCTAATACTAACACATTGGAGGTTAGGATTTCAACATATGAATTGATAGGGGGAGCATAAAAAATCAGTCCGTACAGTTTTTAACAAATTTATACACCTCGGCAACTGCTACAACGGTCAAGATATAAAACATTTCCATCACTCTGACAAAATTTCCTACCAGCTTTTCTAAATATTTTTTTCATTCCAGCCCAAAACAAAGACAACTCTTGCTGTTTACTATCACTATAGATTATATTTGTCTTTCTAGAGATTCATATAAATGGAATTCTATAATATGTAGTCTTTTGTAAGAGGCTTTAAAAAAAACTTGGTATATTGATATTTGTTTGTGTTGTTGCATGTGTTAGTAGTTCATTTCTTTCTTTATTGCTGAGAGATATTTCATTTTATGAATATACCACCTTTTAGGCCACTTGTCTATGATAGATACTGGGTTGTTTCCAGTTTTTCACAGTTATCAATAAAGATAATTTATGTACAAGTATTTCTGTGGGCTGCTCTATTCTTTGCACAAATTTCTAAACAATAAAGATTTGACTTATTTTATAAAATCTTAATTAACTATAAATAATGTTAAATGGCTAATGTCTGTGAGGCTTAATACCTAGGCGATAGGTTGATAGATGCAGCAATCCACCATGGCACACATCACCTATGTAGCAAGCCTGCACATGTATCCCAGAATTTAAAATAAAATAAGAATAACCTTTATTAACAATAATAAACAATTATTGTTTACTCTTATTGTTTACAATGATAAACAATTATTGTTACTAAAGATCATTTACATGCAGGTATTTGAGTGATCACGTTTTTATTTCTCTGATAAATACCCAAGGATGTAATTACTAGGTTATAAAGTGAGTCCATTAAATTTTATAGGAAATTGCCAAACATTTTCCCGGTGGGTTTGTACATTTCTTTCAACAAAGACACTTGGTATGTTAAGTGTGACGGTTGTTAGTTTTATATGTCGAATTGACTGGGGTGCCAACATATTTAACCAAATATTATTCTGAATGTGTCTGTGAGGGTGTTTTAGATGAGGTTAACATTTGAATCAGTAGACAGAGTAAAGCAGATTGCCCTGCTTAACGTGGGTGGTCCTTATCCAATCAGTTGAAGGACTGAACCAACTGGAAAGGCTCACCTCCCTGTAGGAGAGAACTTCTGCCTGATTGCCTGAGATAAAACACTTGTCTTTTTATGCCTTTGGGTTCAAACTAAAATATCAGCTCTTCCTGGATCTCAAACCTGCTGCCTTTTGGACAAAAACTTACACAGTTAACTTTCCTGGTTCTCATTCCTTCAAACTCAGACTGAAACCATACCACTGGCTCACACAGTTAACTTTCCTGGTTCTCATTCCTTCAAACTCAGACTGAAACCATACCACTGGCTCTTCAAGGTCTCCAGCTTGCCAACAGCAGATCTTGGAACTTCTCAGCCACCCTAATTGTGTGAGCCAATTCCTTATGGCAAATCCCTTTATGCTTTGGAGAACCCAATAAGTCTTTTAAACTTTAATTATATTACAGCCTCTTAAGATTTCTTTTAGTCATTCTAATGTGTGTGTTTTGGCATCACATTATGGTTTCACTTTGCATTTTGATTAATGATGTTAAATATCTTTTCATGTGCTTTTTGGCCATTGGTACACCTATTTTTTGCAAGGACCCATTGAAATCATTTGTGAGGTTTTTTTCCCTTGTTGATTTGTAAGAGTTGTTTATATGTTTAATTTTAATCCTTTGTCAGATACGTGTTTAGTAAATATTATTTTCCTACATGTGAAAGAAAACTTGTTTATTTTGTTGGTATTTTATTTGAGCAACAGAAATTTTGTATTTTGACCAATTCTAATTTATCACTTTTATCCTTTTATTTGGGATTTTAGGGTCTCATCTAAGAAATATTAGATTCTGAAATTTTTCTCTATGCTTTCTTATATACGTTTTAAAGTTTTTGTCTTTATGTGAGTGTCTATGATTAATTTCAAGTCAATTTTTGTACAAAATATGAGATAATAGTTGAGGTTCATTGTTTTCCCAAATGGATATCTAGCTGTTCTAGCTTCTGTTGCTGAAAAGTACTTCTCCACTGAAGTAACTCACATCTTTGTCAAAAATCAGTTGGCTACATATGCATGTCTCAGTCTGTTCGTTTAAGCTGCATTTCTATTCATACAAAAAATAAAACATTGACTATAGTATGGTATTTTACAGTAAATGATAGTATATTAGAAGGTAATTGATTTTTCTATTATCCTTATATTCTATGAGTTTGCTAAACTAATTTTTAAAAACTTTTTGTAGTGACCTTTAATAGACTTCTTAGGATTTCCACAGATCGTGAGTTTTCTTCTTTTTTTTCAATCCGTATGCTTTTTATTTTATTTTATTTTTTTGCCTTGTTGCAGTGGCTAGGATCTCCAATACAATGTTAAATGGAAGTGGTGAAAGTAGGGGTAGATGAGGAGGTGATCATGTTTAACTGGCGATATTTGTCTTGCTTCCAATCATAAAAGGAAAGCATTCAGTCTTTCACCGTTTAGTGTGTTACCTGTAAATTTTTCTTTTTTTTTTTTTTGAGACAGAGTTTCGCTCTTGTTACCCAGGCTGGAGTGCAATGGCGTGATCTCGGCTCACCGCAACCTCCACCTCCTGGGTTCAGGCAATTCTCCTGCCTCAGCCTCCTGAGTAGCTGGGATTACAGGCACACGCCACCATGCCCAGCTAATTTTTTGTATTTTTAGTGGAGACGGGGTTTCACCATGTTGACCAGGATGGTCTTGATCTCTTGACCTCGTAATCCACCCGCCTCGGCCTCCCAAAGTGCTGGGATTACAGGCGTAAGCCACCGCGCCTGGCCAATTTTTCTTAAGTGTCCTCTATCAAGTCAAAGAATACGTGTCTATTTATAATTTTCTGGGATATTTAAAAATAGTTATGTTAAATTCCATCATATTTTTTTTTGCATCTATGAGAATATCATATGATTTTTTACTTTGTTGTTTTAATGCACTAAACTGCATTTGCTTATTTTGAATGCTAAATCAATCTGGCATGTCTGTGTAGACCCTAACTAGGAATGATACATTAAGATTTTCATTCTGCTATACACTATGGAATACTATGCAGCCATAAAAAAAGATGAGTTTGTGTCCTTTGCAGGGACATGGATAAAGCTGGAAGCCATCATTCTAAGTAAACTAACACAAGAACAGAAAACGAAACACTGTATGCTCTCAAGTGGGAGTTGAACAATAAGAACACATGAACACAGGAAGGGGAACATCACACACCAGGGACCTGTTGGGGGTGGGGAGCTAGAAGAGTGATAGCATTTGGAGAAATACCTAATGTAGATGACAGGTTGATGGGTGCAGCAAACCACCATGGCACGTGTATACCTATGTAACAAACCTGCACATTCTGCACATGTATCTCAGAACTTAAAAGTATAATAATATTAAAATAAAAAAGATTTTCATGTTGCTGGATCCTATTTTTAACAGCTTATTAAAGATTTGTATGTTTACATTTATGAGGGTTATTAATCTGTAGCTTTTTATTTTGTAATGTCATTGTTTCTTTTTTTTCCATTTATTTTTCTTTTCTTTTACTTTTTTAGACAGGGTCTCACTGTGTTGTCCAGGCTGGGGTGCAGTGGTGCAAACATGGCTCACTGTAGCCACAAATTCCTGGACTCAAACAATCCTCCCACCTCACTCTTCTGAATAACTGGGACCACAGGTGTGTACCACTACTCCAGCTAATTTTTGTATTTTTTATAGAGACAAGGTCGTGTTATGTTGCCCAGGCTGGTCTCAAACTCATGGGCTCAAGCGACCCTCCCACTTCAGCCTCCCAAAGTGTTGGAATTACAGACAAGAACCACTGCACCTGGCTATCGTATTTTTTAAATGGTGGTAATGTTGGCCTCATACGAATTGGGAAGTGTTTACTTCTCTTGGGTTGCTGAAATAATTTACATAAAACTAGTGAACATGCACAGTGGCTCACATTTGTAATGTCAACACTTTGAAAGACCAAGACGAGGATTGCTTGAGACCAGCCTGAGAAACATAGTAACACTCCGTTTCTACAGAAAATTTAAGACATTAGCTGGGCATGGTAGTGTGCTGATTGTAGTCCCAGCTACTCAGGAGGCTGAGACAAGAATATCACTCAAGTCTAGAAGTTTGAAGCTATGGTGAGCTATGATCATGCTACTGCTTTCCAGCCTGGGCAATATAGCAAGCCCTTGTCTCAAAATAAATAAATAAATAAGTAAATAAAATAAAATTTAAAAATAAAATTAGTACCATTTCTTCCTTAAGTATTTTGTATAATTCACTGATGTATAATTTATCAGGAACAAAAGTTTTCTTTGCAGGAAATGTTTTGTCAATTATATATTTAATTTGCTCAATAAATATTTAACTAATCAGACTTTTCTGTTTTTCTTGAGTAGCTTGCAATTTTTGTCTTTAAAGGCATGTGTCAACATCATCTAAATTATCATGTTTTGGCATTAAGCTTTCAAAATATTCTTTTATTATTTCTTTATTATATGTGGCACCTGCAGTTATGACATTTGTTTCATCTTGGTTTTAGTAATATTTATTTATTAAAATAATTTCAACTTTTAGTTACAGGGGCTACATGTGCAGGTTTGTTACATAGGTATATTGTATGATACTGAGGTTTGGAGTATGAACAATAGACACTGGGACTACTAGAGGGAGGAGGGAACAAGGGAAAAAGGGCTATAAGATAGTTGAGTAACTATTAGGCACTATGCTCACTACCTGGGGATGATGGGATTTTCATATCTACATTCATGAGGGATATTGTTCTGCAGCTTTTTATGTTGTAATATCATTGCTTTGGCCTCCCAAAGTGTTGGGATTATAGGCATGGGTCGATGTGCACAGCCACTAATTTTATATAAATTCTTTCAGCAAGTACGGGAGAAGCAAACACCACCCAACTGATTGTATGAGGCCAAGAGTACTTTGAAAAAATAAAAGATGAAAATAGAAACAATGATGTTATAAAATAGAAAGTTAGAGATCGATATTCCTTATGAATGTAGATATAAAAATCCTATCACCTGTGTAATGATCATAATACCCAAGAGCTAGTTTTTCAAATATTTTTCAACATTTTTTTCTCCCTCTCACCCTCCCCCTCTTGTAGTCTCCAGTGTTAATTGCTGCTGTCTTTATGGCCAAAAGTACCAAAAACATAGCTCTCGCTTATAAGTGAGAACATGCAGTATTTCATTTCCTGTTACTGCATTAATTTGCTTAGAATAATGGCCTTTAGCTGCATCCATGTTGCTTCAAAGAACATGATTTTGTTCTTTTTTATGGCTGTGTAGTATTCCAGAGCATATATGTACCACATTTTCTTTATCCAATCCACCATTGTTGATGGGCACCTGGGTTGATTCCATGTCTTTACTACTGTGAATAATGCTACTATGTCCATATAAGTGCATGTATCTTTTTGGTGGAATGACTTATTTTCCTTTGGCTTTATGCCCGGTCATGGGACTGCTGGGTCAAATGGTAGCTCTGTTTTAAGTTCTCCAAGACATCACACAAACTGATTTCCATAGTGGAAGAACTAATTTACATCCCCTCCAACAATGTATAAGCATTCCCTTTTTTCTGTAGCCTCACCTGCATCTCTCATTTTGACTGGTGTAATTTTGATTTTGACTCATTGTGGTTTTGATTTGTATTTCTCTGATAAGTGATGTTAAGCATATTTTCATATGTTTATTGGCCACTTGTATTCTTTTGAGAAGCGTTTGTTCATGTCTTTTGCCCCACTTTTTTTTTTTTTTCCTCTTTTTCTTTTGGTAAAGTTGGGGTTGGCTATGTTATCATGGCTGGTCTTGAACTTCTGGTTTCAGGTGATTCTCCAATCTTGGCCTCCCAAAGTACTGCGATTACAGGCATGAGCCACCATACCTGGTCTCTTTTGTTCTCTTTTTAATAGAGTTATTCATTTTTGGCTTGTTGAATTATATAAGGTTCTTATAGATTCTTGGTGGTTGTCAGATGCATAGTTTGTGTATATTTTCTCCAATATTTTGGTTGTCTTTTTAAAGTAATATTTATTATCTCCTTGTGTTCTTGTAGCTAAAGGTGTATCAATTTCATTGATATAATTTATAAACATCTTTTTATTTCATTGATTTCTTCTATTTTTTTCTTCATTTTGTATTTCATATATTATTTCCTTACTTTTGCCTAATATGAGTTTAATTATTTGCTTTCACACCACTTGGAAAGAAGATTATATCCCTAACTTTAGCCCTGTATTCTTATTTGTTTCTATGGCTGTCTTGACTGCATCTTAAATTTTGATGTTTTATTTTTCTCTTCATTTAAAATTGTAATGTGAGTTTTCCTATGACTTTGTCTTTGATCATTGGTTTTTGGAAATGTGTTGTTTTATTTGTCAACATTGAATATTTGCCAGTTAACTATCTATTACTGATTTCTAATTTATCGCATTGTGATCAGAAATTTTTTTGTATTATTTTAATACTTTAACTTTTTAAAGACTTGTTTTATGGTCCTGAGATTTGTCTTGATGGATATTTGACATGCACTTGAAAAGAATTCTGTATATCATTCTTTGTTTTCTATGGTCGTTGAGTGTTCCATAAATATCAACTAGATAAAGTTGGTTGATAATGTTGTTCGGGTCTATATTCTGTATTCTTACTGATTTTCTGTCTTCTTATTCTATACATTTCTGATACAAGAATATTGAAATCTTCAACTATAATTATGGATTTCCCTATTTCCTTTTTAGTTTTATCAGTTTGTACTTTATGGATTTTGACTCTCTGATATTGAATGCATATACATTTAGTTTGTTGCATCTTTTTGATGAATTAGGCCCTTTATCATTGTAAAATGTTCTGACTACTTTGTCTGATTTTAGGAAGGACACTCTAATTTATGCTTAGCTTTGTTTGATTTCCATATCTTGATTATTTTGAATAGGCTCCCAATATTATTAGAAAAGAAACCACAGTTTCTTCTTTTTGGGAGGCTGAAAAGCTTAAAATAAAAGTAACAATGTGTGTCTGAGGGAGTTGTGTGTGTGTGTGGTGTGTTTGTAGTTGTGGATTGTGATGAGGGCTTTGAGTGGGTGAAACTATTCCAGGAAGAAAAAATATGTAGATGTTTTCATTACACAGAAGTTTTATTCTTCATTCACAAAAAGGAATTTAGGTAACTTTAAAGTGATATTAATATATATAATTATTATAATAATATATTTCCCTTTAAAGATAAAATATTTTACCCCTGTAAAATATTGTATATATTCAATATTTTACAAATAGTTTTGGGATCCTAATATAGACACTTTGGGAAAATCTTCCATTGCTACATTCCAAGCATTCTTTTGGATTAAAATTTCCTAAAGTAATGCTTTGATTTGTCACCCTTCTCTTGATCTTTCATGAAAACTCATTGCTGAGAAGAAAAAATTGCCTCCATGTATCATAAATATCTCTTTATGGTGTGATTAATCTTTGCCTTTTCAGTTTTATCTCCCATTACATGCTTTGCTTATTCTGTTGTGATGACATTTGTAACTTATTTTCCTATACGTCTTGTGATTTTCTGTATACAGTTTTATTTGCCTAGAATGCTCATGCCTCTTTCTCTATAAAATTACTGTTATACACTGAATGTTTGTGTCTCTCCAAAATTCATATGTTGAAGTCCTAAGCCTCAATATAATGGTTTGGAGGTGGGGCCTTTGGGAGGAAAATAGGTTTAAATGAGGTCATGAGAGTAGAGCTCCCATTATGGAATTATTGTCCTTGTAAGAAGAGAGAGATCAGATTCCTTTCCCTCCCCCCACTAGAAAACAATTGGCTTGTTCTTTGATCTTGGGCTTCCCAGCCTCCAGAATTATGCAAATTAATCTCTTGTTTAAGCCACAGTCTATGGTATTTTGTTGTAACAGGCCTATCTGACTGAAAAAATTACATATTCCCTTTGCTTAAATTTATGACACATTTGATACTAACATATTTTGTTGGCTGGGCGTGGTTACTCACACCTGTAATCCCAGCAGTTTGAAAGGCTGAGGCGTGTGGATCACTTGAGGTCAGGAGTTCAAGACCAGCCTGGCCAACATGGCAAGACCCTATCTCTATTAAAAATACAAAAAAGTTAGCCAGATACCTTGGCACATGCCTGTATCCCAGTTACACAGGAGGCTGAGGCAGGAGAATTGCCAGAACCCGGGGGTGGAGGTTGCAGTGAGTCGAGATTGCTCCATTTCACTCCAGCCTGGGTGACAGAATAAGACTCCATCTCAAAAAAACAAAAAAGAATTTTGTTTATTTATGTTAAATTGCACTTTGAAAATAATTCATTTCTAAAAAAGATTTGAAAAGCTTAATTTAAATAATTTAAAATATAAAATACGCTAATTTGTCTTTTCCAAGGAAGATTTAAAAACTTGCCTTAATAAAATATGGTTACAACACAGTGGCTTTGAGTTCACGCTTTTTTTTTTTCTTTTTTTTGGAGACGGTGTTTCGCTCTTGTTACCCAGGCTGGAGTGCAATGGCACGATCTCGGCTCACCGCAACCTCCGCCTCCTGGGTTCAGGCAATTCTCCTGCCTCAGCCTCCTGAGTAGCTGGGATTACAGGTACGCGCCACCATGCCCAGCTAATTTTTTTGTAGTTTTAGTAGAGACGGGGTTTCACCATGTTGACCAGGATGGTCTTGATCTCTTGACCTCGTGATCCACCCGCCTCAGCCTCCCAAAGTGCTGGGATTAAAGTCTTGAGCCACCGCGCCCAGCCTTGAGTTCACACTTTCATATAAATCTAAGAGGTGGATTATTAGGCCTAATTAACTCTTCTGTTTACATCTATCATTTATAAGTTTGTGCCTCTTTAGGCAACAAACATCTGTCATGTGATTAATATGTCTGGGAAAATGTAAGTTATGGTTTATTAATTGTGGCTTGGAGGGTACTAAGGAAAGCTTGCCCAATCAAAGAAAAGTCAATATATTTAATGCTGGGCAAGCTGGAAATAATCACCTGTCTTAAATTAATTTCTAACTTAATCATGCAAGCAAATTATGGAGGAAATGAGGCAGTCTCCATATCAGGCAGCAATAAAAAGACTGATAGAGATGCTCTCTTTCAAGGAATCCTTTGGAATTTACATTTAAATTAGTGTGTTAGAATTAGAACCAACCTCAGCGACTATCTAAAATAGGCTATTGCTTTCTGATAACTTACCTATCCAACAAAGAGATTGGCAAGCTCAAGCTCAAAGCACTATTGTGTCTACAGTTTAGAAATAATAAATTTTTTCCCAGTTTAGTAACTGGGTAGTGATAAAAATGGGAATTTTAAAAATAATTTCTTCACATTGTTTATAAGTTTTTAAAAATGTCAGACTTTTCTGAATTCTATTAGGTATTAACTGCATATAAATATTTGTAAATGTAATGCATTCACATTACTATGTTGATATTATGGACAGAGGCAAACATGGGTTAATAAAAGTTAATGATGAAAGTGCTATATTTTTACATATTAATGAGACAACAAAGAATAATTAAATTCTTAGAAAATATAAATTGGAATACACATAATTTACTAATTAGTCTATAAACCTTTTTAAAATTAGGTCTCTTTTATATATAGCTCTAAGGGATTGGAGTTTAGAACCAGCTGGCATTCTAAGCCAGGTATTAATGATAATTAAAACTGTAATTCCTTAAGGATAATTTTGACTTGCTATCTTATTTTGGGTGGGGGGGGGAAACAATTTTTATTATTAAAGTATAAATTGCATAAGATATATAGATCTAAAATTAATTGTTAGGTAAAAGCACTAGCATAAAAATCACTCAGCAGAAGATACAGAAAATTATCAGCGTCACAGAAATTTCTCTCATGTCTCTACCTGACATTATGTACTCTCCCCAAAATCATCAATATTCTGATGTCTATCATCTTGAATTATTTATGCTAAGTTTAGCATTCATTTAAATGGTTAGCATAAATAAAGCCACTATGAGTATGCATATGCTTATTTGGGTATTTACTAAGATTAAAATTTCCACATGATACTTTAGAGCTAGTATAAACCAAAACTAGTTTCCCAATATATTTTATCAGTTTGAATTCCCAACAGCAATGTACAAGGTATTTAGTTGCTCCAAATACGTGTTCCAAACCCTTGACACTTTTGCTAGTGTTAATGTATGTTTCATATTAGTCTTTTCACAAGTACATGGTAGTATTTCATTGTGGTTTTGATTTGCATTTCCTTAATGATTAAAGATAATGGGCACATTTCCCCATTTGAATATACTCCTCTGTGAAGTAGCTTTTCATCATGTCTTTTGTCCAATTGTGTATTAGATGGTCTTTATATATGTTCTTTTTAATTTTGAGATACATATGAATTGACACATACAAGTACATATTTATAAATTTATGTATGTAGATTCCGCTGTACCTTTTCACTCTCATAATGATGTCTTTTGGTGAACGTAGAGAATCATAATTTTAACAGAGTTGAATAG
Organism: Sapajus apella; assembly: GCF_009761245.1. Taxonomy (NCBI): domain Eukaryota; kingdom Metazoa; phylum Chordata; class Mammalia; order Primates; family Cebidae; genus Sapajus; species Sapajus apella. The sequence continues at coordinate 10,905,493 of NW_022436979.1, read as the reverse complement.
GTTTTCTTTTCATGGTTAGTAGTTGTGTTCAGTTTAAGAAATCTTTACAAGTCCCAAAGTCACAAAGGTATTGTCTTGTATTTTCTTCTAAAACTTTAGTGGTTTGCATTACACATTGAAAATTAAATTCACCTGGAATTGTGTTTGGAGGATATGATGCAAAATAGGGGTCAAGGTTACTTCCTTTTTGCCATTTAATATCCAACTTCTCCAGCATGATTTATTGAAAAAATAAAAAAAAAATTAAAAAAAGGCATCCTTTTCTCATTGGCCTGCCATACTACCTAGATGATAAGGCTGGTGGCGATATATGTATGGATTTGTTACTGAACTCTCTGTTATTTTCCAGTAACACATTTCTCTCAAACCTTGTCCTAATAACACACTGTCTTATTACTGTAGGTTTATGTCTTGATATCAGATAGGGAAATTCTCCAGCTTTGCTCTTCTTTATGACTCACTTAGTCATTCCTGGTTCTTTGATTTTCCATATAAGTTTTAAAATCTGCTTATCACAGAATACATATAAGGATTTTGATTAGAAATACATGGAATCAAAAGAACATTAGAAGGGAACTGACATTTTAAAGTGTCAAATCTCCTTAATTATTAACTTGGTTTAGCTCTCCATTTATTCAGGACTTTTAAAATTTTACTCAGTAATTGTTATAGTTTTCTGTGTAGAGGTCTTCCGTATGTTTTATTGAATTGGCTGTGGCTTGTTCTTTATTTGTGATTTGAATTATTTTCATAAATTTAGCACAAATAAATGATATTGTTTGCTGCCAGTTTTGGTAAAAGTTTTTCAAGAAATTTGACTATTTTATCTACATTTTCATGATTTCTTCTCATTATATGCTGTTTTTTAAAAAAATTAATTAGTTTTTAAAATTAAGTTCCAGGGTACATGTGCAGGATGTGGAAGTTTGTTGCATAGGTAAACGTGTGCCATTTTAGAGTTTAAAGTTCACTGCAAAATTGGGTGGAAAGTACAGGGAGTTTCCATAAAGCCCCCCTTCTACATAAATGCAAAACTTCCCACGTCTCACGCTTTAGTGGTACAATTATTAAAATCAGTGAACCTATATTAACACATCATTATCATTCAAAGTCCAAGTTTACATTAGGGTTCAATATTGGTTCTTCACAATGTATGGGCTTTTACTGTATAATGATCTACATCCATCATTATAGTATCATACAAAATAGTTCCACTGCCTTGAAAATATTTTGTGTTCTGCCTGTTCATCCCTTTCTCCCGCGAATCCCTGGAAACCACTGATCTCTCTACCGTCTCCACAGCTTTGCCTTTTCTAGAATGTCATACAAGTGGAATCATAGACTGTGCGTAGGAGTTTAGATTTGGCTTCTTTAACTTAGTAATGAGCATTCAAAGTTTCTCCAGGTATTCTTGTGGGTTAAATAGCCCCTCTGTTTAATGCTTCCATTGCCTGGATGCACCACATCCATTCACTTATTGAGGGACATCTTATTTTCAAGGTTCGGCAACTATGAATAAAGCTGCTATAAACATCCACGTATAGGTTTTGGACCTCCTTGTATTTTTAGCATCTCTAAGACTTATAGTGATGTCCTTTCTTCATTCTTGATATTGATGATTTTGTTTTCTCTTTTTTTCTATCATTTTTCTAGAAATTTATAGATTTTACTAGTTTTTACGAAGGACCAACTATTAACTTCATTATCATTATTTTTTAACTTTATTTTAGTTTGATGGCTGCATGCACACATTTGTTATATAGGTAAATAGGATGTTGTGGGAGTTTGGTGTACAGATTATTTCATCACGCAGGTAATAAGCAAAATTCCCAATAGGAGTTTTTCCACCCTCACCCTTCTCCCACCCTCTACTCTTGAGTAGGCCCTGGTGTTTATTCTTCCCACCTTTGTGTCCATGTGTACTCAAGGTTTAGCTCCTATTTATAAGGGAGAACATGTGGTATTTTGTTTTCTGTTTGAGCATAAGTTCACTTAGCATAATGGGCTCCAGCCAGATCCATGTTGCTGCAAAGGAGATAATCTTATACTTTTTATGGCTGTGTAGTATTCCATGTGTGTGCAACATTTTTTTAATCCAGTCTACTACTGATGGACGTTTAGGTTGATTCCATGTCTTTGGTATTGTGAATCGTGCTGTGATAAACATGCATGTTGTTTTGGTAGAACAATTTATATTCCTTTGGGTATATTGCCAGTAATGGGATTGACAGGTTAAATGGTAGTTCTTTTGTTTGTTTGTTTTGAGACTGAGTCTCACTCTGTCACCAGGCTGGAGTGCAGTGGTGCGATCTCGGCTCATTGCAACCTCCATCTCCCAGAGTCAAGCAATTCACCTGCCTCAGCCTCCCAAGTAACTGGGACTACAGGCGCTTACCACCACACCAAGCTAATTTTTTATTTTTAGTAGACACGGGGTTTCACCATATTGGCCATGATGGTCTCAATCTCTTGACTTCGTGATCCACCCACCTTGGCCTCCCAAAGTGCTGGAATTACAGGCATAAGCCACCATGCCCTGCCTGTTTTAATTTCTTTGAGAAATTGCCAAACTGCTGCTTCCCACAATGGTTGAACTAACTTACACTCCCAGCAGCATTATATATGTGTTCTCTTTTCTTTGCAACTGTGCCAGCATCTGTTAGTTTTTGACTTTTTTATAATAGTCACTGTGACTTTTTTGTAATAGTCATTGTGGTTTTGATTTGCATTTCTCTGATCGTTAGTGATATTGAACATTTTTTTTTTCATGTGCTTTTTGGCTGTGTGTTTGCCTCCTCTTTGTCTTCTTCTTCTTCTTCCTATTTTTTTTTTTTTTTTTGAGATGGAGTCTCACTCTGCCACCCAAGCTGGAGTGCAGTGGTGTGATCTCAGCTCACTGCAGTCTCCACCTCCCAGGTTCAAGTGATTCTCCTGCCTCAGCCTCTGGAGTAGCTGAGATTACAGGCACATGCCACTATGCTCGGCTCATTTTGTATTTTTGTGGTAGAGATGGGGTTTCACCATGTTGGTCAGGCTGGTCTCAAACTCGTGACCTCAGGTGATCCACCATCCTCAGCCTTCCAAAGTGCTGGATTACAGGCGTGAGCCACTGTACCCGGCCTTATCTTCTTTTGAAAAGCATCTCTCCACTTCCTTTGCCCACTTATTCATGTGATGTTTGGCTTTTGCCTGTTTATTTGTTTCTTATAGATTCTAGACATTAGACCTTTGTCAGATGCACAGTTTTCAAACATTTTCTTCTGTTCTGTTGGTTGTCTGTTTACTCTATTGATAGTTTCTTTTAATGTTCAGAGACTCTTTAGCTTAATTACATCCTATTTGTCAATTTTTGCTACAAACACTTTTGGCATCTTCATCCTGAAATATTTGCCAGTGCCTATGTCTGAAATGGTATTTCCTAGGTTTTCTTCCGGGTCTCTGTAATTTTAGATCTTACATTTAAGCCTTTAATCCATCTTGAGATGATTTTTGTAAGCGGTGAAAGGAAGGGATCCACTTTCAATCTTCTGTATTTGGACTAGCCAATTATCCCAGCACCATTTTTCAGGTAAGGGACCCTTTTTCCATTGCTTGTTTTTGCCAACTTTGTTGAAGATCATATGGTTGTACATGGGTGTATAAATTTACTTCTAGGCTCTCTATTCTGTTCCATTGGTTTATATGTCTGTTTTGCTACCAATACCATGCTGTTCTGGTTACTGTAGACTTGTAGTAAAGTTTGAAGTTGGGTAATATGATACCTGTAGCTCCGTTCTTTTAGCTTTGGATATTTACACTCTTTTTTGGTTCTGTACTAATTTTAGATTCTTTTTCTTTAAAGTTATGTGAAGAATGTCATAGTAGTTTGATAGGAATAACATTGAATCTGTAAGTTGCTTTGGGCAGTATGGCCATTTTAACAATATTGATTCTTTCTATCCATGATTATGGAATGTTTTTCCATTTGTTTATGCCATCTTTGATTTTTTTCAACAGTGTTTTGTAATTGTTGTTGTAGAAATCTTTCACCTCCCTGGTTAGCTGTGTTCCTAAGTATTTTATGCTTTTTGTGGCTATTGAGAATGAGATTGGTTCTTGATTTGGCAGTTAGCCTGGATATTCTTAGTGTATAGAAATGCACTGATTTTGTATCCTGAAACTTTGCTTAAGTTGTTTATCAGATCCAGTTTTGAGGTAGAGACTATGGAGTTTTCTAGCCATAAAGTTATATAATCTGCAAATAAGGATAATTTTATTTCCTATTTGGATGCCTTTTATGTTTCTCACTTGACTGGTTGCTCTGGTTATTATTTCTAGAACTATATTGCATAGGAATGGTGAGAATGGGAATCCTTGTGTTGTTCCAATTCTAAAGGGGAATGCTTCCAGCTTTTGCCCCGTCAGTACGATGTCGACCATGGGTTTGTCATAGATGGCTCTTAATATTTTAAGATATGTAAACTCAATGCCTAGTTTGAGAGTTTTTAACATAAAGGAATGCTGAATTTTACTGAAAACCTTCTATGTGTCTATTGAGATGATCATGTGGTTTTAGTTTTTAGTTCTGTTTATGTGATGAATCACATTTATTGATTTGCGTATGTTGAACCAATCTTGTATCCCAGAGATAAAGCCTACTTGATTGTGATAAATTAGCGTGTGTGTGTGTGTGTGTGTGTGCGTGCGTGTGTGGTGCTGGATTTGGTTTGCTAATATGTGGTTGAAGATTTTTGCATTCATCAAGGATACTGGCTTGACGTTTTCTTTTTTTGTTGTGTCTGCCAGATTTTGGTATCACAGTGATGCTGACCTCATAGGATGAGTTAGGGAGGAATCCTTCCTTCTTGGTTTTTTGGAATAGTTTCAGTAGAAACCAGAAATGGAATCCGCTCTTTATAAATCTGATAAAATTTCACTGTGAATTTGCTTGGTCTAGGTCTTTTTGGTAGGCTCGTTATTACTGACTCAATTGTAGAACTCATTATTAGTGTATCTTCAGGGATACAGTTTCTTTCTAGTATAGTCTTGGGAAGTAGTATGTTTCCATTTCTTTTGGGTTTTCTCATTTGTGTCAATAAAGGTCTTTGTAATAGTCTCTGAGGGTTTTTTGTATTCTGTGAGGTCAGTGGTAATGTCTTCTTTGTCATTTCTGATTGTGTTTATTTGGATAATCTCTCTGTTTTTCTTTTTTTTTTTTTTTTTTGAGACGGAGTTTCACTCATGTTACCCAGGCAGGAGTGCAATGGCGCCATCTCGGCTCACCGCAACCTCCGCCTCCTGGGTTCAGGCAATTCTCCTGCCTCAGCCTCCTGAGTAGCTGGGATTACAGGCACGCACCACCATGCCCAGCTAATGTTTTGTATTTTTAGTAGAGACGGGGTTTCACCATGTTGACCAGGATGGTCTCGATCTCTTGACCTCGTGATCCACCCGCCTCGGCCTCCCAAAGTGCTGGGATTACAGGCTTGAGCCACCGCGCCAGGCCTTGTTTTTCTTTATTAGTCTAGTTGGCAGTTTATCAATCTTATTCTTTCAAAGAAACAACTTCTGGTTTTGTTGACCTTTTGCATGGTTTTTCATGTCTCAATTTCTTTTGGTTCAGCTCTGATTGTGGTTATTTCTTCTACTATTGTTGGAGTTGGTTTCTTCTTGTTTTTCTAGTTCCTCTAAGTGTCATTCTTTAAGAATGCTCACATGGATCTCCAATCTCTTCTGGCTTGCAGCGTTTCTACTGAAAGGTCTGCTGATGGTGTTCTCTTTGTAGGTAACCTGCCCCTTCTCACTAGCTGCCTTTAATTTCTTTTTTTTCATGTCATCCTAGAGAATCTGATGTTTATGTGTCTTGGGGATTCTTGGGGATTGTCATCTTGTATATATCTCACAGGTGTTTTCTGAATTGCCCAAATTCAAATGTTGGCTTTTATAGCAAGGTTGGGTAAATTTTCATGAATGATATCCTCAAATATGTTTCCAAGTTGTGTACTTTTTCTCCCTCTTTTTCAGGGATATCAATGAGTCACAGATTTGATCTTTTAACCTAATTGCATATTTCTCAGAGGTTTGGTTCATTATTTTTTATATTTTTTTCTTTATTTTTATCTGAGTTAATTCAAGGAACCAATCTTTGAGGCCAAAGATACTTTTTTCAGTTTGGCCTGTTCTGCTGTTAACACTTGTCATTGTGTTATAAAATTCTTGTAGTGAGTTTTTTTTAGCTCTCAGACCAGTTTGGTTTTGTCTTAAAATGGCTATTTCATCTTTCCACTGTTCTGTTATTTTATTTTATTCCTTAAATCTCTTAAGTTTTGGCTTTCTTCTGAATCTCAGTAATCTTTCTTCCTAACAATAATCTGAATTCTATGTCTGTCATTTCAGCCATTTCAGCATAGTTAAGAACCATTAATGGGAAACTAGCATGATCGTTTGGATGCAAGAAGACACACTGGGCTTTTAAGTTTCAGGGTTATTGTACTGGTTCTTTCTCATCTGGTATGGGCTGATGTTCCTTTAATCTTTAAGGGATGTCCTTTAGGTTTTTTTTTCTTTTATCTTCTTTGATGTCCTTGAAGGTTTGATTGTGGCATAAGTTGTATTCTGTTGTCTGGCTTCCTTTCCGAAAGATTTCAAAAGGCCATTGCTCACCTCAACATTCCTGGGCTGCATGCTCCAACCCTGTGGGGCTAGTATCAGGTGCCTGGCTTTGTTATCTGATGGGCCAGATGACATCTGTGCCCTCATACCCTCATGCTGATGACAGTGGCATGGCAGGGTGTCCATGTGTCAGCAGAGGCAGGGTGGCAGGATGTGCTTGCAACTTAAGATGGGGCATCAGGCTATTGAGCACATATATGCCATTGGGGTAGGGGAAGGAAAATCTGCCTATGCATACCCACCAGCAAAGTGGTGGGAGGAGGGCACATGGGTGAGTTCATGCTGGCAAAGTGATGGGGAGCCATCTGTAGGGGGTAGCTGTGGGTGGGTGTGTGTGTTTTGGCAGGGACTGGTTTGCTCGATCTCTTTGACAGTTAGGCGTGGTCTTCTGGTAAAGAAGCTATGATGAGGGTCCCTCGGAAGAACCCTGGTTGGACACCTGAGGCTGTTCTGCAAGTGAGTATTCTCAGGCTCATCTCCCAGAAGAAGCTAGCAGAAAGGGGGCTCTCAGATCCCATGGGCAAGACTGCTCGCTCTGTCCTAGTCCAATAGTTACCCAAAGACTAAAGCCACCTAGTGGAGCATGGGGAGCCTTGGGAGCAAGGTGTCCAAGGCCATGCTTTACTTCTGCCATTCCCATGCCAAACCCTCTGGGCTCCACACTGGCTGGAATCCCATCTCTGCTACCTCTGTAAGCACCTCTTTCTGCCAGGTCAAATGTCCATAGTGGTCTTACAATCTACTGCATCTAGGATTCTAGAGATCAATGGCCAGAGCGTTCCATTCTTCACCTGTTCAACTCATCTCTTCCCCAAGAGCCACTGGTGTCTAGAAACGAGTCCCAGTGCTCAGTAACTTCTCCTTCTTCAGCCCAGTGTCTGCATTCCCTCACCATTAACTCTCAATCTTCCAAAGATCTGCTTGGAATATGCCAGTCTTCCCAATTTATTTTCTCTCTCATGTACATCTGCTTTGGTGGGAGGTGTTCCTCCTGGCTGCATTTATTCAACCATCTTGTCTCTTAGCCTGTATCTGCTTTTTATTTCTTTCTTTTCTTTTCTTTTTTTCTTTTTTTTTTTTTTTTTACAGAGTCTCACTCTGGTGGCTAGGCTGGAGTGCAGTGGTGCGATCTCAGCTCACTGCAACCTCCATCTCCTGGGCTAAAGCAATTCTTCTGCCTCAGCCTCCTGAGTAGCTGGGATTACAGGTGTGTGCCACCATGCTCAGCTAATTTTTGTATTTTTAGTAGAGACAGGGTTTCGCCATATTGGCCAGGCTGGTATTGAACTCCTGACCTCAGGCAATCTTCCTGCCTTGGCCTCCCAAACTGCTGGGATTACAGGCATGAGCCACAGTGCTTGGCCCTGTTTCTTTTATTATTTTTTATATCTCCTTTTGTGAATATTCTTTGAGCTTAACTTACCATTTTTTTCAAACTTCTTTAGAAGTAAGCTGAAATCATGGATTTAAAATTTTTCTTCTTCTTTTCTTAAATTGTGGCAAAATGCACATAATATTTTAAATTTACCATCGTAATCATTTTTAAGTGTACATGTCAACAGTCTTAAGTATATTTGTTGGACAACCGATCTCTAGAAATTTTTTATCTTCCAACACTGAAATTCTAAATCTACTAAACACTGTTTTCTCAAATGGGATTCTTACATGGATTTCTTGTATGAAATGGATTTCAGCCCTTGCTAAATGGATTTCTTACATGCTGGTTCCATTATTTTGACTACTTTGTATAATATGTATGAGTGGAATCATACAGAATTGGTTTTTTTTGTGACTGGCTTATTTTACTTAGCATAAAGTCCTCAATTTTCTATGTTGTAGCATGTATAATATATTTCCGTCTTTAAGACTTAATAATATTCCATTGTGTGTATGTACCACATTTTTTTCATTCATTCATCTATTTGTTAATGGACATTTGGGTTTCCCTCACCTCTTGGTTATTGTAAATAATACTGCAGTGAACATGGGAGTGCAAAATTTCTTATAGATTATGCTTTGAATTCTTTTTGATGTGTATCTAGAAGTAGAATTGCTGGATCATATGGTAATTACCTTTTTAATTTTTTGAAGAACCTCTGTACTGTTTTCCATAATGGCTATAGAAATTTATATTCCTACCAACAGTGTGCAGAGGTTCTAATTTCTATGTAGAGTCACCAACAATTGTTGTTTTTGATTCTTTTGATAGTGGCCATTATAGTGGGTTTAAGGTGATATCTCATTGTCATTTTGATTTGCATTTCTCTTATGATGAGTTATATCAAACATTTTTTTCATATGCTTTATTGATCATTTGTATATCTTATTTAGATAATTATTTATTCAAGTCATTTGCCCATCTTTTAATTGGGTTATTTGTTTTATGTTGTTGCTGTCGAGTTGTAGCAGTTCCTTACATATTCTGGTTATTAACCCCTTATCAGATATAACATTTGCAAATATTTTCTCCCATTTCATTGTCTTTTCACTTTGCTGACTGTTTTCTTTGAAGTGTAGTTTTAAAGTTCAATGTAGTTCCATTTGTCTATTTTTGCTTTTGTTGTCATGCTTTTGGTGTCATATCTGAAAACTATGACCTAATCTGATGTCCTGAAGCATTCCCCTGTGTTTTCTCCTGGAAGTTTTAAAGTTTTAGGTCTTGAATCCTAAATAGCCTTTAATTCATTTTGAGTTAATTTTCATATAAATTACAAGGTATGGGTACATATGAACTATTCTGCATGTGGATATCTAGTTTTCCCAGCACCATTTTTTAGGGGAACTATTTTTTCCCCCATTGTGTAATCTTGGCACCCTTGTCAAAAATTATCTGGCCATATATGCAAGAGTTTATTTCTAGGCTCTTCACTCTCCGTTCCATTGGTCTAAATGCCTTTCTTTATGTCAGTACAACAGCATATTAACTACTGTTGCTTTGTAGTATTTTTTTTTTTTTGAAAGCATGAAATATGTCTTCCAAATTAGATTTTCTTTTACAGGAAATTTTTTTGACTATTCAGAATCTCTTAATATTTTATATGAATTTTAAGATTTTAAAATATTTCTGTAAAAACTTCTATAGGAGTTTTAACAGAAATAGCAATGAATCTATATATTGCTTTGGGTATAATGGATATTTAAATAATATTACATCTTCTAAGAGCATGAACTATTTTTCCATTTTTTGGTGTCTTATTTATTTTAGCAATATTTTGTAATTTTCAACATGAGTCTTTCAAGTCCTCAGTTAAGTTTATTCCTAAATACTTTATCCTTTTTGAGGCTACAGCAAATGAGATTATTTTCATTTCACATTAATAATTCTTAGTGCAGAGAATCTTTAGGATTTTCTGCATGTAGGAATATATAATCATCAAACAAAAAACGATTTTACTTATTTTTTAATTTGGAAGTCTTTTATTTGTTATTCTTCTCTGATTTCTCTAGTTAGGAGATCCAGTAGTATGTTGAATAGTAGTGGTAGGAATGAGTATCTGTCTTTTTCCTGACCTGGGAGGAAAAAACTTTCAGTCTTTCACCATTAATTATAATGTTAGCTGTGGCCTTTTATATATGGCTTTTTATTATGTTGGATTTTTTTCTGGAATTTTTTTTAAAAACATAAAAGGGTTTTAAATTTTGTTATATTCTGTTTCTGCATCAATTCAGATGATTATGTGGTTTTTCATGCTCATTTTGTTAATGTGTTGTACTATGTTGATTGGTTTACATATGTTCAACCATCTTTACATTCCTGGTATAAATCCTGCTGGGTGATGATGTATGATCCTTTTAATGTGCTGCCGAATTTGACCGTCAATATTTTGTTGAGAATTTTTACATCAATATTAATCAAGTATATTGATCTGTAATTTTCTTTGTTTCTTGTGTCTTTGTCTGGCTTTGGTATCGGAGTAATGCTAGCCTCACAAAATGAGTTTGAAATTTTTTCTGTTCTTCAATTCTTGGAAAAATTTGGGAGAATTACTGTTAATTCTTTTTTAAATAGTTGGTAGAATTCTAATTTGTGATTTCCTTTTTGAAGGTTTTTGATTACTGTTTCACTCTCCTTACTAGTTATAGGTCTCTCCATATTTTTTAATTACTTCATGATTCAGTTTCAGTAAGTTGTATGCTTTTAGAAATTTATCCATTTTATCTAATTTATTTGATTTGTTGGCTTATAATTGTGAATAGTATTCTCATAATTTTTATTTCTATGACATTAGTTGCAATGTTTCTTTTTTCATTTATGGTTTTATTTATTTGAATCTTCTTTTTATTTTCACTTATGTCTAGCTAAGGGTTTTGTTTATTTTTTCAAAGAAATAACAATTGGTTTTATCTTAAAATTGCTTTCCTATTTTCTATTTCATTTATACTTGGTCTAATCATTATTTTAAACTTCCTTCTGCTGACTTTGAGTTTACCTGATTCTTCTTTTTCTAGTTGCTTGAGTTAGAAGTTAGGTTGTTGATTTTAGACATTCTTTTATTTTTTAATGGAAGTAAATATTTTTATTGCTGTATTTTATTGTTATAAGTTTTTATTGCTATAAACTTCCTTCTTACTATTGCTTTTGCTGCATGCCATCCTTTTTATTTTCATTTGTCTCCACATAGTTCCTAAATTCACTTTGATTTTTTTCTTTTTTGTGGGAGAGTATATTGCTTAATTTGTACATATTTGTGGATGTTTCTGTTTTTCTTCTGCTATTGATTTCTGGTTCTATTTCATTATTGTCAGAGAAGATATTTTGTATAGTTTAAATCTTCTTAACTTTTTAAAGACTTGTTTTGTCTGTAACATTGGTGTATTCTGAAGAATGTTCCATGGGCTCTTGAAAAGAACGTGTGTTCTGCTGTTGTTTGTGGAGCATTCTCTTTATGTCTGTTAGGTACAAGTGCTCTGTAGTATTGTTCATATTCTCTGTGTCCCTCATGACGTTCTGTCTCCTTGTTCTATCGACAACTGAAAATGTATTGAAGTCTCTTATTATTATTATTATTATGTTGCTGTTTCTCCCTTCGGTTTTGCTAGTGTTTGCTTCACATATTTGGAAGCTCTAATGTTAGGTGTATATCTATTTATCACTATTAATTATATCTTACTGATGAATTTAGCTTTTTTCATTATATTAAAATAATGTTTTTCTTTGGCTCCTGTGATAGTTTTTGTCTTAAAGTTTATTTTCTCTATTGTAAATATGGCTACCTCTGCTCTTTTTAGGTTCCTGTTTGCATGAACTGCCCTTTTTTATTCTTTCACTGATAACCAATGTATGCATTCCTAGGTCTTTACTGAGTTCCTTGTAGACAGTATATAGCTGGAACTTGGTTCAAAGTTTTTTTATCCATTCATCCAATTTGTGATTTTAAGTTGGGGCCTTTAATTCATCTGCATTTAAAGTAAATGCTGATAGGAAAGAACTTACCACTGGCATTGGGCTTTTGTCTTGTAACTTTTCGTTCTTCCTTTTCTTCCTTGCTGCCTTAACTTATGTTTTGTTTAGTTTTTATGTTGACACATTTAATTTCCCTTCTGATTTTTCTTTGTGAACATTCAGTAGATATTTTCTTTGTGGTTATCATTGCAATTGCGTAAAGAATCTTAAAGTTGTAACGATCTATTTTAAATGGATAATAACTTTAATCACATGTAAAAACTTGACTCTTTTTGTATCTTTGCCCCATCCACTTTATTTTATTCATGACTCAAATGACATCTTTTTGTATTGCATGTCTATTAGCATAGACTTATTATTACTTTTTATAATTTTGTTTTTTAAAATTCTACACTTGATTCAAAAGTTTACATGCTTACATTATACTACAGGATTCTATATTTGCTTATATATATGCTCCCACCAGAGAATTTTATATTTTCATATGGTTTTGTGTTGCTGTTTATTATTCCCTCACTTGAACTTAAATGATTCCCTTCAGCATTTCTAGTGGTGATGAACTACATTAGCTTTTACATGGGAAAATCTTAATTTCACCTTTGTTTTTGATGGATAGTTTTGCTGGATATACCATTTTTGGTTGACAGATTTTTTTTTTTTTTCTTTCGTGCTTTGAATAAATCATCTAATTCTCTTCTCACCTTGTAAGGTTTCTCCAGAGAAATTTTCAGATAATATAATAAAAACCCCCAAGTACATAAGGAGTCTCTTTTTAACTTGTTTCTTTGACTGGGACGTTTTCCTGTACCATTGTATGCATTGTTATCTTTTGTTGGGACTTTATCATTTAAATAATCAGCCACTTTTTCCAGACTTTGTGATATGGATTTGTACAGGGAGGATTTTTTTTTTTTTTAAATCAGCACATCTGGAGATTCTGGAGACTTATCAAATCTTTTCTAGTGATATGTCCTCTTTGGGCTTGTGCTTGTAATCTCCTAGTTGAGGATGTTTGCCTATTTCTACTCAAGAGCTTTCCCTGGAGCTTGTGATACATGCAGTGTCTCTGGTGCCATAGTAAGCCATGGCACTGGAGCTTCAACTAGTGTCTGCATATGCTACTGGGCAGTTTGATTGCATTTATTCTAAGTAGCTACAATCTGGCACACCTGCTACTGCCTGCTTCAGACTCTGGGGCAGGTTGATTGCGTTTGTTCTAAGTAGCTGCAATCTGGCACACCTACTACTGCCAGTAGTTGGATTCAGGCAAAACAGAAAACAATTCTCAGGAAGCCTGCCAAATCACAATGTTGTATACACATTCTACTGTTTTCCTTTCCTGGAGAGAAAGTGGGAGTTGAAAGTTTTCTCTGAATCATGCCGTAGACTCTGGTAAGAGAATGTTACAAATTTTCCTACTGGGTTTTGATGCAGGTTGCTTCCTCTTATCTCAGTTACAAGAAACTGTTACTCATTTTTGAATTTCTTAGAAAGGCAATTGGCTCACGTATTGTTTTTAGTTATGTGTCTCTGTGGAAGAAGGAGGATCTGGGCCTTTTTGTAACAAGCAATTTTTATAACAAAATTATAAAAAGTAATTATAAGTCTATGTTAATAGATATGCAATATAAAAAGAATGTCATTTGAATCATCAAAATAAAGTAGATGGGGAAAGATTTTTAAAAAGGGTAAATTTTTATATTTTGCCATCTTTCTGGCAAAATATAAAAATTGTCATTCTCCTCTTTTTACTTAGCATATGCACTTAAATTATAAATTTCTGTTAAACTACATATTTAGATTTCTCCTACAATCTTTTATACTGTCTTTCTGGTATAATTAATTTTAAAGCATTTTCGAATTTACATTGTGAGTTTTTCTTTGACCCATTGATTATTTCTGTTTCATAATTTCAAACTACTTGGAAAATTTTTAATAATTGCTCTAGTCTTGATTTCTAGTTTAATAATGCCTTGGTCAAAAAATATGCTCTATAATATTTTTTTTTGAAGTTTGATGAGACTCGTGTTAGGGGCCTGCATATTGTGTAATTTGGTAATTGGTTTCTGTATATTTGTAAAGAATGTGCAATCTGGACTAGGCATGCAGTGTTTTCCATATGCTGATTAGATCATTGTTTAATCATGAAGTTCAATTCTATATATCTTAATAATTGTATTCTCTGCTTCATTTTTTAAAGTAAGATATATTAAAATCTCAGCTCTTATTTGTATTAGGCTTAACATGAAAATTTTAATATCTTTGAATAACCAAAACAATACTATTGCTATTTGATATTTAGTATTCAAATCTGGTATAATTTAAACATTACATAAGTCCTTATATATGTGAATATTCCTTATGAAAGGATGTAATAAAAATAGAAAAATTTATCATTTTTAAATTTGAGGAATATTGATGTTAGAGCTTAAGGGGAAAATTCCCCCTACCTATATTAACAGCACTTAAATAAACTATTAAAATATGTATTAAAATGAATGTAACAATTATCTTGCTTATATTAATCAAATTGAAATTAAACGTGTTTTGAATTAACTAATTTCCAGTCCTCTGTCCCATTTTATTGGCAGGTAGGTTGTGAAATATTTATGATATTCTGCCAGACTCAAGTGCAGCTTTGATAAATGATACAAAGCACAATCACATAGTGACAGGTGTACTTCTACTTTAAAGATTACAAGATTGAGACTAAAAAGTCATTTTCAGCATGGGAAACTTTGAGTTTATAGGTTCTTGTGATACTCTGTGAACTTTGCTCTAAATATGATACTCCACAAAACACTGAATCTATTTATCTTTTATTCATACATCTCACTCAGTCCTAAGTAAAGAGCAAATTTTCACATTTCCTAATGAAACACTGGTTATCACCTGCAGGGTCTCTTGGTTTGCTCCCAGGAACTTGACAGTAGCAACTCTTAGGAAATATTATTTTGCTATAAATATTTCATTTTGATTTATATAAACCCTGATAATAACCTTTAAAAATTAAAAAGCCCTGTTCTCTAAGGGGGGTTCCAGTTGAGGGGCAATTGTGCTCTTTATTAAATATGACTTTTCCTTAAGTTTGATTTCCCTTATCTTTATCTTTCACCATACATCAAAATAAATATGAGAAAAATAGACGTGTATCTCTAGTCAGAATGCCATTAAGTATAATTTGATTACTTGATAAAACATAAATAGAAATTATTTTAATATATATTTAATATGAGAATATTTCATATTCTAATTGAAATTTTTTATAATTGCCAAATACTTTTCATGAAAAAAGTTTCTTCTACAAATAATTCATGTTTAATATAGTTTTCCACACATTTATTAAGCGTCTTCTGTTAAAATGATGCTAAAAAAATGTAATACTTGACATCTATGTAGTACTTTACAGTTATCAGTTACTTTAATATGCTATGTGTATTAAGTCTGTTTTGTCTTGCTATGAAGAAATATTTGAGGTTGGGTAATTTACTAAGAAAAGAGGTTTATTTTGCTGGCTGTACAAGCATAGCGTGAGCATTTTCTTGGCCTCTGGTGAGGCCTCAGGAAGCTTTTGCTCATGGCAAAAAGTGAAGGGGGAGAAAAGAGAGTAGAGCAGGTGCCAGGCTTCTTTTAACAACCAGTTCTCACATGACCTAGTGGAGTGAAAACTTACTCATTACCATGGAGAGGATGCCAACATATTCTTGAGGGATCTGCCTCCATGACACAGACACCTCCTATCAGACCCCACCTCCAACACTGGGGATTACATTTCAACATTGGGGATTACATTTCAACATCGGATTGAAAACAAACACCACAACTTTGCCACAAAGCTACAATTTATGAGTCCTGATGATCCTTGTAATCTAAGTATTATTATACATATTTTTGGTAGATAAAATATTGGGAGATGTGATATAACGGTCCTTATTTGCAGATGTTATGATTGTCTATCTAGGAAATTAAATAGAATCAACTGAAAAACAACATATTTTAAAAAGCTTTAGAAGATAACATAGAGATTCTATAATTGTGAAGTAAACTCTTTCTTTCTAATTCAAATTCCAGAATTTGTAAAGAAAAAGATTAACAAAGGTAATTTGAGACAAAATTAAAAATAGGAACACTATAAATTATTGGTTAACGTGAGAGAAAATGTATGTTTCTATATTTTATTTCTGTTGGGACTATACATTTGTGAAGCAGGTTTTTGTCTGTGAAAGTAAAAATAAATGGTCTTGACTTTTATTCCAGATATAATTCTTTAAATATCTCTTTTACAGAAATTATTACCAAATAACAGACTATGCTCTGGGACATTTATTAAAGTATTTATTATGCTAAAAGTGGAGATAAGAAAAGTATTCAACAAATGGGCAATATTTAAATTATGGCTTGTTTATACCGTCAGATACCATTCGACCTTTTAAAAAAGTAGCAATATCTAAAATTACATACATTTCCTCCCTCTTATTCCTACTTCTAAACTTCGTATCCCTTGTAGTTATAAATGATATTCCATATTCCATATTTATATTTATTTTTTCTTCTCACCTTTCTTGGGGTATAATTTACAAATAGAAATTGTATATATTTAAGGAGTACAATTTGTTGCTTTGACATAGCTATACATTGTTAAACAATTACCCAAATCAGGCTATTTAACATATTCATCCCTTGACATAGTTACCTTTTTCTTTGTATGTGGTTAAGAGCTCACTTTTGGCTGGGCGCGGTGGCTCAAGCCTGTAATCCCAGCACTTTGGGAGGCCGAGGCAGGTGGATCACGAGGTCAGGAGATCGAGACCATCCTGGTCAACATGGTGAAACCCTGTCTCTACTAAAAATACAAAACCATTAGCTGGGCATGGTGGTGCATGCCTGTAATCCCAGCTACTCAGGAGGCTGAGGCAGGAGAATTGCCTGAACCCAGGAGGCGGAGGTTGCGGTGAGCCGAGATTGCGCCATTGCACTCCAGCCTGGGTAACAAGAGTGAAACTCCGTCTCAAAAAAAAAGAAAAAAAAAAAACAAAAACAAAAAAAAAGAACTCACTTTTTAAAATTTTATTTATTTTTTGAGACAAAGTTTCACTCTGTCTTCCAGGCTGGAGGGCAGTGGCACTATCTCTGCTTGCTGCAACCCCTGCCCCCTGGGCTCAAATCATTCTTGTGCCTCAGCCTCCCCAGTAGCTGGGATTACAGGTGCGCACAACCATGCTTGGCTAATTTTTGTATTTTTTTTAGTAGAGACACGGTTTTTTCATATTGGCCAGGCTGGTCTCAGACTCCTGGCCTCAAGTGATCTGCCCACCATAGCCTTCTGAAGTGCTAGGATTACAGGCCAGAGACAACATGCTGGCCAAGAACTCTTAAGATCCGCTCTCTTAATAGATTTCAAGTATACAACACAGTATGGTTGAACATAGTTGCTATGCTATACATTTGATCTTCAGACTTTATTCATCTTGCATAACTGAAATTTTGTGTTCTTTGACATTTCCTTATTTTCCCTACCCCCTGATGCCTAGCAACCACCATTTGACTCTGTGCTTCTATGAGTTCTAATATTTTATATTCTGAATACATGTGAGATCACGCACTATTTGTCTTTCTGTTTCTGGATTACTTCACTTAGCATGATGTTCTCAAGTTTCATCCATGTTGTTACATAGGCAGGATGTTCTTTTTTTAAATAGGTGAATAATATTCCATTGTGTCTTTGTGTGTGTGTGTGTGTGTGTGTGTGTGTATGTGTATGTATGTATACATGTGTGTTGTGTGTCCACTCATCTGTCAATGAAAATGTAGGTTGTTTTTATATCTTTTCTATTATGAATAATGCTGCAATGAACATGGTCATGTAGATATTTCTGCACAATCCTGATTTAATATTTTTAAATCAAGACACTGATTTAATACTCAGAAGAAGAGTTGCTGAATCATACATTAATTCTATTTTTTAAGGAATTTTCATAGTGTTTTCCATAATGGCTATAAAAATTTACATTCTTACCAACAGTGTATAAAGATTCCCTGTTCATATCCTCCCCAAAATGTGACATTTTTTGTCTTTCTGATAATAGCCCTTCTAATAGGTGTGAGGTGATAGATCTGTTAATGATTTTGATTTGAATTTCACTGCTGATTAGTGATTTTGAGTATCTTTCCATATTCCTGTTGGCCATTTTTTTTTCCATTGGAAAAAGAACTGCTTTTTCTGTATCCCATAAGTTTTGGTATGCTGTGTTTTTATTTTCACTTGTCTCAAAATGTTTTTAGAATTCTGTTTTGGTTTTCTCTTTGACTCAGTGATTGTTCAAGAGTGTGTTATTCAGATTCTATGTATTTGTGAATTTTTCCATTTTTTTATTGTTACTGATTTAGGTTTTATTTTTTGTGGTTGGAAAAGATACTTGGAGTAATATTGATATACTTAAATGTGTTAAGACGTGTTTTATAACTAACATTTGATCTATACTGGGGAATCTGCTATGTGTATATTAGAAGAATGTGTATTCTGCTGCAAGGTAGAAGTTTTGTATGTCTTTTAGCTACATTTGGTCTATAATGTTCTTTGTTCTGCGGTTTTCTTTCTTTTCTTTTCTTATTTGAAACATTATAAAAGGATTTTTTGTTTTAGTTTTACTTTAAGTTCTGTGGTATAAAAGCAGATCCTGCAGGATTGTTACGTAGGTATACACATGCCATGGTGGTTTGCTGCCTCCATTCCCCCATCACCTACATTAGGTGTTTCTCCTACTTATCCATTCCCAATCTCCCTACCCCCTGCTAACCCTCCCCTGGCCCACCCCACAACAGACCCAAGTGTGTGATGTTCCCCTCCCTGTGTCAATGTAGTCTAATTGTTCAACACTCACTTATGAATGAGAATATGCAGTACAGGTATTGATCGACATACCACCTATGCAACTTACGACCATTCGACTTTATGACCACAATCGCTAGCCACGACTACTCCGCGTCTGGCAGCGCAAACGTTGCCCAGCTGGGTGTACAACAGTGTGGACCAGCTTCCAGCAGCACTACCATCTCCACGTGCACCATTTCAACTGTACATACAGTATAGCCTACTCAACTTACGACCAAATCATGTTATGACCGGTCCGCGGTCCTGACTGTGGTCGCAAGTCGAGCACTAGCTGTATTTGGTTTTCTGTTCTTGTGTCAGTTTGCTGAGAATGATGGTTTTCAGCTTTGTTCATGTCCCTGCAAAGGACATGAACTCATCCTTTTGTATGGCTGGATAATATTCCATGGTGTATATGTGCTACATTTTCTTTATCCAGTCTATCTTTGATGGGTATTTAGGTTGGTTCCAAGGCTTTGCTATTGTAAACAGTGCTGCAATGAACATACATGGGCAAGTGTCTTTATAATAGAGCAATTTATAATCCTTTGTGTATATACCCAGTAATGGTATTGCTGGGTCAAAGTGCATTTCTATTTCTAGATCCTTGAGGAATCATCACTCTGTCTTCCACAATGGTTGAACTAATTTAATTTACACTCCCACCAACAGTGTAAAAGGATTCCTATTTTTTCCACATCCTCTCTAGCATCTGTTGTCTCTAGATTTTTTTAATGATCACCATTCTAACTGGAGTGAGATGGTATGTTAATGTGGTTTTGATTTGCATTTCTCTAATGACCAGTGATGATGAGTATTTTTTCATGTTTGTTGGCCAAATAAATGTCTTCTTTTGAAAAGTGTTTGTTTATATCTTTTGCCCACTTTTGGATGGGGTTGTTTGTTTTTCTTCTTATATATTTGTTTTAGTTCTTTGTAGATTCTGGATATTAGCCCTTTGTCAGATGGGTAGATTGCAAAACTTTTTGCCCATCCTGTTGGTTGCTAGTTCACTCTAATGATAGTTTCTTTTGCTGTACAGAAGCTCTTCAGTTTAATTAGATCCCACTTGTGTATTTTGGCTTTTGCTGCCATTGCATTTGGTGTTTTAGTCATGAAGTCCTTGCCTATGCCTATGTCCTGAATGGTTTTGCCTAGGTTTTCTTCTAGGATTTTTAGGGTGTTAGTCTTATGTTTAAATCTTTAATCCATCTGGAGTTAATTTTTGTATAAAGTGTAAGGAAGTCCAGTTTCAGCTTTCTACACATGGCTAGCCCATTTTCCTAAAACCAATGATTAAATAGGGAATTCTTTCCCCATTGCTTGTTTTTATCAGGTTTGTCAAAGATCAGATGGTGGTAGATGTGTGGCATTACTTCTGAGGCCTCTGTTGTGTTCCATTGGTCTATATTTCTGTTTTGGTACCAGTATCATGCTGTTTTCATTACTGTAGCCTTGTAGTATAGTTTGAAATCAGGTAGGGTGATGCCTCCAGCTTTCTTCTTTTTGCTTAGGATTGTCTTAGCTATGCAGGCTCTTCTTTGGTTCCATATGAAGTTTAAGGTGGTTTTTTCCAGTTTTGTGAAGAAGGTTAAAGGTAGTTTGATGGGGATAACACTAAATCTATAAATTACTTTGAGCAGTATGGCCATTTTCACACTATTTATTCTTCCTAACCATGAGCATGGAATGTTTTTCCATCTTTTTTGTCCTCTCATTTCATTGAGCAGTGGTTTGTAGTTCTCCTTGAAGAGGTCCTTCACGTCCTTTGTTAGTTGTATTCCTAGATATTTTATTTTTTTTGTAGCAATTGTGAATTGTAGCATGAGCAAAATCATGAGGAGTTTGCTCATGATTTGGCTCTCTGTTTGTCTGTTATTGGTGTATAGGAATGCTTGTGATATTTGTACATTGATTTTGTATCCTGAGACTTTGCTTAAGTTCCTTATCATCTTAATGAGATTTTGCCCTGAGATGATGGGGTCTTCTAAATATACAATCATGTCATTTGCAAATAGAGACAATTTGACTTCCTCTTTTCCTAATTGAATACCCTTTATTTATTTTTCTTGCCTGGTTGCTCTGGCTAGAAATTCTAGTACTCTGTTGAATAGGAATGTTGAGAGAGGGCACCCTTGTCTAGTGCCACTTTTCAAAGGGACTGCTTCCAGTTCTTGCTCATTCAGCATGATATTGGCTGTGGGTTTGTCATAAATACCTTTTATTATTTTGAGATATGTTCCATTGATACCTGATTTATTAAGAGTTTTTAGCAGGCCGGGCGCGGTGGCTCAAGCCTGTAATCCCAGCACTTTGGGAGGCCGAGGTGGGTGGATCACGAGGTCAAGAGATCGAGACCATCCTGGTCAACATGGTGAAACCCCGTCTCTACTAAAATTACAAAAAATTAGCTGGGCATGGTGGCGTGTGCCTGTAATCCCAGCTGCTCAGGAGGCTGAGGCAGGAGAATTGCCTGAACCCAGGAGGTGGAGGTTGCGGTGAGCCGAGATCGCGCCATTGCACTCCAGCCTGGGTAACAAGAGTGAAACTCCATCTCAAAAAAGAGAAAAAAAAAAAAAAAAAGAGTTTTTAGCAAAAAGGGCTGTTGAATTTTGTTGAAGGCCTTCTCTGCATCCATTGTGATAAACCTGTGGTTTTTGTCTTTGGTTCTGTTTATGTGATGGATTACGTTTATAGATTTGTGTATGTTGAAACATACTTGCATCCCTGGGATGAATCTGACTTGATCATGATGAATAAGCTTTCTGATTTGCCAGGTTTGCCAGTATTTTGTTGAAAATTTTTGCGTCTATGTTCATCATAGATAATGACCTGAAATTTGCTTTTTTAGTTGTATCTCTGCCAGTTTTTGATATCAGGATAATGTTGGTTTCATAAAATGAGTTACGGAGGATTCCCTCTTTTTATATTGTTTGGAATAATTGACTATTAATTGCTGCCTCTACTTCAGCCTTTGCTATTGGTCTGTTCAGGGTTTCAGCTTCTTCCTGGTTTAGTCTTGGAAGTGTGTAAGTGTCCAGGAATTTATCTATTTTTTTCTAGATTGACTGGTTTATGTGCATAGAGTTATTTGTAGTAATCTCTGATAGTAGTATGTATTTCTGTGGAATCAATGGTGATATCCCCTTTATCAATTGCTCTTTCAGGGGAATGTGTGGCTCTGTCTCACAGGGGTTCCAGGCACGGGTTAAAATGGCTGCCCAGATTTGTGTGGGTTTTTGTGCTGGAAACCCATGGTGCTTGTTGACCAGTGGGAATCTCCTAGTTTCTAGGTCTTAAAGACCGGGGGAGAAGCACAGTATCTGCACTGGAGTGCTAAAGTGGCTGGAAAAGCCCCTGATGGCATCTGTTGGGTGTGTGTGTGTGGGTGTCCTATGGTTTGTTGCACTTCCCAGGTGAGGCAGCACCCCAGGGCAAGTGATCACCGCATTTCCAACTGAGGTACCAGGTGCATCTTGATGGGACTGGTTAGAGAGTGGGTGTAGCCCAAGGACTCGTTACATCCATTCTCTAACCAGTCCCATTGAGATGCACCTGGTACCTCAGCTGGAAATGCGGTGATCACTTGCTCTCTGCACTGCTCTCTCTGGGAACTGTGCTCCGGAGCTGTTCATATTCAGCCATCTTGATTTTATCCCCCTGTTCTGAGGTTTTCTTAAAGATTTTCTGTTTAGTTGATCCATCTATTATAAGGGTCTTCTATGCTTATTTTGGTAGTTTATTTCTACCTTTAGATCTATCAATGTTTGCTTTATATATTTTGGTGCTTTTGTCTTAGGTGCATACATGTTTATAATTATTATATCTTTTTTAATTCATAATTTTATAATTACATAATTAACTTCTTTGTCTCTTGTGGTAGTTTTTGACTTAAAGTCTACTTTGCCTGATATGAGTATAGCCACCTTGCTCTGTTTTGGTTACCAATTGCATAGAATATCTTTTTTCATCTCTTCAGTTTTGGTCTGATCATACAGACTTAGTGTCCTTAATATAAACTGAGTTTCTGGAAGACAGTATGTATTTGGGTCTTTTTTATTCTTAAATCCATTTACCCACTCTATGCCTTTTGATTGAAGAATATAGTTCATTTATATTTCCAGTAATTTTTGGATGGTAAGGACTGCCTTTTGCCATTTTGTTAATTGTTTTTTGTTTGTTTTATATTTTTCTTTTTCCTCTCTTCTTCTCTTGTGTTTTTTTTTGTGGTTTGGTAATTTCTTGTATTGGTGTGCTTTGATTCTTTTCCCCTTATCTTTTGTCTACCTGATGTATATTTTTTGTGTGTCGTTACCATGGGGTTCACATTGAACATTTTGTTTATATAGCCACATGTCTTAAGCTGAAACAACTTCACTTCAATCACGTAAAGAAACACTAGACTTCATTCCCTGCAACAAACTTTATGTAATTAATGTCAGTAATCATTTCTTTCCATATTGTATTGTCATTAACAAATTTCTACATTTGTATTTATTCTGACTATATTTTTCCTTTAATTTAGGTTATAGTATTCTGTGCTTGTGATTACAGTTGCCTTCACCAGTGAGATTTATATTTTCATATGCTTTCATGTTGTTGTTCAGC
The DNA here is from genome assembly GCF_009761245.1 of Sapajus apella. NCBI lineage: Eukaryota > Metazoa > Chordata > Mammalia > Primates > Cebidae > Sapajus > Sapajus apella. The sequence goes on along the minus strand of NW_022436979.1, from coordinate 10,881,959 downwards.
ATCTTTTTGCTTTAACTTGTAGAAATTTGTTCAGCATTTCTTGTGAGGCAGGTCTAGTAGTGATGGACCTCTTCAGTTTTTGTTTCTCTCAGAAAGTCTTTATCTATCTTTTATTCTAAAAAGATAGTTTTGCTGAATAAAGTATTCTTGTTTTTTTTTTTTTTTTTTTTTTCTTTTCAGCATTTGACTGTGTCACCTAACTCCCTCTTGCTTTGCAAGGTTACTCTTAAGAAGTTCATGGGCACTGTTATGTGAGTTCCCTTGTATATACAGTAATGACCTTTTTTTTTTTTATGGCTTTCACTTTCTTTTTCTGTGTTTACTACTTATCAATTTAACTATAATATGTCCCTGAGTATTCTTCACTGGGTTAATCATACCTGGGATCCTTTAAGCTTCACAAATCTGGATGTTCATATCCTTTTCAAGATTTGGGAAATTTTCACCCACTACTTCTTTAAGTGTTCTGTTTTCCTTTCTCTTTTTCTTCTCAAAATCTCATAATTTGTATATTTGTACACTTGATGTTGTTCCACAAGTTCTATATGCTTTTCTTCACTCTTTCATTCTCTTTTCATTTTCTCTAACTGGCTAATTTCAAATAAACTGTCTTCGAGATCCTCAGTTTTTTTTTTTCTTTCATGCATTATCATGTCTACTGTTGTACCACTCTCTCACTTTTACAGTTAATTAATCATATTCTTCAGTTCTGGATTGTCATTTAATTCTTTCTAATGGTATCTATTTTTTTTTAATTTAACTTTTCATTTTGTTCGTGTATTATTTTTTCTGATTTTGTTTATGTGTCCATTTTTGTTCTCTTGTAACTAATTGAGCTTCTTTAAGATACTTATTTAAAATTCTTTGTCAAGCAGTTAATGAGTCTGGATATTTTAATGGGTCATTTCCTTTGGTGGTGTTGTGTTTGCCTGTTTCTTCATGATCCATGTGTCTACGCATCTGGGGGAGCAAATGGCTCTTCCAGTCTTTATAGACTGTTTTCAGAAAGTAAAGACCTTCTCTTTCTGGGTTTTTGGGTTGACGGAATGTCCTCCAGACTGCGGTAGAGTGGTGCTGGAGCTTAATCACACAGCTCCTTCAGTATCTGCAATCTGGTCTCAGGTGAGCAGGCCTGTTACTGGAGGCATGGAAATATATTTCCCTTGCTGGGCCTCTTAAGTGAGCAAGATTGCTCCCATTTTCTGCTAGAGGAGAAATGGAGCTGAGTTACAGGTCTGTTTCAGAGTTCATAGTTGAGTTTCAGATCAGTGGGCCTGTTAACAGGGGAATGTATGGGCATTGTCCATGCGTTGGTGGGGCTGGTGGCAGGACCCAGTGTTTAACCTTTATAAATAAAGTTACCTGTAGATTTTTTTGGGGTGATTTTATTCAGCAATAAACAGAAATGAAATACTGATACATGCTACAACACAGATGAAATTGAAATATATTATTTTATGTATTATAATTATTCCATTTATATGAAATGTCCAGAATAGGTAAAGCTTTATAGACAGAAAGATTTATGATTGCCTGAGACTGAGCGGATTGGGGAATGAACATATAATAGGTATGGGGTTTCTTTTTAAGGTTATTAATATGTTCTAAATTTAAATTTTGGTGATGGCTACAAAACTATGGATATGCTAAAAACCATTGAATTGTACACTTGAAAAGAATGAAATCTATGACATGTGAATTATGTCTCAATAAAGATGCTAAAAATTTTAATTAGACAAAATTAGACTTTACAAATCATGTAAGGCTTTGCTAATTTTGTCTAGGTTTCTGAGATAACAGAATTAAAATGTAGTACCAAAATTGTGGAATTGTCTCAATTTCCTATTCCTTCATGTGTTTTAAAATTTGTTGTTGTGTACCTCTATGATTACAACATGCTTCTTTTTATCCCTGGCAATAATCTTATCTTGAAGTCCACTTTATCTCATGAAAATTGCCACTCAAGCTTACTTTTTATATTATATGCTTTTCCCATACATTTACTTTAAATCCATTCAAATGTTTATATTTGACAACTCTTAAAAGTCATAGTGAGATATATCATTTTCTTATTTGGTAAAGTAATTGAAAAATAATGTAGAAAGGAACCACTGAAGACATATTTCTGTGTCACACACTTTTAAAAATGGAGTTTTTTTTTTCATATTTTCTTGACATGTTCTATAAACTTTATGATTAATGACAAACTAACCAGCAATAGCAAGATAGGTTTAAAACATATTTAACAGTTCAAGCCAGTTATTTCGGCTAAAGATGAACTTTTCTGCTAGGATGAAACTTTACTTTTGCCATCTTTTGAAAGGAAAGGAAATTTAACCTAGTGCAAAGCAGTAAGGCAATTAACATCAGGACATTTATTCTAAAAGAAAAAAGTAACAAAGCTCCAGTCTTTTAAATTAATGATAGCTATTACAAATCAATGGCCTATGGTCTGTGGATGAGAGGTCACACAAGGTACCTGGTAGCAGCCATGCAACAAAGCAGAGGCGAAAATTAGATATTAGTCAACTAGCTATTCTTGCATTACTTATTTGTAACAGCAAAGATACAGAATGAGATGCATGTATTAAAATAATTATGAGTAGATTTGGATGTTTTCTCTGTATCTCTTGTTATATGAGGGCAAAAATTTAGGGATTATGATGACCTATAAATTGGAAACATAGAAAATAAGGCAGTATAGGTGTTAAGTTAATAAAACAAATAGATTTTCAGCAAGCATATATGGTTTCAGCATGTATTTTAATTTAGAAAAAATAGGCAGGGCACTGTGGCTCATGCCTGTAATCCCAGAACTTTGTGAATTCGAGACCAGCCTGGACAACATGGTGAAACTCCATCTCTACTAAAAATAAAAAATTAGCCCAGGTGTGGTGGTGCATGCCTGTAATCTCAGCTAATTAAGGGACTGAGGCAGGAGAATTGCTTGAACCTGGGGAGGTGGAGGTTGCAGTGAGCCGAGATCATGCCATTGCACTCCAGCCTGGCAACAGAGCGAGACTTCATCTCAAAAAAAAAAAAGTCTTCTTTTGAAAAGTATCTGTTCATAACCTTTGCCCACTTCTTGATGTTTTTTTTCTTGCAAATTTATTTAAGTTTCTTGTGGATTCTGGATATCAGTCCTTTGTCAAACAGGTAGATTGCAAAAATTTTCTCCCATTCTGTAGTTGGCCTGTTCACTCTGATGATAGGATTTTTTTCTGTCCAGAAGCTCTTTAGTTTAATTAAATTCCATTTGTTAATTTTGGATTTTTTTTTTTTTTCCTTTGGGACGGAGTTTCGCTCTTGTTACCCAGGCTGGAGTGCAATGGCACGATCTTGGCTCACCGCAACCTCCGCCTCCTGGGTTCAGGCAATTCTCCTGCCTCAGCCTCCTGAGTGGCTGGGATTACAGGCACGCGCCACCATGCCCAGCTAATTTTTTGTATTTTTAGTAGAGACGGGGTTTCACCATGTTGACCAGGATGGTCTTGATCTCTTGACCTCGTGATCCACCCGCCTCAGCCTCCCAAAGTGCTGGGATTACAGGCTTGAGCCACCGCGTCCAGCCTGGCTTTTTTTTTTTTTTTTTTTTTTTTGCAATTGCTTTTGGCATTTTTGTCATGAAATCTTTACCCATACCTATGTCCTGAATAGTATTGCCTAGGTTTTCTTCTAGGGTTTTTATGGTTTTCAGTTTTACATTTAAGTCTTTAATCCCACTTGAGTTAATTTTTGTATAAGGTGTAAGGAAGGGGTAGTTTCAGCTTCCTGCATATGACTAGCCAGTTTTCCCAGCACCATTTATTGAATGGGAATTTCTTTTCCCATTGGTTGTTTTTGTCAGGTTTGTCAAAGATTAGATCACTATAGATGTGTGGTGTTATTTGTGAGGTCTCTGTTCTGTTCCTAAAGTGTGACTATTATTAGACTTTAATAAGACTATTAATTAGCCTTAAAATTAACACTTAAAATGATAAATAATATTAATCTTTGAATTATTTCTAATCACATGTGTTCAAATGCCATTGACAAAAATAAATCATGGCAATGTAGATATTTAAATTGAAATACTTATATCCCAAAATCTATAATTAGAAACACTTGTATTGGTACTGTGCAAAAGGATACCAATCTCAAAGACCCATGGAGGTATTATGCATGCGTGCCTTCTTTCTGGCTAAGGTTACATAAATATTTCCACCTAGGAATGTCAAGAGAACATAACAAATTGTGTGCTGTTTGTAAGCAGTCTTCTTAGAAACCTAAGTGAGTTCTTACAAAATTATATATGAAAAGATCTTAAAAGAATGACAACATTGCAAAGTAGGAGTATGGTTTATTAAATTCCTATAAGATTTTTCTCTTTAGCTGGAAAATTTCTAAAGAAGTTTAAAGATATCTGTACATTAATATAACAAATGACTTAAGTAAAATATATTTCTTTGATCATTAAAGTCTAACTACTACTAATGTTTTCTGTTTCAGCAGTCTCTCTTGCAACTGCTCCCAGAAGGTTAAATTGGCTTGACTTTTTCTATATTTATTACTTTGTTCAGTCTTTCTTATTTTATGTGTTACTGTAAACTTATTTATAATAAGGATCATATTATCTACCCCTGGCACCTCTAATGTGGTAATCGAATTTTATGTCTTTGGGGGTTTACTTGTAAATCTGCTTGAAGATGATGAAAAACACTAGATGGCTTCTCATTATTTTAAATCAGCTGGCTTTTGACAGTTTCCCAACTTATATCACAATCAACACTTACTTTCTATCTTACAGCACAGATTTCATTTTTTAAAAATGGCGTGGACATATTCTAATATACTTACCAAAAAATTAAAATATAAAACATGGTATCCATTTAGCTTTTAGGTAAAACTAGATAAACGACCTTACAGAAGTGTTTTAAAAACTTTTCTTCCATAAAATAGGAACTATAGTTACACCAAATATCACAGCTCAGAATTGTACTCTTGCTTTTTACACACATCAGTGGTCAGCCACTGGAGACACTGCCTGATTTTTTCTGATATTCAGGCTGGTGGCTTTTATTTCACCTTCTTCCTCTCCACTTTCTTCTTTCTTTCTTTTTCTTTTCTTTTTTTTTTTAAGACGGAGTTTCACTCTTGTTACCCAGGCTGGAGTGCAATGGCGCGATCTCGGCTCACTGCAACCGCCGCCTCCTGGGTTCAGGCAATTCTCCTGCCTCAACCTCCTGAGTAGCTGGGATTATAGGCACACGCCACCATGCCCAGCTAATGTTTTGTATTTTTAGTAGAGATAGAGTTTCACCATGTTGACCAGGATGGTCTCGATCTCTTGACCTCGTGATCCACCCTCCTTGGCCTCCCAAAGTGCTGGGATTACAGGCTTGAGCCACTGCGCTCGGCTCTTCTTTCTTTTCTATCTTTTCCCCATCACTTACTCAAGAGTTAAATCTTTTCATTCTTAATTCATGTAAATAATAAATTAGCATAAAAAACTTTAAAATGCAGATTTGATATAATAAGGGAAATGAAAGGCAAGCTCTGATGAAGACTTCCCAGAGAGAAATAATAAGAGGTGTACGGGGGACAAAGGATGACAGGGTACAGAATGACAAAGGATAAGCCCCTGATGCAGCCAATGATGGGAACCCAGGAAGGTTGGTAGAGCTAGAAAATTGAAGCTGGCCTGGAGGGAGAGGCGAATAAACTCATATAGGTCTGGAGGAGTGAGAGGTTTCTCTGTGTCTGATGTTGTCAAGGTCAAATTGTAAACCCTCCACACATCAAATCTTTCTGTGGTTTCTTTCTCTCCACTCTGTAAATATTGTTTCTGTCTCTTACAGCCAATGTCTCCTTTACCCCAAAAATGGTGATGATGATGATGACAACCACAATAAACTCCGTGAACCATACCAATCCACCCACTTAGTTCTCCATATTTCTTCTTATGTAAGGTCTGGGCAGAATTACTCACCTTGTTCAACCTCTCAACTCACTGGAATCAGGTTTCTCCTCCACAGCATTAGGAAAATACTGTTTCTTCCACCTAGAATACAATTCTCTTCATTTGACAAGGCCGATTTCTGCTCATTATTCAGGACCCGTTTTCAAAGGTCCTTCCTGGCTGCCTGAATGAAAGTGGCTGCCCCAACTATTCCCTCCTTCAGCACCTTCTTTATTCCTCTTGTTGCATTTATCAAAGTTTGTGATTAATAATTTTTTGATGTATTTTTAATTCTCTCCTCCCTTCACAAAACTGTAAATTTTATGGAAATAAGAATCTTTGTTTTGTTCATTACTACATATTTAATATATTTAATGCTTGGCACATTGTAAGTTTCTGGAACAATGAGCAGAATGATCTGAGAGTGATCCTGAGTCCTTGCTCTCCATTGCTACCCACATGTCTCCTAGTGGATTTTCATGGAACCAGTGGTTTCTGTTCTCTGACAGGGAAGACTGAAAGATGTTATGGGCCCTCAAAAACCAGAAGCATCTAGCTTTGGTCTTCTTAGATAACACTTGTCATCTGCTGGCCCCAATTCCCAACAACCCTCCATCTTGCAAACTTTGATTAAATTACTTTAAATTGCTCTTTTTAAAATTGAATTTTTAATTGAATTTAAATGTAACAAAAGTGCTATTATTCAGAATAACAAATTATATTAATGATGATGATGTTCTACCTTTCAGTATCTCTCAGTGTCGTATTTCCTTTGACCTCATATTATTCTCTCAGGAGAATCCATTTCACCCACAACTTCCTCTCAGAAAACTTATCTCACGGACTTGAAAATACATATAAACTCATCATGATTGGATCCATTCAGATTGCTTTATTCTGTAATGAATTGGGGACCTTTTCCACAGCCCTATCTTATTTACTTTTGTATATATAATATTCAGCCACTTTTATTGTCAACTGATTTTTTTTTTCTTAAAAATATTTTAAGATTAGAACAAAGGAAGAATAAGTGCAGGGAGAGGGATCAAGATGGCTGACCAGATGTAAGTGGCATGTGCCTCCCCTGTGGAGAGGAACCAGAATAATAAATAGATACAGTTTAAACAAATTGTTTAGAAGATAATTCTAGGATTCACTAGAGAAGAGAAATGAAGCCCAAAAGTAAGAAAGAAGAGTCCCTGCCTGGCCAGGGACTTACTGACAGCTGGGAAATGGTGGAGTCAGGGAAACTTAGACAGAATCACCCAGAGTTCCACAGTCTTGGCTACAGGAGAAACCCTCAATCATGAGGTCCTTATCTGACATATGGAGCTAGCTAAAGGTTGTTCAGAGACATTGCTCCACCAAGGGAACACACAAGGAATCTCACAGTTATTTGAGCCTTTGTTCTAGCAGCTTCAGCTAGGCATCATTTTGAGAGCCTAGATACCAGGGATCTCCAGACATGGTGGCTGCTGCTGTTGTGAGTCCTCAAAAAGGGAGAGGGGAGGTTGAGATTGGGTGCTCCCATGCACCCAAGGAGGGTTCCTTGCAGTCTCTTGTGGGCTGCTGTTGAGATGGAGATGTGAGCAGGTCATATTCTCCAAAGTTTCTTGCCCATCAGATGAAAAGCTGACTTTTCAGCAGAAACCTCAGGCCAGAAGAAAAATGGGTGGCATTTTCAAAGTGCTGAACTAAAAAAAGGAAAAACAACAACAACAAAACAAAAAAACCTTTCAGTCAAGAATTGTATATTCCAGCAGAATAAGTTTCACAAATGAAGGAGAGATAAAGTCTTTCCCAGAAAAGTGAGTGCTAAGGGAATTTGTCATCACTAGACTGGTTCTACAGGAAATGCTTGAAGGAGTCTTAACATGGAAATGAAAGGTTGATATTTGTCATCACACAAACACATAGAGATATAGAAATGTAGTGAGATCAATTAGGAAGACTTAATCGAGTAGGAATGGAGATCCTGATACTATTTTGAGATGTGTAACAGACGTAGAATGATCAGCCTTGGCAACCAGATGTAGATTGTCAGAGGAAGGTAGAAGTAAAATTTACCTGGTGTCCTAACTGTAGCAGAATGTAATAAAAAATGTAGAATATTGTTTTCCTGAAAAAAAAAAAAAATCAATGCTTGCTACTTGTTTGTGGTTGTAGGTAGAAAAGACACAATTGAATTAAGTCATTCATTACGCCAGTATATTTTGCTAGGATCTTTCAGGTTTCCAGGAACAGAAGTAAACTCAGGTCAGCTTAGATAATAGAATTTTATTCTAAGGATGAGATTAAAGTTTAGGAAAATAGTATCTAGAATGTTTTTCTCAATATGGAGGCACATTAGCAACCAGTTTTTAATTCTCTCACAGCAGGTCTATCCCTTTACCTTTAACACTGTTGCACATTTGTGATGAATCACTTGTTCTTTCCCTTTGGTTTCAGTGTTCTTTACATCACTGAATACATTTCTCCTCTTCTGTCCATTGTTTCTGCTTAATTCCATGGCTATGGATGCTAATGGCTTTTGCTATTGATTCTAAAATCTCAAGACACCTTCTTATGACCTCCACTCTGTGGATCTTTTGCTTGGCTCTGGTCCCAACTAGTGATTCATTTTTTCGTACATTCAGTATGACTTTCTAGCTTTCTTTTGTTCCACAGCTATTAAACATCAGTCATTAGATACTGAATTTTATAAAAACACTATTCTTCATGAATAAATTTTTTTTTCAGAAAAAACCTTTAATTACATGGGAGACTACAATTTTTGAAATCTAATTTTATACTTGAATTTGTTCAATTACATAAAATGGCAGAAATACCTTTAATTATATGGTAGATTATAGTTTTTGAAATCTAACTGTACACTTGTATTTGTCTTATAACATAAATGGTTTTACTGAGGAAATAAAATGCCTCCTTTAGCAAACATCCATTGAGAATTTGCTATGTGTCGGCATATAATGTATTGCGACACAATGACAAGAGACTGCTAATTTAAAATTGATCAGATGGGTCAAATATGTAAGTAATTATAATACAGTAATGTAAATGTTAAAATCAATGTACAAATTAACATCTGAGGAAGTATAAAAGAATAATTCACTATTGTATAGGGGGAAAAGAAGGAAGTTACAAAAGTGTCGGTATTTGAGCTTTTGATAGTGACTAGAAGGAAAAAGAGACATCACAGGCAGTGCAACATCTGTTCCAGTAGAGTATGAGCCATTCTCTTTTATTATTATGTTCGTTGATATAAATCATTACTTCTTTATGGGACCAATTATCCTTCCACATATGAAGAAACAAACTATTTTGACAGTAGATAATATGGGAAAATGACAGATAAATGTTATAACTTTGTAGGCCACTATATAAAATATTCTTCTTTATATTCTTGAGTGTATAGTTATCTTGGTTACAAAATTATACAATGCCTCTATATGGAAATATCAATTAAGTATATAATTTTAGCATCCTCATAAGCAGTTGATAATGTAAGGTGCTTGGCTATTCCCTAATTTTACACTAGCAAATATGGAGAGAAATAATTTAGATATTTCTATTCTAGACATGAATTTATAACTTCTTAAAAGAATATTCATTTGTTTGAAACCCTTCTGAGACTCCATATAAATTAGACTTTAAATGCATTAGTTTTGGATTCTACTACTTACAAAATCTCCTTTTACAAAATTTAAGATTTGTCAACTTTTTGTCTTGTTAAAGTTTACAAAAGTAAAAAAAAATCACTCTTGAGAACTTTTTAATGTAATAGACTTACGTAATGGTTAGAATATTAAAATCTAGAGGCTGAGATTAGGCAAGAAATTGTTTGCTAAAAACAAAATCTGATTCAAGAATGTATTTTACAAGGAACAAAGAGTCTTAAAAATAGTCCCTTAATGGTACAATGAAAACCTTTTCAATTCACTAGTGAGCTTCCTGTCCAGCTATTCTCCCTCCTATCACAAAAATGTCAGACGAGTGCTCAGGAAAACAGGAGGGCTATTAGAAGTATTATTGAAGCCTTTGCCGTATGTGATCTTGCACTGCAAGGAAAAACTTTTGTTACCTCCTGGGATCACAGACTTCCACCTAAATTCTGCACGTTTAACCATGCTTCTATTTTAGTCTGTGGAAGAAAATATTTTTTTTCTATTTAACATAGTGAGAACATTCTTATATTACTTAAGGTAATACTAGCTACCTTAATACATGAACCACAAATTCTCAGTAACTTAAAGCAAGAGATGTGTACTTGCTATTGATATAAAGTCCAAATGGGTATTCATGATGGCAGGCAACTCTCTCTAAGCAGGGGTTCCAGGATCCAGGCTTCTTATACCTTGTGGTGCCTCAGTATTCAACATGTACCTTCTTGAATTATCATGCTCATTTCTGTCAAGACAGGAAAGGAGATAGAGCATGGAGAAGCACAAGTGAGGGATTTTTAAAGGACTATGTTTAGAAGTTATGCATATCAGTGTCTTCTACATTCCATTGGCTGGGATTTAGTCACATGGCCACACCTAGCTGTAAAAGAAGATGGATAAAATATTGTCAAGCTATGTCCTCAGAAAAAGAGAGGTGAAGGATTTGGTGAGCAATCTGCCAGTATCTTCCACAATCTCTTTCTAGGTTCCTTCTTGTCTTAAAAGTTTTTGCTCGTGCACAATCTAAAAAAATTGGGAAAGTCTTTATATTTCTGTACTCTGGATTGACTTCTAAAGTTTTTTCCTTTAGTTTTGTTAAAAACAGTGAATTTGAAGAACTTAAATTTCAATAGATAATCTTCTGATTTAGAGTCATTCTCCTTCTCAACATCTATGCCGATATTTTGAGTAAGATTTACTATAAGTGAGCAAGTCATTCATTCATTCACTCATTATTTTAGCAAATCTTTATTAAATAATGCCCACTCTTCGTCATGAATTATCCTGGAAAGTTGAGATAATTCGTGAATTAAAGATATAAAGACCCTTTTCTCACAGAGCTTACATTAAGCTGGATAAGACAGACAGTTAAAAAAAAAAACAGATCTAATAAATGTGATAATTATGTAATATAGAATAAAATGGTAAATAAAATAGGAATAGGAAAAAATAGAGAAAAGCAAGGTGGAGGAGTCAAAAATGTGCTGTTAGGGAGGACAATTATATTTTTAAAAGAGTCTTAAACTTTATTGAGTATGTGACATTTGAACAGATGGAGATGCTTCCTGGGGAAGAGAGTTTCAAGTGGAGAAAGCAGCCTGTAAATAGACTCTAAGGTGTGGTCATGTCTAGCATGTTGGAAAAGCAACACGAGGGACAATGTGGCTGGAGAGCATTGAGAAAAATGAAGATAATACCAGAAGAGGGAGGTCAGAGAGTCAATGATGGAGAGTTCACAAGCATAAACATTTTGAAAGAGGTTAAGAAAGTGGAATGCAAATGGATTTCTTTAAAACTACTTCAAAATACTATGCACCATGGGGATAATTTGAATAAAATTGAATAATATTTTTAAACTGTTCAGCATGTGTTACAGATAACAAACATTTTAGTGTCTTATTTTGATAGATTCATGACATTTACAGGGAAAATGACTAGCGTTTATGATTTCTGAATGTTCTAGTTGAGAGTTAATGAACAGAGCTTGGGATCCAAAAATGTGGAAAATTGATCTCAGTTCCCTGGTTCTAACCTAGACTTTAACAGTCCCCTGTTCCCCTTGTACCAGGGGTGGGTAGGCATCTGCTCTTCTGACTTTTCCCCATGGTGGACCTCCTCTGCCTGGAAATTTTGAAGAATCTAAGTGTAAAATTTGCTGATAACAGTGAACCTCAGATAAGTTTATTCTTATTTTTCCTTATCCATTTGAAGAAATTATTCTCAGAGATTCTCCTCTTGACTCAGTTCTGTTTCATTCTATCCTGTGCAGATTGCCATGAATCCTTTTCACTCCAAAATGGAGAGGAAAGAGAAGGAGGGAGCAGGAGAAAGAAAGAAGTTAGGGGAAGACAAAGCGAGAGAGAGGGAAGCAGAGAGAGAAAGGAGAAGAGAGGGAGAGGGGGAGAGAAGAAGGAGAGAGAGGAGAGGAAGAAAAAAGACCAGATCCAAAGGGATCTATCTCTCAGTTCTTTCATCTCTCTTTAGTGCACAGCAAATAAGTTTATATATACAAATCTTCCCAGTATCCTTATAATACCCTAAACAGACAAGCGAAAACCTGAATAAACATGGTGTAGCTTAAACCAGAAAATTCCCAGGTTAAACATTCCTTGAGAAATTAGGCTAAGCACATAGAACCAAAATTGAATGACTTATAGAGATATTTTGAGCTTTATTTTCTATATGAATAAATTAAAACTCTCACACTTACTTTCAAAATATGTGAAAGAGAAGTGAACTTGGATTTGTTTACACAGTTCAACATAAAGAGAAAAACTATTAATTTGATGGATATGGGTGGTATAAAGGTCAGAGAAATTACACAAATTCTTCAGTTATATGTGTGTTTTCGTCATTAATCAGATAACCAGGTATCTAGCAATTTAAATGCAGTCACAAATTACTGCTCATTTTTGTCTTCCCATATTTGCCTTGAATATGGCAAACTCTATGTGGATTTAGACTTCCAGGTAATATTGTGTCATTTAAATTTCAGTGTACGATATTTTCTTTTGATTTGTAATAGGAAGTTTATAATAGAAATAGCTGATTTGTTTTACTGCTACAAAGCATCATTAAAATATATATATATATACACACACACACCATTTTCCTGTATTTAATTTACTCCACCTTTTTGATAGCAGTATATCCATTTTAATAGTGATGATTAGCTAAAACCTTTCTGTGAGATACTGTGCTCCACTCTGTCTTCATTTATTTTTATTAGAATGGCTTTTGGTTTCCCATTCTTCTGTATTTTTTTTTTCTTCATGACTATATCTGTTTTCATGGTTTAGCTAACTCTATTCTCATTGCTGAAAGATTTTTACCCATTCAGGTAAGATATATTTTCAAGGTTTGATTTTTCTTGAGTATAATAATATTTCAGAGTAGTCAAATTACCTCCAAAGGCATTAATATTTAGGGGCAACAAGAGTTCCAAAACAACCCAAGAGACAATATATCACTCCAAATATTTAAAATTAGTTTCATTTATCTTTACTGACGAGACAAGTTTCAGAAAAAAAAATGTAAAAGAGCAAACAGTATTTTGAGATGGCTGTGTTAGAACTTCCCTATCATGAACTGAAGTTGTTGTCATTATGAGTGATGTATGGAGTTCTATTTAGTGCACCTGGGATTGTCCCAAAGAAAAGTAACATTTTCAGTGATATTCTGACAATTTTAAAAATGATGCCATATGAGAAAGGTTAGGGGGGCTTTAGAGATTTAATTTTTCTGGAATTTGATTTTGGTTTTGACAGGGAGTTAAATATAGAACTAATTGTAGAGTCAATTTCCTTCAAATAAGATTTTGACATGTTAGAGTTATCACTAGTAATTTATCTTGTTTACTTCCCTGAATGACTAGCTTGATTATGTGTTGAATGCTAGCATGCTATTTGACTGTACTTTTCAAATAAGATAAACTTTTGATTGAAATAATTATCCTGATAAAAGTTTGCTTTGTATTTCCTAATATTAATGAACTATATTTTCTCTGTAGGCTACATTAATTCACATTAATTTCCATATGTGTGTGTACATATAGATTAATTCACATGTATGTAGAATACATACATGTATTCTATGTAATGGAAAAATAATTTTGAAATCTTTTTGTTAGGCCATTCAAATTTATTGTAAAAATACAGTACCTTTTAAATTGAGGTTTTATTGAAGCAATTTTGAAAAGAAGCAAGTGGGCTAGTATCGTTATGAAAATTGGTTTCAGAAGCTTTTCTATATTAACTCACATACTGAAAAAATAGATGTTCTATGCTGAAAGATATCAATAAGCAGAGTACTCATCTCCCAAAAAGAGTTAAAAGTTAGAAAAAAAGAAATATTTTTATTGCAGATATAGGTACTAAGCATCAAAAAGAATGTAATTTGTGTAAAGAAATGGTCCAGAGAGAAATAGGTCATTGTGAAAGATACCGAATCATGAGCAAAGAAGTCAACAGATGACAAAAGGAAAAGTGAGCATTTGAGTTGCTACACAGAGACGAAGTTTAATAAGAAGTTGCTGCAGTGTGCCCGTTTTCTGATTTTTCTAATTAAATTCTTACTTTGAAATAAAGATTTACAAGAAGTTTTAAGGATGGTACAGAGAAGCCCTCCCCTCTTCAACCTGTTTTTCCCAATGGCTACATCTTAAGTAACTATAGCACAATAGAAAACCCAGGAGATTGATGTTGGTATAATGAGTGTACCAAGTTTTGTTCCATTTTATCATACATAGATTTATGTAATCTCCACCTCAATAAAGATACACAATGATTTCATCACAAAATTATCTCCCCTGCAACCTCCCCATAGTTACACTTCTCCCCTTCCTCCTTCCTATCAGCATCCCTAATCCCCTGGAAACTATTAATGTACTTTTCATCTCTAAAACATTATTATGTTGAAAATATTATTGAATCATATTGTATATGATCTCTGGAAAGTTGCCTTTTCCCTCTGCTCAGCAAAATGCCCTTGACAGCCATCCCATTTGTTGCACATATCAAAACTTCATTTCTTTTTAACTGCTTTGTAATATTCCAGGATATGAAGGTACTACAGTGTGTCTAACAATTCACCTATTGTAGGCCATTCTTGATGGTTCCATTTGTGGCTATTACAACTAAAGCTGGCATGAACATTGGTATAAAAGTTTTTACATGGGCATAAATTTTTATTTCTCTAGAATAAATACACAGGAGTGTGACTGCTGTGTAATATGCTATGTATGTTTAGTGTTTTAAGAAACTGCCAAATTATGTCTCAGAGTAGCTGTACCAGTTTGAGTAAAATATGAAAATCTTACCACCCTTTACAAAATCATTTTTCCCTCCATTTTTAGGATAAATGTCTGAAATATTTCTTATACCTCATTGACACTGACCCACACCAGGAAGTGTTATAATTTTTGTTTAAACCATCAAACATATGTTAGAAACTCGACAGGAAAAGGAAAATCTACTGTATTAAACTTTACTTTTAATTTTTCTATTATTTTTTTTATTTTTGATTTTCAAAGATTGTTTTCTTTATAATTTGTTTTCTATTTCAAAAAACACCTTAGCCATTCTTTTAGGATTGGTCTGCTGGCAAAAAATTCTGTTCGACTTCCCACAATTGAGAATGTCTTGATTTCCCTTTCATCACTGAAAGTTATTTTTGCTGGATATAGAATTCTGGGTTTGTACTCCTTTTCTTTCAGTACTTGAAAAATGTCATACTACTTTCTTCTTGACTCAGTAGTTTCTGATGAGAACTCAACTGCCATTCAAATTTTTTGCATACACATTTTCTTTCAGAGAGAGGCAGGAGAAAGGATAAGTTATACCAGAGAAAAAGTGTTGGGTCCTGGGAAGAGTGCAATGGAGAAGGAGGGTACTATTCCAGGGTACATTTGGATTTGTTCTCCCTTGTGGATAAGTGAATTTCAGTCTTGGATTTCTCTTTCTTTTCACCTCCCTCCCACTTCCCCCCGCCTCCCCCCTTCCCTCATCCCCTTCCCCTCACCTTGGCCTCCCAAAGTACTGGGATTACAGGCATGAGCCTGTAATTTACCCCCAGCTGGATTTCTGAGGAGTTATGTAAAATGTGCATTAGAATTATCAACTTGAGACATGAAAGATGGATCCTTTATCCACTGATTTCTGTCTTCTACTTCTCAAATGTTGCCCCATCGTTTCTTAACTCCCATACTTTTAGATTTATACATGAATGAGTGCCAAAAGGTTTCATGTCCCAGTGCCGATAAGAAGATAGCAGGAGATACCCAATATGACCAAAGTAAAGTGCTAGTTTGCTGCTAGCAATGATTGGAGTAAAGTATAGACTTAGAAGATGCATGGCTGGCTGAACACAAGACACCCTCAGCCTTGACCTTCTATTAGTGCAAGGAAGGATGTGATTTCCAATTCCTTCATGTTAACTTGACCACTGGGAATTTTCCAAGAGTTATAATACTGTGGCAATTATTCCTCAGGTCTCAGTCAGCATTGCTACACTCTCTTTTCTAATCATGGCCAGATCAGAAGGCAATTGAGTTCAAGAACCCTTGGAGGATCCAGTCACTTTCCTCTCCTTCAGTCTCTGAGGATTCATTCCCTTTCTGAGTCAGGAAACTTCCACTTCTTCACAAAATAAAGATCTCATTTCATTCCCTTCCTGGACAATTTCAGCTTCCTCTTTGTAGGAATACTGAAAAGTCACTTTTGTATGTATCAAAGCCTTCTATACAAGTTACCAAATTTCAAATTAGTAACTCAATACTTTTGAAGAATTGCTCAAAAAATAATTGTTGTCTTAAAATGTCAAGTTTAAATAAGTTTTCAATTCTGTGGAGGTAATACTTCCCCTTTTGATATAAGGAGTTAATGCAATAGAAATTATAGTTGTGATCATTTATTTGTCAAGAATTTGGTTCTACCACATAAGGCAGTGTCCAAATAATCTGTTAGAAAATGATTTTCTCTTGAGGCCATTTTCAGAATTGGACAATTGGCCAACATTTATAATAGATAATTTTTTTGGAGCATAGCTAGGCTAAGCATTGGAATGTGTTATTTTTAGAGGTAACATCATAAAAATGCAACCATGACTAAATTCATTTGTCAGCCATGATTTTTTTTTCATGGATTTATTTAACCAGGAGAACATCTCTCAATTCTCCTTTCATCATTTTTAGTGTGACTGTACCATCTGATTTGTCAGAGATTGTTCTGAATTATGTTATTCCTAGTGTCATAATTCATAGTTATTCCTTTCACACTTAAAAAATTATCCTTATTAGATCAACAAATTATATGGTTACCCATATCATCATCCTTAAGTATTAAATTTGAAATGTTCTATTGGAATTTTAAATTTAAGTTTTGTAAGTGTGCGTGTGTATGAAAAGACCAAGTTGTTTACAAAACAATGTTGGAGTAACATGTCTTTGAGGATTTTTCTGAGTTCCATTTGAGGTATGTTCTTTACTTGCCAGGATTTTCTCTGGCTCCCTAAAAATCTTTATCACACCAGGAGTCCAGATGGTCAGCTCTTTGGTTGCCCAGAGACAGAGGAGTCAAAGCTTGTTTCTGCATAACTGCAATCTGTTGAAATTTAACTGGACAGGAACCTTTCCCCAAAGATTACACAAACAGAATGTTACCAATTCTTAAACTCTCCAAAGATTATGCATGAACTAAGGGAAGGGAATCTGTTCTATTTAAATCTAATTTCCCTTGTAATAGCACTATTCTAGTTATGCACGGCTGACTTGGTAATGTGGTGAAAAAACTTAAAAAGGATCACTTTTAGCTTAAAGAATTTATCTAAAATATTAAAAAAATGCTGGTTTATATCTAATCAAGAAAGCTGGCTCCCTTTGCCTTCCACCATGATTGTAAACTTCCTGAGGAAAAAAAAAAAAAAAAAGAAAGCTGGCTCCTTGCTTAGAGGTATTGTAGAAATTTTTCTAAAAGTTTATTATCTAAAAATATATTTTATGACAAAATTTATCTGTATTATGTAAAAGGAGATTAAATAGAAAATTGGCTAAACATACAATCAGAGGTGTTTGGAGTAGAAAGAAATGGACTAAGGTTGTTGGGTTTGAAATATCTTAAACCCATTATTTCCTTTATATTATTAAAAAAATATTTTTGAAGTATTCAGTAAATACCTCCCAGTGGTTTTTGAATGCAAGAAACGCTTATAGTGAAATTCTGAAGGCAGGTAAGGTGAGAACATTTTGTAGTCCCAAAGTTTAGGTTATTTGCATTTTAGTTAGGATTTAATTGAAAAGGGACATTTGGGCTTTTATTTTTAAATGTTGGCATTTCACACAAAAACAGACTCTCTGGTCTAGAAAGTGACCCAAATCCTACCTACTTTAATCTTAGTTTTCTTGATAAAGAAAATACATTCGAGCTTACCGCTATGTTCCATTTAAAGTTCTGCCTTGAAGGAAAGTGTATTTTAATTAAAGTAACATAGCAGCAAGCTGAAGTTTCTAATAGTTCTTAAATATTTAGAACCATTATCTATAAAATTAAATCTAGAATTAAATCTAAAGAATTGCCATTTAAAGAAATATTTTAGAAATTTTTTTCTTCCTGTAGTATAGATTTTTTTTTGAGACTTATCTGATATTAGAACATAGGTTTGATTGGATACTACAGATTTTAACTGATGTTAAAGAGAGAATTTAGTAAACCCAGATGAAATAAAACATTTTCACCCTGTATGTCTCCTGAACTAATTTGGGGACTTGAAAAGCTGTCAATTTAGTAGAAATTCAAACATTTAGTTTCTAGAGCAGTGATTATATTTTGGATCATCAGTTGCCACAGAGAGTATGAATGAAAAGAGTATATTTGTTTTAGAATAGCCAGGCGCCAACGAGTGAGTTGAGAAAGACAAAGCAGCCATCTAGCCTCTGGTGCTCTCATTACTGTGCTACACACCATAGTCTCACTTGCTGGGCATCACAACCATTTCAAACTGCCCTGTCAGGCATTAGAATCTCTCTTGTCTTGTGGTAATGACCATAGCAGTTCACTGCCGTTACCTGGGGTTTCCTTGTGCCAATCTGTATAATGGTGCAAAGTAAAATGGAAATGGGTCAGCAGGGATGGAGAACTACTTTTTTCTTTTTGTCTATGATACAAACCAGTATTATTTTTTTCCCATTGTTTTAAAAGAATTTTTAAAAAATCTGAATTTTAAAATTCTTTCTCTTTCTCTCTCTCCCTCTCTCTTCACTTCTACCTGTGCCTCTACCTATCTACCTCTTTGAAACACACTTGTATCCATCCAGAGGACTTGTTTTCCTGCGGGTTAAGGTAGTTGCCAAGACACAGAGCTACTGCCCTCCCTATGCCTACTTTGTTCCTAGGCTAGACTCATGAAACTGCATTCCTTCTTTCTTTAGGCTAGTGATCATAACTAACATCTATTGAATGCTCTTATGTGTCATGAAATCTTTGAATAATTTTATGGTAATTAATTTCTTATACTGTCATAATCATTGTCAGGTAAGAACTGATATTACTCTGGTTTTAAAGGGGATCAAATTGAGATGAAGAAAGATTAAGTGCTTGCCCAAGATCACACAGTTGTAAAGGGAAAGAGCTAGAATATAATCTCAAAGAAACACTCAACTGCTTTGAATAGAATAAAGCTGCCTATGCACAGTCTCATACAAACATGTCAGAGCATCTTTTAATCTCTCTGATCCCAATGAAAATTAAGAAATATATATAGTTATGAATTAAGTAATACCTAAAGGAGTTTTAGTTCCTTACTAGGAAAACCCCAGTTATCGTCATAGTTGTTAACATGATAGACATAACATATATTTTAGCAATACTAAAACTGAATATTTTAATGCACTACAGAATAATTGCTTTTTAAAAATTTTTTTGCAAATTTAACCCTGGGTCTCAGTCTGACATTTAAAGTACAATTAATTATCTTTACTCAGAATGTTTGCTCAAATTTGTTGATGCCATGAAAATATTTTAAACACAAGCAGTTATAAATCATTTGAAGAATTTTATGCAATTATTAAAAAAATCCCAAGAATGAGTTTATGTGGTCATTTGATACTCATGTGCTTTCGAAAACATCTGATTCCCTGATAGAGAAAAGAAGGATATATCTCATTTCATACCACTGTACTTTTCCTACCCCTCCCTGCAGGTGAACACATTAGATAGTTATGCTATTGTTTTACCTTTCTTTATGATATATTGTAATTTTTGAAAATACATTAAAACCTCTACATTTTTATTCCAATTTATTTAGATCCTATCTCCATAGTTCCCTGTTCTAGCCACAGCCTGCTAGGCTCCTCTCTTCCTGCCAAATACCTCCTAGATTACGTCAGTTGTTCCTTGTAACTGGCTTCATGCCTTCTCTATAGGTTAATGTTAAAAATGTAAAACCGGGAAGACAGCATTTAAATGACTGTGCTGATGTAAATGTTGCTCTCTTCAGATACAAGTTGAGTGAATGGATATACACACAAAATGGTTTTCTTCTGTTCTCGCCCATAGCAATAAACACAGAAGATTTCTGTAACCAAACGTGTGGGGATTTCTCCCCACCAATAAGCAGGCAAGCAAATTTCTACAACGGACACCAGCTAGGTGCCCTTCCACTCGATTCTGACATTGTCTATCTGGAGAGAGCATCAGATCCCACAGGGTGAGGGCTCAGTCCCACAAGACTGTCCCCATTTTCTATGCCAATTGTAAGTCCTAGGTTGGGACGTGTGCTTCTGAACAATCAGCTGTAAACTGGGGTTCCCATGATCCCCTTTTTGGATATGATTAATTTGCTAGAGCAGCTCATAGAACTCAGGGAACAACATTTATTATAAAGGATATTACAAATGATACAGATGATTAGGTGCCTAGAGCAAGGGATGGGAGAACAGGCGTGAAGTTTATATGCTCTCTCTGAGTGTACCACTCTCCAGTAACCTCCATGTGTTCAGATAACTGGAAGCTCTTCATACCTTGGATATGCTTTGGCTGTGTCCTCACCCAAATCTTCTCTTGAATTGTAACTGCCGAAATTCCCATGTCTTAGGAGGAACCCAGTGGGAGGTAATTGAATTATGGGTGTGGGTCATTCCTGCACTGTTCTCATGATAGTTAATGAGTCTCATGATATCTGATGGTTTTTAAAAAATCGGAGTCTTCCTGCACAAGCTCTCTCTTTGCCTGCCACCATCCATAAGATATGACTTGCTCCTCCTTGCCTTCCGCCATGATTGTGAGGCTTCCACAGACACATGGAACTGTGAGTTACCCATCAAACCTCTTTCTTTTGTAAATTGCGCAGTTTCAGGTACGTCTTTATCAGCAGTGAGAAAATGGCCTTTTATGGAGACTTCATTAAATAGGTGGGATTGAAGCATGGGCAACCACATAGAAATGTGATTAGACAAAAAAGATAGGCTCTAACACTAATAGACTGGGTGGGGTAATCCAGCAAGACCTGTCTGTTTAGATCCTTCCTGTCCTCTCCATGTGGCATTTCTTCCTCCAGGATATGGTACAGGACATTTTCTGAAATGTAGGTCTTATGACCCACGGTCAGATAAAGTAGGTCAGAGCATTTCTATATGGCCAGCTCTGACACAGACAGGTAGATAAATATTAGGTTATATTTTCAGTTTCTATGGCCTGCCCAGGCGAGAAAGAACAAGGGCTGTGGAAGTTACAAGCCAGGAGCTTTAGACACATAAGTAAAGTGCTGGGATTCTATTTTCTTCATTTAAAGTCTGATGCCCTAACTGCTGTGTTGCCTAGATCAAGCTCAAAACCATTCTCTTTTCTTACATTCCTTCAAATTATCATTCTTACAATTATATCATGTTTTAATTAGCTTTATATTTGTACCATGATGTTCATATATGGCTTTTGGTTTTCCTGGAGTTCCTAATTATGTCTTTCTTATATCTTTGGATTACACCATTTCTTAGTGTGACAAATGTCATCTCCTGTAGCTTCCTTTGACATACACTTATTTTACTTCCTTGGAACTCCTATGTCCAAACCATGGGAAAACAAGATTCCTCCCTTTATATTCTATGATTGCCATCCTGGAACTTTTCACCACTGTACCCTTCTTTCATTAATACAATGTCTTTAAAAAAATACTTAGTTTCGTCTGACATTTTGCTAGAGTATTCTGTAAAGTAAGTTATTTATAATGGGAAGTTAAATTTTATGACTCCTGTGTTTGAAAAAGCATTTATTTTGCTTTCACATTCCACTAACATTTTGGCAGAGTCTCAGATGCTCAATTAAAATTAATTTCCCTTAGAGCTCTGAAGTTGTAAGGTAATGGCTCAGTATTGCCGATGACAAGTTTAATGGCAGCTGGAGCCTTGAGTCTGGAAGTAAGTGGTTCCGTCTAGAGGCTTGTAGACCTAAAAAATTGTAGGTTCTAAAATTTCTTGCTGTCTTCTTACCAATATTCAACTTAGAATTTATAGGATCAATCTTCCAATACAAAGTCAGGCCTGATATTTTTTTCTTATTCTCGAAAATAATTTCTTCTTAATATTTTTATCTTATTCAAATGTTAGCAGTCCTGAATTTTTTCTTTGACATTTCTTTTCTAAGGTGTTTTATCCCTTTTGTTGTCTGTGCTTTACATCACAGGCAGTTTCCTCCTTTATTTTCTAACCCTCCTTCTGATCCTATATTTTTTTAATTTTGTAATTATGTTTTTAATTTCCAAAGGCATTATTAATTTCTTTTATAAATTAGGATTATGAGAGCCTGAGGCAGGAGGATTGCTTGAGACCAGAATTTGAGACCAGCCTGGCAACATAGCAAGATTTAATCTCTATAAAAATAAAAAAATTAGCCAGGTGTGGTAGAGTACCCATAGTCTCAGCTACATGAGAAGTTGAGGCAAGAAGATCACCTGAGGCCAGGAGTTCAAGGCTGTAGAAAGCTATGATTGCATGACTGCACTCCAGCCTGGCTTACAGAATGAGACTCTGTCTCTTTAAAAACTAAAAAGAATTATACCAACTTATGTTTACTATCAGGTTGGTGCAAAAGTAATTCCATTTTTTGCCATTGAAAGTAATATTATTACTCACCAAATGTATCATATACAAGACAAGTTTGTTTGTTTATTTTTTACACATACCTAAATATGAGGATGCTTGCAGCTCTGCAGTCATTAGGGAACCAAGCTCTGTCTTATGGCTTGCCATTTTTAATGCAGGCCTCATGGTTCAGGATGCCTACAGGAGTTTCAGACATGATGACGGTATTCATACCAAAATGAATAGAAGAGGAAAGAAGACTTATTTTACTTATTTAAGAGACTTTTGGGAAGTTCTATATGAAACTTTTGGTTACATCTTTGATATGGTTTGGCTCTGTGTCCCCACCCAAATCTCATCTTGTAGCTCTCATAATTCCCACATGTTGTGGTAGGGACCTGTTGGGAGATAATTGAATCATGGAGGCAGAGACTGGTGACATTTTGCCCCTGTCCTAGAGATTTGTGGAACTTTGAACTTGAGAGAGATGATTTAGGGTATCTGGTGGAAGAAATTTCTGAGCAAAGCCTTCAAGAGGTGACGTGGATGCTGTTAAAGGCATTCAATTTTATAAGGGAAGCAGAGCATAAAAGTTCAAAAAATTTGCAGCCTGACAGTGTGATAGAAAAGAAAATCACATTTTCTGAGGAGAAATTCAAGCTGGCTGCAGAAATTTGCATAAGTAATAAGGAGTCGAATGTTAATTCCTAAGACAATGGGAAAAATATCTCCAGAGCATGTCAGAGGTCTTCATGGCAGCCCCTTCCATCACAGGCCCAGAGCCCTAAGAGGAAAATGTGGTTTTGTGAGCCTGGCCTAGGGTCCCCATGCTGTGTACAGCCTAGGGACTTGGTGCCCTGCATCCCAGCTGTTCCAGCCATGGCTGAAAGGGCCCAACATAGAGCTCAGGCCATGGCATCAAAGGATGCAAGCCCCAAACCTTGGCACCTTCCATGTGGTGTTGAGTATGCCACTGAACAGAAATCAAGAAGTGGGGTTTGGAAACCTCCGCCTAGATTTCAGAGGATATATGGAAATACCTGGATGCACAGGGCACTCAATGCCCACCTGTGAAAGCAGCCAGGAGGGAGACTGTACCCTGCAAAGCCACAGGGGTGGAGCTGCCCAAGACCATGGGAACCCACCTCTTGCATCAGTGTGACCTGGATATGAGACTTGGTGTCAAAGGAGATCATTTTGGAACTTAAAGAATTCATTTCAAACTTACATAGGGCCTGTAGCCCCTTTGTTTTGGCGAGTGTCTCTTATTTGGAATGTCTGTATGTATCCAATGCCTGTAATTCCACTGTTATCTAGGAAATAACTAACTTGCTTTTGATTTTACAGGCTTGTAGGCAGAAGGGCCTTGTCCTGTCTCAGATGAGACTTCAGACTGTGAACTTTTGAGTTAATGCTGAAATGAGTTAACACTTTGGGGGATTTTTGGGAAGGCATGATTGGTTTTGAAATGTGACAATATGAGATTTGGGAGGGTCCAGGTGCAGAATGATTTGGCTTGGCTCTGTCCTCAAATTTCATCTTGTAGCTCCCATAATTCCCACGTGTTGAGAGAGGGATTTGTGGGACATAATTGAATCATGAGGGTGGGTCTTTCCCATGCTGTTCTCATGATAGTGAATGGGAGTTTCTCTGCAACATACCAGTCTCAGGTATGTCTTTATCAGCAGTATGAAAACAGACTAATACAATCTTACTGGTCAGAATTTAGTAACATAATTTCTCATTAGTTTTGTGGAATGCTGAGAAGTGTAACATTTTAGCTGCAAAGAAATGTGTTAATCTAAAAATCAGATTTTTGGTACTAAAGAAATGGAAAATAGACATTGAAAGTCATAATTATCAGACAGGCATGGTGGCTCACGCCTGTAATCCCAGCACTTTGGGAGGCTGAGGCAAGTGGATCACCTGAGGTCGGGAGTTGGAGACCAGCTTGGCCAACATGGGGAAACCCTGTCTCTACTAAAAATACAAAAATTAGCCAGGCATGGTGTCATGTGCCTGGAAACTCAGCTACTTGGGAGGCTGAGGCAGGAGACTTGCTTGAACCCAAAAGGCAGAGGTTGCAGTGGGCCGAGATTGTCACCACTGCACTGTAGTCTGGGTGACAGAGGAAGACTCTGTCTGAAACAAAACAAAACAAAAGAAAAAAGAAAGTCATAATTATCTATCGCATTCTCTGTCTACTACATTCTCTGATGCTTTGTTTTCATAGCATTCTGGGAATTCAATATTTTCTCCAAACTTTCTGAAGATACTGGTAAGATTATTTTATATATTTTATAGTTTCATGAATCTTTATTATTTTCTTTAGGGCTAGTTAGTGTTATTTATTTATATTGGTCTTCCTATTGTAGTTGAATTTCTTCATATGACTGGTGAGAATGTTTCTTATCTGTAATGTTTAAGAATGAAGAAGTTTTTTGACTATTAAGAGGTCCTGACTTTGTTTCTCTTATTTCATAGGTAGACCTATTTCCCCAGTAGACACCTGCAGGGACTGGGAAGCCTAAATAGAACATCTCTGCATGGCCACTGTAAAGTGTCAGATTTCATTTTAAGGCCAAACAATGTTTTAAGAAAAAAACATTCTTACCAATCATATGAAGAAATCCAACTACAAGAAGACCAATATAAATAAATAGTGCTAACTAGCTCTAAAGAAAACAATAAAGATTCATGAAACGTGTAAAATATGTAAAATAAACTTCCCACTATCTTCAGAAACTTTGGAGAAAATATTGAATTCCCAGGATGCTGTGAATTCAAGCAACCCTCAGGCAGAAAGTGTCTAAATACCAGAATGGGGAGGATGGCAGTCCATATCCATAGCTAGAAGTTATAGGTTTCTCCTGATATTTTTAAAAGAAGCAATGATCCCTTTTTTAAAAAAATTATTTCTATTTTTTAGGGGTCAGACTGATAAATTGGAGGAGATATTATAGGAGTAGCCACCCCTGCATTTTTTTCCCTAGGATTGTCTTGGCTATGCAGGCTTCTTTTTGGTTCCATATGAAGTTTAAAGTGTATTTTTTCCAGTTTTTTGAAGAAGGTCAATGGTAGCTTGATAGGCATAGCATTGAATCTATAAATTACTTTGGGCAGTATGGCCATTTTCATAATATTGATTCTTCCTAACCATGAGCATGGAATGTTTTTTCCTATGTTTGTGTCCTCTCTTATTTTCTTGAGCAGTGGTTTATAGTTCTCCTTGAAAAGGCTCTTCATATCCCCTGTTAGTTGTATTCCTAGGTATTTTATTCTCTTTGTAGCAACTGTGAATGGGAGCTCACTCATGATTTGGCTCTGTTTGTCTGTTATTGGTATATAGGAATGCTTGTGATTTTTGCACATCGATTTTGTATCCTGAGACTTTGATGAAGCTGTTTATCAGATTAAGGAGATTTTGGGCTGAGATGATGGGGTTTTTTAAATATACAATCATGTCATCTACAAACAGGGACAATTTGATGTCCTCTCTTTCAATTCCAGCATCTTTTATTTCTTTCTCTTGCCTGATGGCCCTAGCCAGAACTTTCAACACTATGTTGAATAAGAATAATGAGAGAGGGCACCATTGCCTTGTGCCAGTTTTCAAAGGAATTACTTCCAGTTTTTGCCAGTTTAGTATGATATTGGCTGTGGGTTTGTCATAAATAGCTCTTATTATTTTCAGATACAATCCATCAATACCTAGTTTATTGAGGGTTTTTAGTATAAAGGGTTGTTGAATTTTGTTGAAGGCCTTCTCTGTATCTATTGAGATAATCATGTAGTTTTTGTCTTTGATTCTGTTTATGTGATTGATTACGTTTGTAGGTTTGCGGATGTTGAACCAGTCTTGCATCCTTGGGTTGAAGCTGACTTGATCATGATGGATAAGATTTTTGATGTGCTGTTTGATTCAGTTTGCCAGTATTTTATTGAAGATTTTTACATCAGTGTTCATCATGGATATTGGCCTGAAATTTTCTTTTTTAATTGCATCTCTGCCAGGTTTTGGTATCAGGATGATGTTGGTCTCATAAAATGAGTTAGGAAGGATTCTCTCTTTGTGTATTGTTTGGAATAGTTTCAGAAGGAATGATACCAGCATCTCCTTGTACATCTGGTAGAATTCAGCTGTGAACCTATCTGGTCCTGGACTTTTTTGGGACAGTATTGTTAAGTATTAATAGCCGCCTCAACTTCAGACCTTGTTATTGGTCTATTTAGGAATTCAACTTCTTCCTGGTTTAGTCTTGGGAGGGTGTAAGTGTCCAGGAATTTATGAATTTCTTCTATATTTACTGGTCTATTTGCATAGAGGTGTTTGTAGTAATCTCTGATGGTAGTTGTATTTCTGTGGGATCAGTGGTAATATCCCCTTTATTGTTTTTGATTGCATCTATTTGAGTCGTCTCTTTTTTCATTAGTCTGACTGGCAGTCTATTTTGTTGCTCTTTTCAAAACACCTGCTCCTCGATTTATTGATTTTTTGAAAGGTTTTTTTTTTTTTTCGTCTCTATCTCCTTTAGTTCTGCTTTGATCTTAGTTATTTCTTGCCTTCTGCTAGCTTTTAATCTGTTTGATCTTGCTCCTCTAGTTCTTTTAATCATGACGCTAGGGTGTCAATTTTATATCTTCCCTTGCTTGTCATGTGGGCATTTAGTGCTATAAATTTCACTGTAGACACTGCTTTAATTGTGTGTGTCCCAGAGATTCTTGTACATTGTGTCTTTGCCCTCATTGGTTTCGAAGAACATCTTTATTTCTGCCTTCCTTTAATTATCCATCCGGTAGTCATTCAGGAGCAGGTTGTTTAGTTTTCATGTAGTTGTGGAGTTTTGAGTGAGTTTCTTAATCCTGAGTTCTAATTTGATTGCACTGTGGTCTGAGAGACTGTTTGTTATGATTTCCATTCGTTTGCATTTTTTGAGGAGTGTTTTAATTCCAATTATGTGGACAATTTCAGAATAAATGCAATGTGGTGGTGAGAAGAATGTATATTCTGTGTTTTTGGGGTGGAGAGTTCCTTAGATGTCTGTTATGACTGCTTGGTCCAGATCTGAGTTAAGTCCTGGATATCCTTGTTAATTTTGTGTCTCATTGATCTGCCTAATATTGACAATGGGGTGTCAAATTCTCCCACTATTATTGTATGGGAGCCTAATTCTCTTTGTAGGTCATTAAGAACTTGCTTTATATATCTGTGTGCTCCTGTACTGGGTGCATATATATTTAGGATAGTTAGCTCTTCTTGTTGCATTGATCCCTTTACCATTATGTAATGCCCTTCTTTGTCTCTTTTGATTTTGGTTGGTTGAAACTCTGTTTTATCAGAGACTAGGATTACAACCCCTCCTGTTTTTTGACTCTCTTTGTGCTTGGTAAATCTTCTTCCATCCCTTTATTTTGAGCCTATGTGTATCTTTGCTCATGAGATGGGTTTCCTGAATACAGCACACCAATGGGTCTTGAATTTTTATCCAATTTGCCACTCTGTGTTTTTTGATTGGGGCATTTAGCCCATTTACATTTAAGGTTAATATTGTTATGTGTGAATTTGATCCTGCCATTTTGATGGTAGCTGGTTGTTTTGCCTGTTAGCTGATGCAGTTTCTTCATAGTGTTGATGGTCTTTACAGTTTGGTATGTTTTTGCAGTGGCTGGTACTGCTTGTTCCTTTCCATGTTTAGTGCTTCCTTCAGGAGCTCTTGTAGGGCAGGCCTGGTGTTGACGAAATCTCTCAGCAATTGCTTGTTCGTAAAGGATTTTATTTCTCTTTCACTTATGAAGCTTAGTTTGGCTGGATATGAAATTCTGGGTTGAAAATTCTTTTCTGTTAGGATGTTGAATCCTAAGATTCAACAAAAGGCTTCCACTCTTTTCTGACTTGTAGGGTTTCTGCCGAGAGATCTGCTGGGAGTCTGATGGGCTTCCCTTTGTGGGTAACCTGACCTTTCTCTCTGGCTGCCCTTAGCATTTTTTCCTTCATTTCAACCCTGGTGAATCTGATGATTATGTGCCTTGGGGTTGCTCTTCTTGAGGAGTATCTTGTGGTGTTCTTGTATTTCCTGGATTTTAATGTTGGCCTGTGTTGCTAGGTTGGTGAAGTTCTCCTGGATAGCATCCTGAAGAGTGTTTTCCAACTTTGATTCATTCTCCCCATCACTTTCAGGTACACTGATCAAACATAGATTTGGTCTTTTCACATAATCCTATATTTCTTGGAGGCTTAGTTGATTTTTTTCACTATTTTTTCTCTAATCTTGCCTTCTCGTTTTATTTCATTCAGTTGATCTTCAATCTCTGATATCCTTTCTTTGGCTTGATCAATTTGGCTATTGAGACTTGTGTATGCTTCATGAAGTTCTTGTGCTGTGGTTTTCATCTCCATCAAGTTGTTTATGTTCTCCTCTAAGCTGGTTATTCTAGTTAATATTTCATCTAACCTTTTTTCAAGGTTCTTAGTTTCCTTGCATTGGGTTAGAGCATGTTCCTTTAGCTTGGAGAGGTTTATTATTACCCACCTTCTGAAGCCTGCTTCTGTCAATTTGTCAAACTCATTCTCCATCCAGTTTTGTTCCCTTGCTGGTGAAGGGTTGTGATGCCTTGGAGGAGAAAAAGCCTTCTGGCTTTTGGTGATTTCAGCCTTTTTGTGTTGGTTTATTCCTATCTTTGCGTACTTATCTATCTTTGTCTTTGAAGTTGGCAACTTTTGGTTGAGGTTTCCGAGTGGATGCCCTTTCTGTTAATGTTGAAGCTATTTCTTTCTGTTTGTTAGTTTTCCTTCTAACAGCCCCCTCTGCTGCAGGTCTGCTGGAGTTTGCTGGAGATCCACTGCAGACCCTCTTGCCTGGGAATCATCCGGAGGGGCTGCAGAACAGCAAAGGCTGATGCCTGTTTCTTCCTCTGGTAGCTTCCCAATAGGGAATCTGCCAGATGTCATCTAGAGCTCCCCTGTATGACCTGTCTCTTAGGACATATGGTGAGGGTAGGGGTGTCATGGAGCCACTTGAGGGGGAAGACTGTCCCTTAACAGAGCACAAGCAGTCTGCTGTGAGATCCGTTCAGGGCTGCTGGGAAGGATGTTCAAGTCTGCAGAAGCAGAACCCACAACCAATCCTTTACCCAGGTGCTCTGTCCCAGGAAGGTGGGGACTCTGTAAGTCCCTGATGGGGCTGCTGTCTTTTTTTTCAGAGATGCCCTGCCCAGCAAGAAGGGAAACTACTTTATAGTTTGCCTATAGACGTCTTGCTGAGCTGCCATGCTGGGTTCTGCCCAATTGCTGTGTAAACTTCCCAGTGGCTTTGTTTACACAGGCAATGTTGAAACTGCCTACTGGAGCCTCAGCAATGGCGGGCACCCCTCCCCCTACCAAGCTCCAATGTCCCAGGTCGAGCTCAGACTGCTGCATTGGCTGTAAGAATTTTAAGCCAGTGGATGTTTAGCTTGCCAGTCTTTGTGGGGGTGGGACTTGCTGAGCCAGTTCACTTGGCTTCCTGGCTTCAGCGCCCCTTTTTCAGGAGAATGAGCAGTCCTGTTTCACTGGCATTCCAGGTGCCACTCAACTAAAATGGCCATCCAGTTTTGTGCTAGAAACCTGGGGTGCTGGTATTGTAGGTGCTGAAGGGAATCTCCTGGTCTGCAGGTTGTGGAGACCGTGGGAAAAGTGCAGTATCTAAGCCAGAGCGCCGGAGTATCTGGAAAAGTCCCTAATGGCTTGCCATGGTTGGAAGAAAGAGTTCTCCAGCCCCTTGCACCTCCTGGGTGAGATGATGCCCTACCCTTGCTTCATTTTTGCCCACCTTGGGCTGTTCCCACTCTAACCAGTCCCAATGAGATGAACCTGGTACCTTAGTTAGAAATGTGGAGATCACTCATTTTCTGGCATGCCCTTGACTCTTACAACAGTAAGAGTCAAACACCAGACTTCCGCCAAGAGGGCCAACAGCAGACCAGAGCTGTTGGCCCTGTTGGTGGAAGTCTAGTGTTTGACTCTTACTGTTGGCCTGGAGGTCAGGAAGGAAGGGGAGGGTTGACTCTGGGAAAAGGGACTTTGTGTCATAAGGCATCTTCTTCATGAAGGCCTCTCCATGATCTTTAGACAGGGGGTGGCTACTGTTTTCTAAGAAGAAGTAGCCCACTGCCAGACCAGTAGAACTAGGGGCATCTGAAGTTCCAGGGTTTCAACTGAATCTACCCAGGTTTTCACATCCAAGTGTCAGTGTCCAATTTCTTCCTTGTTAGAAATAAAATTTGGCCTATGAAAGTCACTGGAGCTATGTATTTTGTAGGGTAGAATAATCTGACAGATGAGCTATGACAGTTCTATGCTTATCTCCAGGGGCACATGGAAGTATCTGACTCTGACTCTTGCCATATAAGGGTAATGGGGTTACTCATAATTTATAACATTTTGTTTAAAACTTAGAATACCCCAAGTGGTACCCAGGCTGGGTTGTTTGTTGATAGCTTATATTTAGTATAACTGGTTCTGCAGCCAAATTTGGCTAAGTGAATTTAAGGGAATACAGGACTCTGATGGAAATTTTTAGGAAGGTTTTTGCAAAACCAAATTTACTTGCAATAAATCTTATAAGTTCACGGCAAAGACAAAGTATGCTCTTGTGTGAATAAGGACCTTAGGTAGCTATGCTTGAAAGTCTTCTTTTTATATTCTCTTTCTCCTAACACACTGTATCATTTGTCTGTATTAAAAGTCTTATGTGAATAGGCTCCATGGAATCTTGTGAGTCCTTTCAATTGTCTAATCTTTTGAAAAAATTGCAGCCTTTAACATTATCTGCATCTTTTCTACTCTTATGATTTAGTCTAGAGCCCATTCCTCTTTTCTGTCTTCTCTCCATTTATAGATTAGAGCTTTACTAAATGCTGCCAAGGAAGTCCTTTGGCTTTCAGATTTTGCCCTTAATTGGTCATTAATCACTCTGGGTCTGTCATTGGATCTCTTCATTGAATTTATGGCACTTAGTCACAGCCACCCAATTCAATAATCTATTCCCTCATACTTTTCAGGAAAGAAATATTGCATAAACTCATGTACTCCCCTCCACCATTACCCCATCCTGACGGACTGATGATGAATGCTTTAACAATTGTATCATTATGGCATGTCATGGGCCATCTATTCTCCATCCACCACTGGTCATGGAGTTCTTATTGCCAGACTGCTGTTCATTGACTCATATCCACAGTCTTGTTTGAGAATCTCCCTCCTTAGGATAGACATGACTGTGAGCCAATGAGTAGCAGGTATCTGTGACAGCTTTGGATGAGTGTGCTGGTTTTGAAGAAGGAAATGAGTGGACTATGATGGTATTACTACCTGTTTTTTCTTACCTATTTATGTATTTTTAATAGTCAACTTAGTATGTTTTCAGGAGGAAAGTAAGGCAAATGTGTATATTTATAATCTAGGAATAAAAACCCATTTTTTTTTTTACCCTTCACTTAATACTGATTTGTTGAGCCAAACAGTCTATGTTCTAATTAATTTGTCAATGTATTCATGGAAAAGAATATTTCATACAAAGAAGGCAATATCACAATCTGGTCAAATACTCTAACATTTATTAAAATGGAAATTAATATAATTCATGACCTGAAAACACAAATTGCTAAATTAGTAATTCAATATCCTATCTGAAGAATATGAAATAATTCTACAAAGTGTGAATGAATTTAAGTAGGACTTAAGGACTCTGTGATGCCAGGGTGTTTTTTCTTCCTTTATAAAGCAAGTAGAAAATACTTATGACCTTAAACATTTTTAACGTTGATTTTTAAATTCATAACTTCTTTACATGAGAAGCGAGAGGAGGGGGTCAACTACTAAAAGAGAAATATGGTTAGGAAGGTCTATATAATCAGCTTTTACAGGCTCAAAGTAGGTTAAAAACTGAGGCAAGCACCTGGCACGCCTTAGCGAGATGCTCACGTAGTGCCATCTGTAGATGGCATGGTTGTCCTGTTTATAACTGAGGCACATTACAATATGGGTCCTGCTTCCCTGATTTCAAAAGACAGGGCAGTTCCCTGTGACCCAACGATTACAACTCAACGAATGTGTTCCACTGAAATAATCAGAAGGGCATACAAAAAGTAAGGTTCATGATTAAAGATAAAATACTGAAAATAAAATGCCATTGGCAGATATGTGTGTGTGTGTGTGTGTGTGTGTGTGGTGGTTAATTATATAATAATGTACAGATATTATACACATTATAGAAGAGAAGTGCTTAACATGTTACTAATTAAAAGAAACTAGCCCTAAAAATATTATTTACACATACCTTTCAACTATTTTCTTTGGAAGCTCATATTTAGCCTTAAAATTCTTTTTAGGATGAGTATTTTATTTATTTTTTAGTTTAATTTCATTTTTGATTGACAAATAATAATTGAATATATTTATAGGGTACAATGTCATGTATTCATTGTGCAATGATCAAGTCAAGCTAATTAACATATACATCACCTCAAAGAGTTATCATTGGTTTGTGGTGAGAGCATTTAAAGTTTTGTTATTTTGAAAACGACAATACATTATTATTAGCTACAGTCACCATTCTTTGCAATAGATCACCAGAGCCCATTCCTCCCATCTCACTGAAACTTGGCACCCTTTGACCAACTTCCTCTTTCCTGTCCACCCTCACCCCAGCCTCTGGTTGCTTGACCATTTATTTTTCACTTGGCTTAATTCCTCTTACCAGCATCTCATGATAAATGTATTATTGTTGTCATCATACCCTTTGGTGTTTTGCTCAGCTTTTACCAAAAATATTGTTTTTCAGTCTTTGATAATAACATGGATAGTGCTGGTATATAAAAAAAATGCCCGATAAAAGGCCCAGTTATGTGAAGTCATTGCTAAACAAAGCCAGTCACATTAACTCAGATAATTTGAAACATAAGAAAATAAGCAGCCTTTGCCAATGGCAAGGATCAGGGTGGGGAGAAAACACATTTTGTTTCAAGCTTCTATTAGTATTTTATAGGTCAAGGGGAATGAAGAAACCAATGAAAATCCACATTTAGAACAATTCATCTGAACCCTTTCAAAGTTTCATTCCTTCAAAAGCCAAGTAAGGGCTTGTCTTCACATTTCTTCCAAATGAGTAACTATTGTAGGGAAATGTTTTATTTCTTTTGAATGGAAAATAATAGGAATTTCTTGCTTTTAATAAAATGACGTGGTGTTAACTGTTAGCGCTTTGAATATTAATGAGACTAATTGCCATCCTTTTGTATTTTATATAATTATATATAAAGCTGTATGTGATCATATATCTGCATATATATATTCTAACGATAAATCCTTTATGTAATGTCATAAGTCCATAAAATACAAAGAAAAATGCAAGTGTCATTATCCCTTCTAGCTCTTTCTCAGATTATAGAGACCAGGATTTTCCATTTTTTCCAATCTTTAAGTTAAAACTTTGGTGACAGCTAGAGACAATTATGTACGCATTGTTCTTGGGTATAGTACATGGATTCTGGCCTATGTAAGGGAAGTAGCAAGCGAATATTGGTGGTGTTTTCAATGCCTGGCCTTATGATACTAATGTGCTCTACTGGTCATCAGCCAAATGCTGAAAGTTCCAGCATTGTTAAATCAAGGTAGCTATTCCTTTGGGTCTTTCTACCATGTAATTTTCTATTCTAAATATACAAGGCAGTAGTTTCTAGCTATTCTTTTAATCATGTAAAATCTTGTTTATATTTCATCTTAGCTATGTGCTGAGCTGATTTTTAACATCACATGGTTCTAGCTTTAAAATTAAATCATCTGTTGGAACACATGCAAAACACTCTATGTTGTTTATCAAAGAGATGGCATAGTGCCTGGGTAATAGTATGCACTCACTAAATATTTGTTAAATGAGTAAATGAAAAGAATAATGTGCTAAGAAGACAATATTTTTGAAAAATATTTTTCAAGAGTTATTGCTTATCTTTTCTGTAAGGTTATAAAGGGATTCTTATAAAAACTTAATCATATTTTGATTCTGGCCTAATTTTTATAATTTGCTTTTATCTATAAGAATTTTAGAAAAATATTATTTTCAAACTTTTAAAATTTTATTTTTATTTTTAAATGAGACAGGGTCTCATTCTGTCACCCAGGCTGGGATGTAGTGGCACAGTTTCCACTTACTGTAACCTCCGCTCCTTGGCTTAAACGATCCCACCTCAGCCTCCTGAGTAGCTGGGACCACAGGTGCACACTACCATGGCTGGCTATTTTTATTTTTTGTATTTTTGATGCTGACAGGATGTCGTCATGTTCCCCAGGCCAGTCTTGAGCTCTCGAGCTCAAATTCACCTGCTTTGGCCTCCCAAAATGCTGGGATTATAGATATGAGCCACTGTGCCTGGCTATTTTCAAACTTTTGATTTTCCATAAATAATATTCTTTCTTTCAAGTTCTAAGAAATTTATTCATTCATTCAATTGCATATTCATTCTTTCAAGGCATACATTATCTAGTGTGTGTGTGTGTATATATATATATTTTTGTTAAACATTGGATAAATGTAAATAAGGCAACTACAGAACTTGGTCTCAGAGAGAGCAGTCAATTATTAAGGAAAGACAGGTAAGAAAAAATTCAGCAAATAAAATTTGACAAATAAAATATGATGCTACAAGAATCCATATGTTTTAAAAACAGATAGCAGGGGATCTTAATCTAATTAAGACTTAAGGAAAGATTTTCTGTGTATGTGATAGATTGAGATTGGAGGATGAGTAGAGTTGGTGATATAAAGAGAAGAAAAAGCACAGGTATTTAGCTGATGTGTTATTATGTGTCAAGTAAGCAAAATGCTTACCCAATCCATATGAAGTTCATATGCTAAAGAGAGGGTGGTGACAGGAATGATGGAATGGAAATTCCATTTAAGGAATAAAAATATGTTAGCTTTTGCTATATTTTTTAAATTAGGAGGACAAGAGATGGCATATAAGTCTAAATAAATAGTTTGTTAAACTGTAGAGGATTTTGAAAGTAATTTTAAGGGATTTGGACTTTAACGTGGGTACAATAGATAGCTACCAAACGATTTCACAGTGGGATGGTAAAATTTGAGAGTACACTGAATGACTTCATGGAGACCAAGACTGGAGAGAGAGAGAGTAATTCATAGGCTGGGGCAGATATAAATGTGAGAAATGATAAATGGAAAGAAGTTAAAGAATGTAACACTATTTTGATGTAGAAGCAACTAGACTTGGTGAATGATATGTGGAACTCAGGAACAGGAAGATACATTAAGAGTTGCTGAGAGTTTTTATCATGAACAGATGTTATATTTTGTCAAATACTTTTTCTACATTTATTGAGATAATTATATATTTATCCTTTATTCTTTAATGTAGTATATCACATTTGTTGATTTATGTATGTTGAGCCATCCTTGAATTCCAGAAATAATTGCCATGTGATCATGCTGTGTGATCTTTTTACTGCGCTGTTGAATTTGGTTTGCTAGGATTTTGCTCAGGATTTCTGCACGTTCATCAGTAATAGTGGCCTGTATCTTTCTTTTCTTGTAGTGTCCTTGTCTGACTTTGGCATCATGTTAATGTTGGCATTGTAAAATAAATTTGGTGGTATTTTCTTCTCTACATTTTTTTTAGAGTTAGAGAAAGATTGGTTGTAATTCTTTAAATGTTTTATAAAATTGTTTAGTGAAGACACCAGGTCCTGGACTTTACTTTGGTAGGAAATTTTTGAGAACAGATTTAATCTTCTTACTTGTTATTGATTAGTTCAGTCTTTCTGTTTCTTCTTGATTCAGTTTTATCAGGTTTTATATTTCTACGAATGTATCCTTTTCTTGTAGGTTATCTAATTTGTTGCCATGTAAGAGTTTGTACTAGTCTCTTAAGATTCTTTGCATTTCTGTTGTATCAGTTATAATGTCTGCTCTTTCTAATTCTATTTATTAAAAGGATTCCATTTTTTCTTAATCTAGTTAAAGTTTTATCAAGTTTCTTTATCTTTTCAAAAAGAAACTTTTAGTTTCATTGATCTTTTCTATTTTTTTTTTTTTTTTTTAGTCTCTATTTCTGCTCTGGCCTTTTCACTTTTTTCTTAATGTAGGTGTTTATCACTATAAACTCCCCTCTTTAAACTAATTTTGTTGAATCCCTTAAGTTTTGGGAGGCTGTGTTCCCATTTTCGTTTGTCTCAAGATATTCTTAAATTTCTTCTTTAATTTCGTCTTAGATTTATTGGTCATTAAGAGGCATATAATTTAATTTCCACACATTTGTAAATTTTCAGCTATCTGCTGTTACTGATTTCTGGTTCACATAATTGTGATTGGAAAAGATTCTCAGTATGATTTCACTTTTGTTAAATTTGTTTAGACTTGTTTTTTGGCCTAATGTATGATCTATCCCAGAGAATGTTGCCTGTGCACTTGAGAAGAGTGTGCATCCTGTTGCTGCTGGGTGGAAAGTTCTGTATATGTCTCTTTGCTCTATTTGGTCAAGCCTAATGTTTTCTAAATGATTTTCTGTCTGAGTATCTATCCATTGTAAAAAATGGAGTATGGAAGTGCCCTACTTTTGAACATTTCTGTTAATTTTCCCCTTTATATATGTTAATATTTGCTCCAATATTGGATTCATATATGTTTACAATTGTATTTGCTCAATGAATTGATCCATTTCTCATGATACAATGGCTTTTGCTGTCTCATGTGACAGTTTCCAATTTAAAGCCTTTTTTTTTATGATTTAAGTATAGTTATCTCTGTGTTATTTTGGTTTTCGTATGTATGGTAAATTTTTTACCATCTCTTTAAGTCTATGTGTGTTTTTTAAGATGAAGGAATCTCTTGTAGGTAACAGTTTGTTGGGTTTTATTTTATTTTAATCCATTCAGACACTGTATATCTTTGGATTGTAGAATTTAATTCCTGTAAAGGAATTAAATATAAATTTAAAGTAGTTATGGATATGTAAGGACTTACTATTGCCATTTTGTTCATTGCTTTCTGGCTTTTTGTTTTCATTATTTCATTTCTTCCTCTTTCGCTGCCTTTCTTTATGATTTGATGATATTCTATAGGGATATACTTTGATTCCTCTTGCTTTATCTTTTGTACATCTACTGTAGATTTCAAGTTTGTGGTTACCGTGAGGCTGACATAAAATATGTTATAGTTGTAATAGCTTATTAAGCTCATAACACTTAATTTCTGTTGCATACAAAAACTCTACACTTTTACTTCTCTATAAAGTGACTAAATCAATAAAAAGTAAAGATCCAGTGACATGCTAGCCATGGGACTTATTTTAGATATAAGGATACACATACGCTGAAAGTGAAAGGATGGAATGGTGGCCTGTGGCTAGATTCAGCAAAGACAAAAACTTTGGAGCCCTTAGAGGTGAAAGCTGTGGCAGGTGGTACGTGGCAGCTACAAGGATGTACTGTTGAGGTCCTCAGTAGTGAAAGCTGTTAGATCCTTTGCCGAGCAGACAACTGGAGGCCACTATGGCATCTATCATGTGGCTGACACTTAGGCTTTTACACTTTGTTCCTAGGCATCTACAGACATCTCTGCTATGCTAATCTCTCCAGTGATCTGCATGTGGTGAAACCAAAGCAGGTCTTACTGACACAGGGCTTCCAAAGTTTGGGGGAGCTGTTGGCTCACCCTGTTTTCTTTTTCCCCTATAGGGGATTTGCAGGACACTTGGTACTGAGCTGTGCCAGCACAGGGGATGGAATGATGGAAGTGTTCTTCCTATCCTTTCTGTGGTGTTTTTCTGTTTTTGTTTTTGTTTTCCCCCCTCCACTGAATTGTTACATGTTTTTATCTGAACTGAACTTCTGAACTATCCCAGAGCTATTTTCATTTGTGCATACTGATCTAATTGTTTTTTTGTTGGGGGACAAAGGCAAGGATGTCATATTATCTCACAAAGTTTCAGTTTTTAGAAAATTAATAAAAACATAAGTAGCTATATATACATACATATATAATACATATATACATATATACATACATATATGTACATATACATATACTATATTTAAACACATATATACATACATGTATGTATATATGTACATATATAAATACTATATATACACATACATATACGTATATGTTTGTATATATACACATATATGTACATAATATACCTAAATACATATATATGTGTGTATATATATAAAAACACTTATTTTTTATTAAGTATGTATAACTCGTTATGTTTTTATTAATTTTCATATAGAGTATATATAATTTTCATATATAATTAATATATAATATATAATTAATATATATACATACATATATGTATGTGTGTATTATGTTTTCACTAATTTTCTAGAACCTGAAACTTTGCAGGATAATATGAAATGTGGCTGCTCTTTTTAGGGAATTTTAATATTTCATATTATAAGCCTTTAACCCATCATAAACATGTATGTATATCATATATATATACACATATATATGTATGTAGTATGTATGTAGATAAGCAGGAAATGTTTTTGCTCCACTTAAGGAATTTTTGAGTACAATGGGTAGTTCTCTGAAGTTAGAAATTTACTTCATGATTCATACCTGTATTTACCAGCTGTGGTGATCGCAGGTACATTTTCTGAGCTTGAAACTTACTATAGAATCCTTCCACATTCTTGCTAAAAATTAGATTTGTACATATAGTGATGAGAAAGAGGTATGGGGTTAAGTCTGACATAGCCATACATATACTAGTCATCTCTTTTAATCATGGAGGTAAGAGCATTCCAACCAGTTTCCATGTTAAAATCTGCATCTCCTAAATCCCATACATTGCAGCCTAAAGAGACGGTAAATGCACATTTAAAAAAATTTCTTTATGCTATTAAACTTTTTATAAAATGCTTTTGGCTTTGCATTCTCATAAACGTAAATTTAACATCCGGATGGAGAAGCTTGATTTCCAGCAAAAATAAATTCTCCCATTTGGCTGAAGTACCTTTAGAAGATCTAAGTAAGATGAACACTAAGGAAAGATTTAGAAGCTGCTATTTTTTCAGCTCAGTTGAATTTGATCATTTCA
The DNA here is from genome assembly GCF_009761245.1 of Sapajus apella. Classification (NCBI taxonomy): domain Eukaryota; kingdom Metazoa; phylum Chordata; class Mammalia; order Primates; family Cebidae; genus Sapajus; species Sapajus apella. The sequence goes on along the minus strand of NW_022436979.1, from coordinate 10,842,190 downwards.
TCACCTTATTCTAATGGTGAGCTTGAAAACAATATTAACGGTTACTTAATGATAAAAGAATAGATTTTTATTTCATTTATCTTCATGTAGAAACAATTTCCTATAAGACAAAACAGGTTCTAGTCCCAGATAGGAACATAAATCCATTCCTTTCTCACCTGCTTTAGTTTATGTTTAATCATTTTTTAAAGCAATAACTAAATATATTAAAAAATCAGGGTATGGCACAAGAATTTTTTTCACATATATTTCAAAAAATATATGTGGACATATTTTTTTTCTTTTAAATACTGTGGCTCAGAATCCTTTCTAAGCTTATATTTCAAGCTATTTTTTGAGATTAATTAATAGAAGCACTTATACTTAGAATGACGTTGACCTTCTATGGAAGTATGTAATTAGTTCCAAGGTATTTTTGTTTTCTAGGATGGTTTGTATTTACATAAATACTGTTGATAAAAATTTTACTTAAGTAAACAACATGTATATCTATTCAGTGTCCAAGTATCACCATAGTTTTTCCAGGTGAATGCTCCAATAATGGGCAACAGATTATACACTAATAAGTGCTTTAAAATTGAAAATGGAAATACTCAGTTACTGTCAGTTCAATATTTAGTGCCAGATAGTTTACATTTCTGTGGTATCAGGATCTATTTGAAGTGTTTACTTCTTGGTTCTTTATCTCAGCAAAACTGATTTTTTTGTACTCCACGACAAATAGAGCCATCAATGTTGAAGACTTTCCTATAGTTTATTTTCAAAGTAAAACGAGCTAATTAAATCTATTTCATTGATTTAAGCTCACTGGAAAGTGCTAGAGAAGGCCATGGCTGAGTGTGTTGATTTATTTTTAAAATCCAGCAAGTGGTTGCTTTGTGTTCCAAAGAGATAACCTGAAAGAAGTGGGCTCATCCCACTCATTTTCAAAATTCCTGGACTTGAGATGAAACTGTCTCAGACACATTCACAGAGCCTTTGATGGGTATTGTCCTTTAAAGAAAAACATTGAGTATCCACCATTGTTAGACGGAAATCTAGAGAATGATGTCAGAACGCTCAAGACCAACAGCTAAGCTCCACTAGAGATTTTTTTTTTAATTCAGCTTTGATCTGGACCATATCCCACATCTCCAGTTGTCTCAGAAAGGTGCTTATTGCTTTGAAGTTTAGCACACACACACAAAAAGTACATATTGGGCACAGGTGAGTTATATCACTATCAAGCATTTTTATTTTTATCAAGCATTCGTAATTTTTTTCAAGCATTTTTATCAAGCATTTATGAACATTCATTGTATTTAGATTTTTTTTCTTTTCTATTAGAATCTCACTCCATCACCCAGCCTGGAGTGCATCGTAGCTTACTGCAGACTTCAGCTCCTGGGCTCAAGAGATCTTCCTGCCTCAGCCTCATGAGTAGCTAGGACTATAGGCATATGCCACCGTGCCTGGCTGATCTTGTGTGTGTGTGTGTGTGTGTGTGTGTGTGTGTGTGTGTGTAGATGGTTATCTCACTGTTGCCTAGGCTGGTCTTGAACTCCTGGCCTTAAAAGAGCCTCCCAGCTTAGCCTCTTGAATAGCTGGGATTATAGGATGCATTAAAGATGAGGTGCTAGCTATAGGAGAATAAAAAGAAACTAAAAATCAGTGGCTGATGTCATCAAACTTCCAGCTAGTTTACTTGGTCCTATGTATTGAAATTTAAAAGATATACTTCGTCAAGTGCCAAATGAGTGGTAAAGGAAAAAATAACTTATTTTAGAAATTACCTCAGGCAGTTATGCACACATTCAAATTGTAGGAACAGAATGGGAAGAGCTTAAGGAAGTAGAAATAATGGATGCAGAGGTTCAGGGGAAAGATGTTGTACAGACTTAAGAAGGCAGGAAAAAAAAGGTAAGTTTGGTGGACCCTGACCAGAAGAGTTTGGATGTAGCACAGAGTATTATATGGAGGGAAGTTGATTTGGTATGATTTGAGAAGTTCATTGCCTCTGAATTGTAGAAAGTCAAGAATGCTGTCTACAAATAGTCTCATTTTTTTTTTGATGATACCAAAAAAGACATTTGAGACTTTTAAATAGGTGGATGATGTATAAAATATTTTTTAGAAAATTTAGAGTAGTCTGCAAGGTAGATTACAATGTGACTGCTAACCATGTACATTGAACCATATCACTGCCCTACTGGACACTCAAATCTGAATCCTTCACTATCATTTGTAAGGCCTTACACAGCTGATCCTTGCTGGTCTCCAAGCTCATGTCTTGCTCTAGCCCTCACTTACTGGGCTCCAGCTCATTCTTACCTCCCAACCTTTGTCCTTGCATTCTCACTGCTAGGAAAGCTCATTCCCCATGTCTGAATTCTGTTAATTTTTTCCCATCATTCAGGATTGATCTCAAATTGGCTTCTGTTCAGAGAGTTTCCCTGAACACATTATCAAATTTTGTGTGCTTTAAAATCAGTCACTCTCTGTCACGCCACCAGGTGTACACTTCTGATTACCTGAGGTCTTCTATGTATTAACTGTTTTGAGTACATCTCCTCTCAGTTAACTGTAAGATCCTTAAAAAATGAGATTCCTTAAGAAAGGAATTCCTTCTTTAGGAATCCCATTTGTGTGTTCCTGTTCATTGCTTTATACCCAGGACCTAGAAAAGTATCTGGAATACATGTTCAATAAATATTGATTAAGCAAATGAATTGGTTGAAATGGGGTGAGATTGAAATTCAAGGCTTAAAGTTCTCCAAACTGTAGACAAAGAAGCATCTAAATATACAGGTAAAGTAGTGGAAGTTCACATAATCCATACTGGCAATGTCTGCAGAACCAGAAGAACACTATTTGTTGATCCAGATATCCATGACTCACCTTCATAGTCAGGCAAACAAATGCAAATAATGACATTGTTTAAGGATTCTTAGAGAGAATGGGATGTATTACACAGGCATCTTTTGTCAGAGAAGTCATTGACATGGAGACAAACATTTATGTGAACATTATGCTTGGTTCAAGCTTTAAAATTAATATATGAGTTATAACTTGTTAATAGGCAACTTGGTGTGAACATACATTTTCATTAATTTCCTAAATTAGTTATAATCTTTGGTATCTTCTAATAAGACCCCATTTTTTATTTTTAAACATTAGCAATACTAAACTGGTCCCATTTCATTACATATTTCATAAAAATTCATAATGGTACTTAAAGTTGCCCCAAACCACTAGCATTCCTGCATGACATAAGTCCAAAAAGAAAAAAAAACAAAATAAGCTTGCTAATTTGGACTAGAATTACATAAATTCAAACCCCATAGACTTTCTGGCCATCTTTTATTTTAACTATATTGGGCCATGAAGATCAATTAAAAACCAACTGTGAACTGATGAATATTTAATTTTTCAACTTTTTAATGGAATTAGTCATAAAGTTGTTTTCAACTATTTCAAGTTAGATAATAAACTGGCTTGACAGACATCTCCTGCTCTTTATAACCTGGGTAACTAAATGTTTACAAAATCAAAGAGTACTTTTGAACATAATGAAGGAAAGTATATTTTAGATAAAATTTTGTAGGATGTTTATAGGAAATTGGAATACTTCCATCATATTCCTTTCCAATACCAACACATTTCATTATACAGATGTGTACCCAAACTTCTACTCTATACGTGAGTACAGTTTAGTGGGCTGAGGGGCTGTGACTCAGATTTCCAGTGATGGTAGATTTTTTGCAAACTTTCCAAATAAATGATTTATAAAGTAGAGCATAGAATCCCTGATGAAGTCTCCAGGTAGTCTGGAAACCGATCCAGACTCTAAAGTAAGATCTTTTAACTTATTGTGAGTTTCCCTGGCATCAGAGGAGAAAAAAAGAGAAGGAGAGTTGTTTGTTTTTTCCCTAACCTTTGGAAATTTATGAAGAATAGCTTGTGGGCAGCTAAACAATCTAGAATGTTATTGCTGCCACAAATGCCAACTTGAATCAGAAGTGATAGAGTTGGATCCCACCATCCCTTAGCTTTCAGCCATAAAAAGAAGGGCCACCCACAAGCACAAGCCAGGCAGAAAGAGGTGAGGGGAAGTTAAACCCCAGAAGATCTTACTAAAAAACAAAAGGCCACATCTGGTACTCTGCTTCTGTGGCCGCATCTCACAGTACCCACCAACAGCGTTCAGGTCAATTGCATATCTTTCTCATACTGAAGGACTGAATGCCAAGATTGGCTGTTCCAAGTGCAAAGGGGCAAATGCCACAGCTCTGGGGGAGCTGTTCCGTGAAAATGCACAGGAGCAGTTGTGGATGATAGTTTTAGTTTTTGATGTGATTCAAAGGAAAACATATGAAAAGCACTGATTCGCTTTGTGTTACTAATTTGTACTATGCATAAGTCAGAATTAACATGACATAAAACAAGGCTGGCACCTTCAGGCAAGGCCCTCCAGTACCTAACTGTATGCCAAGAAGAGATCATCTGTTCTGAATTACTGCCACAGGCAGCCCTACTGTCTTTGCTGTGACCCTGCAAAAAAAATAGCATCAACCTAAGTGCCTTGTGTGTGTTCACTGGTGTCCAAATAAGTAAGGGAAGAAGTGTGACCACATTCTCCTTCTGGCCCACTTTGAGCCTTTCGTGGCTAATTAGGTTTTGTCTTGACTTCTCTGACTGTCAGCCCTGGAAGAGAAAGGCCCTTAGTATATTTGGTATATTTCAACTATTTTTTGGGAATAATTTTGCAAGGGAGAAATTGATCTGGATAAAGGAGAAGGAGGAAATACCATCAGGCATTTGACAATGTTTTCCCTTTTTCCTTCCCACAGGGTACACAATCTTCCTGATGATTTTTAATTATTTCAATTACTAATGCCTACAGTATCAGCATATTACAAATGGTGCATTTGACTTTAAACTATTAGTCTGATTTTTTTTAAACTAATTTTATATTCAGATACGTCAATACAAGGAGAGACTTCAGACAGGTCAATACAGGTCAAGGTATTCTTCAATACTCCAGTAACAAAATATATAATTTAAAATGTTATTTAAATATTTTTTATTGGATTGAATGTCAACTATTCGAGTAACTCCAAAGAAGTTATGTGTATGTATATATACACATATATATGTGTATATGTATGTATATATGTACATATATACATTTCTATATATAGAAGTCTAATTATATAATATAGTATATATAAACATACATATGTTAAGACATATATAGAAATAATACTTTTATATAATTTTATTGAAATTAATTTTGGACTAGGAGAGTTATAGATATTTCAAAACTTACTGATTATCAGAACATTGTAAAAATAGTTTCCAATATGTTAAATAATTTTCTCTCTCCCCAAGTTTTAGATAGGCATCTATTATGCAGGAGGAAAATTCTAAGTACCATTAACATATTTAAAAAATGAAGGGAAAATATTTCTGTATTAAAAAATTATGTCATAAAATTTAATAGCCAGAGTGACTTTGGCAGGGATGACTATAGAATGGCACTGTAGAGAAATTGAACTGACTGTACAAATATGTTTGCAGGGTGTTGCTTTGTTTCAGTGTTATGTAAATTCTGCAAATCTAAAACAGAAAGTTTATGTAACAGATGCCAAGTCAATCTCTGCATGTGCTTCATTCCTTGTTACTTGGGAGATGATGGGCTTTTCACTTAATGATGCTGAAAATCACTCCAAGGACACAAAGCCAAATATGCAGGAGACCAACTGCATGGTATAATTTGCAAACCATTATTTATTTCTGTCATATGGCATGAACTTTGTTTAAAGGGCTAGTAGCACAGAGTGTGTCTTGTGAGGTATACTCTTTAAAAATTTTAACACGACTGTAACTCTCAACAATGACTTAGAAAATAACTTTTAAAGCAAACTAGTTGATATGGTTGGTAAAATAGTACTGTCTAGATACTAAGTCTCATATCAAGCCTTTCACATAGAAATAGCAGGATGATTCAGGACAATAAATAAGTCAGTGATATTTTCAATCTGTGTGCTAAAAATCTTGTTTTTCAATCTGAAACATAATCCAAGAACTTACTTGCCAAACATTAAATATAATAAAAACATTGGGTGTTCTTTCAAATTTAATGTATAGCTTTCACTTCATGAGCATTGATGTAATGTTTACATTGCGTTGGGGAGCATTATTTTTAGCTTAGAGTAGCAAAGCTACTTTGGGATTTTGGTCATGTAAATAATCAATAGGCACTAAGTCAGATATCATATACATCATCACACTGGAGATTAAGGCAAATTTTCTAAAGGAAGGCAAATTTTCTAAAGGAATGGTGTTTTGTTTTTCTTCCTGGAAAGGTATAAACCTGATTCCTCAATAGTCTCCCCAGCAATCTAAGCAAACTCTTAATGGTTTGGCCATTGCTGTGAAGGCATTTAACAAGGTTTATGCAAATAAATTAATTATGTCACAATATGGCCTAGTAGCAGAATGCTTGTCTTGCCATTAGCTGTTTTTTAAGAAGATAGAAATAATGTTTTGTGAACCATAGAACATGGAGTTTAATCTCTGTAGCTTACTCACATCTGCAATGACTGCAAGAAAGTTGATGACCTACTGTTGTAAATTAAAGATACCAACCTTGGAAGGTAATGGGAAAGAGAAAACACGTGGATTAGAAGTGTTGAATTTTTGAAAATTTGAAGCAAAAGGGAAAATACTTCTCTAGAAAAATAAGAAAGTGATGGAGAATACATCAAAATTTTTGAAACCTACATGCCTATCACCATTAATTACTTCTATAAGATATTATATTTATGCTTTTCTTGTTTCTATTTTTCATATTTTGTGTATTATGGCTTTTTTCCATATTTACCAATTATGATATTGGAATAACCCCAAACTATTTTCTGAGGAAAATATTGACCTTGTCTGCAGGTACTCACTTTGATACATTCTGTAGGGAATTAAAAAGTAATCTGTTCAGATACAAGTCAATTTGTCTTCTTAATTAAAAAAAAAAAAAGTACATATGTCCTTTTAAATCTTACCAAGCTTTCAAGTTCAATATCAAGGACAATAAATCCATCCTTAATTAAAACCATAAAAACTTTGTACTGCAGGCATTTGCTAAAAAGTATAACCCTGTATTTGCTGCTGTATAAATTTTAATAAAAGTTTGATAATATTCACTGAGCATTGCTTGCAGGATATATACAATGTCCTACAGAATATTCTAAAAACATTACATTAAACTGGCTCATCAGAGAACCAAAATGCCAAGTACTTAAACTACATTGCCTTGGCTCCTTTTGAAACCATTTTTTTCTTAGAGAATTTACATTGACATTATGTCATACCAAACTTTGCATTTTATTGTAAAGCTACTTTGAAAACATTGACCATTATATAACATAACTTGGGCTTTATATGGACTCATGAGAGAAATTTCTCTTTGGACACAGTATGTTTGATAGCACAGTGGGGTGACTACAGCTGACAATAATTTATTGTACGTTTAAAGATAACTAAGAGTTACAAATTGGATTGTTTGTAACACAAAGAAAGGTTAAATGCTTGAGGTGATGGATACCCCACTTACCCTGATGTGATTATTATGCATTGTATGCCTGTAGCAAAATATCTCATGTACCCCATAAACACCTACACCTACTATGTACCCACAAAAACTGAAAATAAAAAAACAATGTAAGCTTGCACAACACAGCGGAACTCTGTCTCTATTAAAAATACAAAAATTAGCTGTGCATGGTTTGGAGGATCACTTGAGACTGGGATGTCAAGACTGCAGTGAGCCAAGATCATGCCACTGCACTCCAGCCTGGGAGACAGAACAAGACCTTGATACACACACACACACACACACACACACACACACAGAGAGAGAGAAAAGAAAAAGTAAAGAACTTCAAGAAAACTACTTCTTCTAAGAAAAAATAATCTTATTTAAAAAGGTTTCAATTTTATAAATAGCATTCTTTTGGCTGCTTGGAAGCTTATAGCCAAATTTGAATATTGTCTCTGCATCTGTATGAATTAATTTTCCTCTAAATTATAAAATTTAAAATTATTATTTTACTTATAACATGATTACTTCCATTTGTTTTCTCCTAAAATATGTATTTTTGCAAACCACTTCAAATTGAACTTTTAGTTATGAGTGACTGGGAACTCTTAAAGGGATTAAGTATTGTAATGTTAGTGGATGATATGATCAAATTAGAATTTTGGACAAATTATTATTGTGAAAACAAGAGGTATACATTGGGCATGAGAGCACTGGAGAAAAGAAGACTTCATAGAAAATGATAGCAAAGACCAGTAAGTTTGAAGAAAAACAATTTAGAGCGTGGTAGTAGATATGGAACAGAAAAGGTAGAAGTTAAAAATGTTCCCGTGGTGGAAGTCAAATGGCTTGGTCACCAACTGGATGTGTTTGGGATAAATAAGATGAAAGAAGTGAACTCCAGTTTCAGTCTTGGAAAATACAGTTGATGGGAGATGAGAGACGTCAAGGGAGACATACTTGTAGGAAGAATGTTTTGAGTTTTGAATGGTCTGGAATTTGTCAGAAGAGATATTCGTGGTGAAGCTGTATATGCAGAATGGGAACCCAGGAGGAATACATTTTAGAGACACAGATGTAAATATAGAGATAGAACCAAAAGATGAGGTTATGGGATTGGATGAGATTGCCCAGGGAGAACAAGTAGGACTAGAGTTTGTGCTGGACTATGCTTTGGGAGAAATTGATATTTAAGGGGTCGGCAGACAAAACAGACTTTTTTTGTAAATTTAAAAAAAAATTCCCAAGAAGAAAAGAAAGTCTAAAGGAAACCAAGAGTCAAAAAGTAAAATATTTTCAGTACTGTAACAATATACAAAGCTCAAATATAAGGAAAGATGAAAGAGATTTTATTTACTAATCAGAAGATCGTGGATAAACTGGACTGGAGCAGATCCAAGGATTGATGAAGAAGAAAGACCAGATACATGAACCTGAAGACTAACTAGAAACTCAGTTCATTTATTTACAGAATTGTCTTAAGACTGATTACAAAAATTCACAATAATATAAAAAATAAAATTTCTGACCAGTATGACATGAACATGGGTACAAAATTCCCCAATAAAATGTTATTCAATCCATTTCAGAAATTTTTGTCTTCTTTAAAATCTCTTAAAAGTATAATATCAGGGTATCTATTAATCAAATACTGAATGTAGTGGGTCAAAGGAGAAAAATCAACATCACTTCAAGTAGTTTCAAGAGGACATGGGAAAAATTCATGTTTTTATCTATTAAAAACTCTTAGTAAATCTGGGTGAATTAAAATGAAAGATAATTTCTTATCATAAAAAGAATATTTTAGCCCAAAGCCCAGTAGTTGAATATCACATTTAATACCAAACATTAAAGTGATTCTCTTAAAGAAAAAAGAAATACTTTGGAAAAACTGGTAAATACAGAATGATTTTTAAAAAAAGGCATAAAGAGAAGATGCTACCATTTCGAAAGATATAAAAAATGAAACAAGAAAGATCTAAGAGTTAATAAGAGAGCCAGTAAAGAGTCTAGATGCAAAATACTTTTACATCCCAAAAAAGTTATTTGGAATTTTAGAAAATAATAAAAATTACCTTTTTGATTATCACTCCAAAAATATAAAATACATGAAAATAAAATAAATCTCTTCAATTTTAATATGAACACTATTTTACTAGTTTATTAAAGGATGTGAACTATAAATAATACTATTCTATTCCAGGAGAAAAATAAACACTCCAAAGATGTAGAGGCATAGCATTCCTGATTTTGTACTTTGCAATAATTGAAATAAAGAAGTCTACATTAACATAAAGAAAATTGTAATCTTGCTTTCTAAAGCATTACTATTTTCTCACATAAGGAAGGCTTAATATTTTCTTTCCATAGACGCTTCATTTGGTTGCCATTTGATCTTGAGGTAAATAATTATGTTCAATATTTTCCAGGCTTGACATTAAATGTTTAATAATGTTGTCTTCCATTATCATTCCAGTTCCACGATCCCCTCAACCAAAGAACTTATCTTAATCATTTAACATGTAAATATTAAGAAGCTTGGGGAAGCTCTTGTACTATGATTTACTGTTAACTTATTCAATATTTTAAGTTCTAATTTTGCCATCTGTTTTATAATATCTTTGCATGCAAGGAATATGTCTATGTATATGAATATGTGTGTGGGTGAGGAGGGTTGTATAATTTTAATTTTAGAAGTAAAGTTGACACATAAAATATCTCTTCTGTTAATATGCAATTTAATACCTTTTTTTAAAAATTGTACTTTAGGTTCTAGGGTACATATGCAGATCATGCAGGATTGTTGCATAGGTACTTACATGGTAAGGTGGTTTGCTCTCTGCATCCCCTGTAACCTATATCTGGCATTTCTCCCCATGTTATGCCTACCCAACCTCCCACCCCTGCTGGCCCTTCCGTAGCCCCCCCAAGAGACCTCAATGTGTGGTGCTCCCCTCTTTGTGTCCATGTGTTCTCATTGCTCAACACCCGCCTATGAGTGAGAACATGTGGTGTTTCATTTTCTGTTCTTGTATCAGTTTGCTGAGAATGATAGTTTCCAGATTCATCCCTGTCCCTACAAAGGACACAAACTCACCATTTTTTATGGCTGCATAGTATTCCGTGGTGTATATGGGCCACATTTTCCTTGTCCAGTCTATCATTGATGGGCATTTATGTTGGTTCCAGGTCTTTGCTATTGTAAACAGTGCCACATTGAACATATGTGTACATGTGCCTTTATAATAGAACCATTTATAGTCCTTTGGGTATATACCCAGTAATGGGATTGCTGGGTCAAATGGTATTTCTATTTCTAGATCATTGAGAAATTGCTACACTGTCTTCCACAATGGTTGAACTAATTTACACTCCCACCAACAGTGTAAAAGTGTTTCTATTTCTCCACATTCTCTCCAGCATCTGTTGTCTCCAGATTTTTTAATGATCGCCATTCTAACTGGAGTGAGCTAGTATCTCAATGTGGTTTTGATTTGCATTTCTCTAATGAGCAGTGATGATGAGCATTTTTTCATATGTTTGTTGGCCTCATGTATGTCTTCTTTGGAAAAGTGTCTGTTCCTATCCTTCGCCCACTTTTGAATGCGTTTATTTCTTTATTTTCTTGTAAATGTCTTTTAGTTATTTGTAGATTCTGGATATTAGCCCTTTGTCAGATGGGTAGATTGCAAATTTTTTTTCCCATTCTGTTGGTTGCTGGTTCACTCCAGTGATTGTTTCTTTTGCTGTGCAGAAGCTCTGGAGTTTGATTAGGTCCCATTTGTCTATTCTGGCTTTTGTTGCCAATGCTTTTGGTGTTTTAGTCATGAAGTCCTTGCCTATGCCTATGTCCTGAATGGTTTTGCCTTAGCTCAATAAGACTTTACCTAAAATTTCTTTTTCTCCCTATAGCTATTAAAAGAAGAAAGCTGCTGCAGTGTGCTAAAATTCTATATAGAGGAACTTTTTTCAAATTTTTCTCCTTCTTCCTTATGTAAAATTTTACTGACCTTCAGATATAAAGATATGAGCACACAGTATCTAATAAATGATTCTATGGAGTCAGAGTTTAAAAAAAAATAATTTTAATAATGAATATTTTGTTAGTTAAGGCTGTTTTGCAATTTGCAGAACAAATGACAGAATCAATCAGATCTCTAATAATATCAGACTAATGTTAAACTTGTGTACTGATTTGGAAGTAAAATATGCATGTTTTGTGATGGGGAGCAGCTATTCTGGAAATGCAGATTTGGACATTATGAAATCTCACTGGCATTGGATTAGAATTCTTGTCTCAGACAATGTAGACTTTTTACACTTAAAATGTAAGGGTAACAATTTTGTTACAACACGCTTTGCTCTTGTATACTATACATTTTTGCTGACCCAAATACAATAGAATATGAGAAACAGATAGGAGAAATATCTTCTGGGACCCCACATCCAGGAGTATTTCAGCAAGTACATACACTTTAATTAAAGATGCTGTTTCACTTTCTCAGAGTTGACATTTTCTGTTTTTAAGCTACCCTGAAGGCTCAGGACATGGGCATTTTGCAAGTATAGCAAGATAGAATGTGAGGCATTTTTGCTGCCTGGCTGTCAGGGAACAGGTAGGTAGGTGCTGAGCTGGTCTAGCCAGCCGGCTATATGCCTCGTGACTATGGGTGTGTGAGCTCTAGCGTCAGACTGCACTGGTCACAGGCTGCGTGACTCCAGGCAAGCTGCTTAAACACTCTGTGCCTCAATTTCCTTGCCCATAATATGGGATGATAGTATCCACCTTTTAGATTTCTTGTGAATATTAACTGGTATATATTAATTAATATGTATAGCTTTAAATTAGGCCATATATATATATATATATATACACATACACACACATATATTTCATCCATTTGTGAAGTATTAGGGAATATATATATAATATAATAATATATATATTATATATTATATCTATAATATATATTATATATAATAATATATAATATATAATATAATTATATATATTGTATATAGAACTATAATACTATGTATGTGTATATATATATATATATATATGGAAAAATTATATATATTGTATATAATACTATAGTATATATTATAGATAAATAATAATATATAATATATATATCATAGATATATAATAATATATAATATATATATATATCCCCTAATATTTCACAAATAGGTGAAATGTGTGTGTGTGCGTGTGTGTGTGTGTGTGTGTGTCTGTGTGTCTTTATATATATGTGTCTTTGGTGTTGGTATCAGAGTAATCCTGGCTTCATAAAGGAAATTGCAAAGTATTGTCTCTTTTATTTTTATGAAAGAGTTTTATTCATTTGTATTACGTTTTAATTAAATATTGGGTAAAATTTATCAAAATTATGGATTCTGTTGGGGTTAAAACTACAATTCCAATTTTTTTGAGAAATATAGATCTGTTCAGGTTAATATATTCATGAGCAAGCTTTCATAATTTTTGTCTTTTAAGATGTGTTCATTCTATATAAATAGTTGAATTTTGGTATAAAATTGTTGATAATTTTTTCCTATCTGTTTAATATCTTTAGTATTTGAAGTGGTGCTTTTTCTCTTATTGGTAATTTGTGCCTTCTCTTTTTGTTGTAAGACCAGTCTTACCAGAAATGTATCAACTTTTTTGAAATTGCTAAAAATGGCTTTTGGTTTTATTGATTTTTCCCTATTGTTTTTCTGTGTTCTAGTTAACCAATGACCACATTAATCTTTATTATTTTCTTTCCTCTTCTTTTGAATTAAATTTGCTCACTTTCCTATTAATTTCTAGAGATAAGATCTATAATATTCAAATTTTTCACTCCTAGGTATTTAATGTAAATAAAACATATGTCAACACGGAGTCTAGGTGAGTGTTAATATCAGAATTACTGCTAATAATTAACTAGCAGCAGCCATCTCAGCTTTCTGTTGACTTTTGTTAGAATGCTAATATATACATATTTATTTATTTTCTACTTTTTTGTTAACTTATTGTGTCTTTACATTTAAAGTACTTTTATTGCAGGCAACACACAGCTGGGCTTTACTTTTCTATTCACTCTGACAATCTCTGCCTTCTAATTGGGTTGTTTAACCCATTTATTTTAATTTGATTATGGATATTCTTAGGTTTGTGTCTACCATTTTGCTATTTGTTTTCTATTTTCCCATCTGTTTTCTCCCCTTTTCATTTTTGTCTGCATTCTTTTGGATCAAATAAATATTTGTCATAAATCTACTTTATCTCCTTTGTTGGTAAATTTAGTGTTTATTTTAGTGGTTTCTTTAGGATTTATTTTATGTAGCTTTAATTTATCATAGCCTACCTTTTGGCTTATAACATATTTTAAATAAGAAGCTACATTAAAATCATCTGGACTTAACTTTTTTCTCATTTCTTTTTAACAAAATACATAATTATTGAAATAAAATTAAACAATGTACTTCATATCAATAAAAAATGAAAGTTTTTTATTCACATTGCTATTTTTAACATGCCCCTAGTACTTCTATTCCCTAGGAGAAGGCACTGTGCAGATTATATACAGCTATTTCTGTATCTATGTCTATTATTCATATATGTTGAATTTGTTGGTAAATCACAGTACTGAGACTTAGAAGGCGAACCTAAGTTACCTTACTCCTAGTTACATGGTCTTCATAGAACGATATTATGTAGTATGTTACATAGTGTAAGATTAAACTCTGTAGTGAGAGTTGGTAATAAATATTTTATCATCCTTTTACATTTTATTTATTTATTTACTTATTATTTATGAGACACAGTCTCACTCTGTTGCCCAGGCTGGTGCATGATCTCGGCGCACTGCATCCTCTGCCTCCCAGGTTCAATCAATTCTCCTGTCTTAGCCTCCCAATTACCTGGGAATGCAGGAATGCACCACCATGCCTAGCTATTTTTTTGTTGTTGTTGTTATTTTTAATGGAGATGGGGTTTCACCATGTTGGCCAGGCTTGTCTGGAACTCCTGACCTACAGTGATCCTCCTGCCTTGGCCTCCCAAAGTGCAGGAATTACAGGTGTGAGCCAACATACCCAGCCTGTCATCCTTTTCTGTTGTCAGTAAAATTCACTGAAAAAATTATGAGTTTAATATAAAAATAACCAAAACTTTATGTAAGTAGTTATCATAAATTATCAGATAGGCAATTACGTCCATAATTTTATCTAGGTGCATCAAAATAATCTCAAAGAACAATTCCTTCTTATCTTGAAATGTGTTTAATTAGAATGATCTTTAGTATCAGAAAGTCATATTTTTTTAAAATAAATTTTATTTGCATCTGAAAGATAAAAAAAGAAACTCATGTATTAGGAAAAATTACCGCTAAATCAATTTATTAACATATTTATTATTTAACTTAATATGTTTGTGGTGGCTCACGCCTGTAATCCCAGCACTTTGGGAGGCCAAGGTGGGCGGATCATGAAGTCAAGAGATTGAGACCATCCTGGCCAACATGGTGAAACCCTGTCTCTACTAAAAATACAAAAATTAGCTGGGTGTGGTGGCACGTGCCTGTAGTCCCAGCTACTTGGGAGGCTGAGGCAGGAGAATTGCTTGAACCCGGGAGGCGGAGGTTGTAGTGAGCCGAGATCGCGCCACTGCGCTCCAGCCTGGTGCCTGGCAACAGAGCGAGACTCTGTCTCAAAAAAAAAAAAAAAAAAATGTTGCCTGTTTGATTTGTCATGTCAATTCATTAATTTCCAAAAATGCTGAAATGCTGGGTGGTTTACTAAACTGCAAAATTCAACATAACAGTTATCCATGCACATAAAACACAACTTTATGTCGAGTTTTTCTTGATTCTTTGACACATTATACAAATAAAAACATTTATTCTTTTTATCTTTTGTTAAATATTTATTGTGTGCTGTATGTCTGGCCCTATGTTTAGCCTCAGGTTCAATGATAAATAAAACAGACAAGATCTACACTCTCAGATTTTATACTCTATTATAGAGGGAAAATTGTAAGTAATAAAAGTGAACAAAAATGGACAAGATAATTTCAAGTAGTGTTTAAAAATATGAAGAAAACATGAAAAGTTAGAGAGTAGCTGTGAGTGAGTTTACTTCGTATCGAGAAGCGGGGAAAGCCTCTCTGAAGCAGTAACATTAAAGTGGAGACACGAGGCGGAGAGTGCCAGGTGGAGAGCTGAGAGCAGAATGTTCAGACAAAAGTAACAAAAAAAATTCCAGAATTCAAGAAAAAATAATAAAAAACAGAAGGCCATAATGGCTGGAGTGTAGGCAATAACACGAAGATACAGTTAGTGGGAAATTAACTTAGAGCAGGAGGCAAGGGCTTTCGGGAGGCGCAACAGACCAGTTTGGAGTTTGGCTTTCACGTGCATTTGGGATGCAATGGAAGTATTTAAATCAGAAAAGAGGAATGATAATTTATTGGCAAAATGAGTCAATAGAGCAAAGACTACCACTAAGGAAGCTATTGAAATACAAAAAGGTGGTGGTGTCTGGGACTGGGATGACAATGTATTTTGAAGGTAGAGTGGACAGTTCTTTCCGATGAATTACATTTGGAAGATCAGAAAAAAACAGGAATCAGGATATTTTGTAGGTTTTAGCATAAGCAATCATGTAGATGATAGCTAAAGAATAATTTGTTTTTCTTAGGCCATGTGAAGTGTAACACATGTTCTCACTCATAAGTGAGTGTTGAACAATGAGAACACATAGACACAGGGAGGGGAACATCACACACTGGGGCCTGTTGGGGGGTGGGAGAACTAGAGGAGGGATAGCAGGGGGTGGGGAGGCTGGGGAGGGATAACATTAGGAGAAATATCTAATGTAGATTACAGGGGTTGGAGGCAGCAAACCACCATGGCATGTGTATACCTATGCAACAATCCTGCATGATCTGCACATGTGCCCCAGAACTTAAAGTATAATAATAGTAATAAAAGATACTTTAAAAATACCAAAAAAAAAAAACCCTCTGATTAGCTATCCAAGTGGAGATGTCAAGTAAAAAAAAAAATGTACTCTTTATTAGAAAAAATTGCCTTACTAGTGTGTATAAAACAATAAAGAATGATTTTTAGAATAACATTTTTAAGCACAAAGAATTTGTAGATAGACTGCACCAAATTTTTCTATTTTTAATTATTTTACTACTAACATCTATAGTAAAAAATATATTTGTAACAATTATTAAACAGTTTTTATGATTGTTTTCATAATGCATCCTAAGGTATACACATTTTCTACCAGGTACCTAGAGATCACCAATAGCATTAAAAGTGCTAATTAATTGGGAATTCTTATTTTATTGACAAAAAGTCTAGTCCTTCTTATAGGGAAAAAGATACCCCCCCAAAAAATTAGTCTTCAAAGAACCACCATTATAGAATTGGGGCCCATGTGAATAGTAAAGGGTAATGCATTTTTTTAATAGGGAAAGAAAAAAATCAAATTCTTCCAAGTTTAAAATGAAAACCTATCAATGCTCACTTACATAGAGACATGAACAATTTTCATCCTAATCACAATGTTGTATTCCTTATTAAGTCAGTTCTATAAAATTAGACTTTACAGTGTTTTAAGAAATAATGTCAAAATGTATTATGATAAATTGAGAAACAAGTAGATTTTTACGTCTGCTTCTACATTCAGCCTATTGCATCTCACACTTCAAATGGACTATGAAAAGCTCACTTCACACTCATGTAAGATTAAGAGTGAAAGACGCAAATAATGTTTTTTGCATTTTTATGAACAGTTTTGACTTCACAGATCCCTAAAAACTTCTCAGGGGCAGCCAAAGTGTCCCAGATCAACCTGTGTGAATGACGAAACTAATCTTTGTTGAGTACTTAAAATTTGTAGATAGATGGTTTTTTGTATGAATGATCTCATTTAAATACAAATATGGAAGGAGTGTCTGAGAAAGAGAGATGTGTGTGAGAGCTAAGTTCAATGGCTATGCCCCTGCCTTCCACTCCAGCCACCAGGGCCACATCTCATTTTTCCTACTCAGATACAGGCTTTAAGAGAAAGTTCTCTACTTGCTGTTTTGCCTTCTCACGTCATACGCCCCTTAGAACACATTGTAGTATTAATTCTCCCTCTTAACACCACTGCTCCCACCAAGGCTTCTTAAGTCCAAAGGACAATTCCCAGTCTTCTCTTTGCCTGAATTCACGGTCATATCTCCCTAGTAATTGGCCATACTGAAGCCCGCTCCTGCTAATCAAACTTCTCTCTGCTGGGTTTCTGAGACAATGTGCTTTTCTTGGTCTCCTCCAATTTCTCTATCTTCTCCTTCTCGGTTTCCTTTTGAGTTGTTCTTAATATCTTCTTCTTGCTTACATGATGGTTTTACTTAGGTGTCTTCCCTGGACGATTTTCTGCTCTTATGGTAAGCACTCTCCCTTGGAGAGAATCTCATCCCCTGTCAAGGTGGCTACCACTGTCTATATGCCAAACAATTCCAACTCTATAGCTGTAGGCCAGATTTCTTTCACAGGCTTAAAATCTACCAAAACACGTTGCCTATTGGTCTCCTGTAATATAATATCCTGCAGGCGTCCTCAATTCAAAACTCAATTTAAAAGCAAACACATTTTCTTTCCCCATGCAGATTTATTCCCAATTCTGTCTGCCCTACATAAGTTATCTAAGACATAATTTTATTGAATTCTCCCTCTCTCTAAACCTTACATCAGTTTCTGTTGTTCATCTCTCATAACTATGTCTTGAGTTTATTCCTCTACCTTGAATTCTGCTGCCATTATTCTAGTTTAAGTTTTTTCATCTTATGTCTGCATTATAGAAATGGCACCTAATCCTTCTGCCTCCGGATCGGGCCCTCTTCAATATATTATAGCTAAAGGGATATGCCTAAATTTAAAGTTGATTCTATAACTCCTTTCATTTATTCAGTGATAGCCCACTGCTTTTAGAATCAAACTGATCACTTCTCAGTCAGCATGAAAAAAACCTGGCCAGTCACAGGATAGTAATAATATCACCTGATGCTTGCTACATGCCAGACATGGTTCTAAGTGATTTACATGTATTAATTCATTGAAATCTCATAAAATCACATGAGTAGATATTATTATCTTCAATTTGCAAATCAAAGAGTTCTGTATAACATCTTGCACAGTGTACCTTTAGGGACATATTTATGAGGCAGCACTGGCCCCATACCCACACAATGGGTAGAAGCATTATTTGATATCTTTGCCTCACCATGAGAGGGAGTCCTCTCCAACGAGTCACTGGGCCAAGGTGAGTCATTCACATTTATAGCCACATCACAGAAGTGACAGATACAGCCTCTGTGTTGATGGCACAAACAATGAAACTTATGTAAAGTAAATAATATTTGGTGAGGCAAAATAAAATTTATCTTTTTCCAGCCTTTTTATTTCAGAGGCATTTATAATTTTGCTTTCCTCACTTCTCTTGTGTTATGCTGTGGCTCCCTGGAGAGGAACTGCTGATCTTGCTTGCTTTTTGCCTTTTCATTGCCTTGTGGTTCTCTAGGTTTAGTGCTTCACTCATGCCAAAAGTTAATTCTAAATTTGATGCTAAATGTAGAGCTTTCAATTTTCATAGGCAAAGTTATACTCATAATATTCCTGGGTTATTCATTTTAAAATGTTAACTCTTGGGGAGGTTGAGGCAGGTGGATCACCTGAGGTCAGGAGCTCTGCCTGGCCAGCATAGTGAAACCCCGCCTCTACTAAAAGTACAAAAATTAACCAGGTGTGGTGGCAGATGCCTGTAATTCCAGCTACTCGGGAGGCTGAGGCAGGAGAATTACTTGAACCTGGGAGGTGGAGGTTGTAGTGAGCCGAGACCACGCCATTGCACTCCAGCCTGGGCGACAAGAGTGAAACTCCATCTCAAATAAAAAAAGTTTAACCTACATTACTTGGGCAACTAAATTAAATGTTGCCATGATGAAATTAGTGGGTCCACAAATTCTGTAGTGTAAAATATGGGATCATAAAATTGTAGGGTTAAATTAAATACTTATTGTTTAATCAAACACTGAAAGTATTTAATTTAATCAAAAATGATTACAGTAACATTCAAATGTACACAACTCATAGAAGAAAGGAGTAATATAAAAATAAAAAATAAAAAACCTGAGGACTTCAGTAATTATAATGCATTAGGTTTTAATCCCACCATGATAACATAGCCCACCTCACTCTTGAGATTTTTTTACACTTGCAGACTTTGCCTAGTGACACTCCTAACCAAGCAGTCTATGAAGAGTTCAAAGGTGTAGTATAACTGATTCAGCAAAAATGTCTGAGACAACCTGATGAGATATTTGGGAAATGAAATTTCCAACCTTGGACAAAGAGTATACTATCATCTTATGTGTATCAGAATGTATATAAATAAGAATGACTTCTTGAAGGTCATAAAGCTCGTCCACAAGAATGCTGGAACAGACTTCAAATATTTGACTCCTACACCACAGGGTGATCTATTCCCTAATGTCTAGTTTTTTTTTTTTTTTGCAATATTTCCTTCCTTTTATGATTGTTGTTGGGTATCACATATACAAATAGGCACAACACACACACACACATATGTATAATCCATGACTCTGGGAAACTTACTATGAAGGAAATATTACTTATTAGAAAATGGTGTTTCAGGCTTGTTCAGATCTACATGGCATGGAACAAATCAAGAAAGAGGACCTTTTTTTTTTTTAATCTTATAAATATAGTACTAGTGCCCCATACATTCTGAGTAGAATTTGGATTAAAAGCAAGTTTGGCTGACTTCCAAACATGGGAATGTCATTTATTTCGTAACTTGCCATATAATTATCTTCCTGCTTCATAAATAAGAATCTAAGATAAGACTGTCATTTTAATGCATCAGTGACAGCATAAAAAAACAGGAGTCATGAAGGAAATATCTTTGTGCTATGATATTAGAAGGTATAATAGAAAAGATATTTGAAATTATCTGGTCAAATGACTTTTAAAAATAAATTAGAAAACTGAGGTGCAAATAAAAGGCAAAATTTTCAAAAACAGCAGTTATTTGAATGGATACAAATGTGGCTTGTCATGACTACTGATATATGGCTATATGGTAATATATTTAGATTTCTTGCAAATATTCTGGGAAATAATTCAATTTACCTACTATTTATTGCATACTTGACAAGCATCAGGCACAGCGATAGAGCTACAAAGATAAGAGCCAGTCTCTATTCAGAGAGAAACTCATATTCTGATTCTGTGACTAATTATATAATATGTTACATTACTATTTAAAATTAGCAAAGTGTTTTGAATTTTTTGTTGGAGCTTCTCCTTGGTTACATAGTTCTAGGAATTCATGACATCAAATTTCATTGTGTGTAGGTAATGCTTCAGTTAGTGCTGACAATGTTTACAAAGTGGAAATTACATGTTTGCTTAGATAGATGGTTTTTAGGTCAGTAACATGCAATTAGGTATCACTGGCAGTTTTTATACAAAGTTTATTGGAGGCTTGGAGGCAGCAGTGATGTCATCAACAAATATTTAACATCTTGATCTCTGAGGTCAGTCAGACCAAGAGCACATTTCTACATGGGCAACTGAAATTGCTGAACCAGAGAATTTAGCCAAAATAGTGTACTGCTTCACTGCTATTGGTTGACCTAATTACAACATATTATAACATTTGATTCAGATCTTAGCTATCCAAGCAATAAAATAGGTATTTGTCTAATTGACACTTGTTCCCATTAACAACTTATCAAAACAAAACCTGCGTAATTTAGATAAATAATAACTCCAAATTTCTTTACACATAGCATCTATTATAGGTTCATAAGTTCTTTTGGAAGGTTTAGATCATTTGTGTTCCTCTATTTTCTGTTTCTTTAACTATAAAGTCTGGGTCTTAATGTAAATTTAATATGAAAGCATATGAAATAGCTGGGCACAGTGGTTCATGCCTGTAATTGCAGCACTTTGGGAGGCTGAGGTGGGCAGATCATTTGATGTTAGGAGTTCAAGACCAGCTTGGCTAACATGGTTAAACTTCGTCTCTACTAAAAATACAAAAATTAACTGGGCATGGTGGTGTGTGCCTGTAATCTCAGTTACTAGGGAGGCTGAGGCAAAAGAATCGCTTAGACTTGAGAGGTGGAGGTTGCAGTGAGCTGAGATCTTGCCATTGCACTCCAGCCTGGGTTGCAAGAGCAAAGCATATAAAATACTATATGGTGTGCTAAAATGCACACAATATTTTGTTTTGATGTTTTTTTGTGTGTAAGGATATGGTCATTATTCCTGACATAAAAATTAACTATATTGGCACTTTTCGTATTAAAAATAATTGTTATTGGTCCATAACCTTTTGTAAGATATAGAGAATAGATCATATTTAATCATAACATTGTTTTTTTGTGAAATGTGTAGAGAATCTCAAACCAGTAAAAGAAGCCAAATAATGTGTTCACGGAAGATAGTGATGTGCCTCATTCTTTTTTTTTTTTTTTTTTGCCAAAGGTTTGAACATAATGTTGTGAATTCTAATTTTGTACTGTTTTTCATTCTCTTCTTTAGGCATTATTTCAAAATAGAAATATTAAAATAATATGATTGATGACCATGATTCAAGATTGAAAAATGCGTTTTTGGATATGCAAATATGTATTTACATTATTGTCAGAATAAAGAATACATCTCACTCTATTCCATAATACAAACAAACTCATGACTCCTGGGTTTTGTTCAGGAGGGTGAATTTTTAATAATAATATGAAGCTCTGTTTTTACTCTAGCAGAGTGAAGTTCTGTGGAAATATTAACCTATTCATAAATAACAGTATCCCTCTCAGTTTATCCTAATTTACAGCTATGAAATCACTCCTATTACACTTACTGCATCCCTGCGTCAATGTATACATTGGTCATAACTGAACTACTTACACGAAGCGTATCAGACACATCAGGCATTACTACACACACGCCAAGTATCAGGCCCAGTGACAGTGGTAGAGGCAGGAGGCAGAGAAATAATAGGTAAACAGGGGCAGGTCCCTGACAAAACCCCACGTTTGAGCCAAAAAGCCTGAAATCCTCAGCCCAAAATGAGAACTCCTCTCCTTGTTTGCCCGCTCTCTTCCAACTCTTTTTTTCTAAATGTCTTTTTACCAATTGAAGTTGCCTTTTCTAAAACTACCTATGTCTTACCCTGTCCCCCGATCCTGTGCCTAAAAAAGACCCTAGACTCAGTCAGTAGAGAGAAGCAGCTTGACTAGTGAGAGGTGACTTGACTTCAGAGGGACAGCTGGACTTTAGAGGGAGGCGACTTAACTTCAGAGAGGCAGCTTGAGTACCGAAAAGAGATGACTGGGGACAGCTGGACTTTAGGGAAGACTATCTGCCTGACCCTTGCCTCTGGTGAGAGCCATTTCCACCACTAAATACAATTCTCTACTTTCACCATCCTTCAAGTGTCCATGCAACCTCATGTTTCTTGAACTCTGGACAAGAGCTTGACCCACTGAGTGCAGGTACCCAAAAAAGGCTGTCATACTGGCCCTTTGCCCTTGCTAGTGAAGGACAGCTGCACCATGCAACAATGCAAGGAGCCCAGTAAGCTGATAACACACCGCTGTCCACAGATGGCAGAGCTAAGAAAGCATTGTAATATGCCCCTGGGACTTTGGGGGTCACAGGTACCCTCACCTGGGCACTGCCACAGGGCCCACATGGAGCCTGCTTCTGGCAGCACCCAAAGCAGCCAGCTAGATCCCACACTCACATGCCCCCTCTCCAAAACGTTGCGCATGTCAGGCCAGATAAATGGGGCATCCCTGTCACAAGTCCAATGAAAAGGTCAAGAAAAAAATCCTACATCAACAGGGCTGTAAAAATGAGAAAAAGAGAGTGTAAAAATGAGACAAAATTTGTCTTTTTTTTTTTTCTTTTACACGTTCTTCTTTTACATTTCTTTATGTATTAGACACCAGGTTACTGTGGCCCCATGATGGCTCTGAAAACATATTAAGAAGCCTGAGTATACCTAAAGCCAAACTTGCCAGTCTGTTCATCAAATAGCTCTGTAATTATAATTATAGGCATAAATAGATTTTATACCTTAGTGCAATTGAATGACCAAATGTACACTTCGAAATAATAATGTGGTAGACTGAAGCATGGTCATCAATGCCTTTCCTTTGCATTTTGTAACCAATTTGGCCAACCTACATTGCAATAATACTAGCTTGCTGCAATTTAATTTTCTGTTCTAAAGAGAAAATACCTGGGTTGGTAGTCCAGAAGTATTACTTTGTGAATTAATTTAGGTATAAGCTTTTTCGTTCAGTATTTATAGTGTTTAAATATACATTGAAATGGATGATTATTTGATCTATCTGTTGAATGACTCTTGTAATGACAACCTTGTCTATTGTTTTTTGTATATCTGTATAGTTATAAGCTGGGTGACTGTCTTAGTGTTGACATCCTAGCCTGTTAGCTGATGGTTACTTACTACATGGTAGTGTCTGTTTCAAAATTTAAATCCCCATTAAATTTAAACATCAGTTGAGTAAAAACCAAATTTAACTAATGTAAACTAAAGATGTAATGCATAATTTAGTCAAAAGCCTCTGGCAACTCCTTCTCTCAATTTGCTATGTTTAATACATGCCAGACTGTGATCAGAATTAATGAATTAATGAATCATCACAGGAAAACAAGCACATTTACAGAATGTTAGGGAGTCAGAGTAAGGCAGTGACTAGTTCTGGTCCAATAGATTAAGAAAAGGGTTAGAATTTCCAGAATTAAAAGTATAGATCAATCATTCCAGCATTCTGCTGTTTCCAAAAGCTGAAACATACACAGCTGTGTATATACTAATTTTTAAGAAATTTTAAGTATAACACACATAAAAAAGCATGCATGAATCATAATGATATAGCATGACAGACTTCACCAACAGTGAACCTTCATCAAGAAACAAAACTTTACCATTGCTCCACAAGCTGCCTGAGTGCCCGTCATTATCACCCAACCCTGGGAGTAGCCACATCCTGACTTCTAACACTGTACATTCATTGCGTGTGCTTTATTCACAACTTCAAGTTTATTTGGTGGGAGCTTCATTTTATTTAATGTTGCTAGGTGTAAAGTTCTACTGTGATCAGTGGAGAGATTGATAGATATCCTAACATCTCAGAAAGCTGTGATTTTGGAAAAGTACTATAACCAAAATTTATCCTTCTATTGATGTATAATGTATACTAAAAGACACTTATAGAAACATAACTGGAAGAAAGGAAAGCTATTCATCTTCCTTCCAGTCACTGTCCCAGATTAGCACTGTATGTATTGAATTGGTAAAGAATTAGTGCTAAAGTATCAGATATGACTTTAACTATTAACTCTCTCTTGCTAGGAATTTGATTCTGAACAAATAAATCTCTCTAATTTTTAAATTATTCCTTTATAATTGATATGAGGCTAGAAATTAGTTCACAATGTTTTATATACATTAAAAATGTCAGAAATATTTGTCTTGCATCCTGGCACAAAGTAAGGTCTCAATAGATTATAATTATGATCTATGTTCTTTGGAAAAGTTCATTTCTCAGAAGCCATTTTAAAAGTGTAATATAAAATATGGAAAAGCTTTATGTACAAATTTCTCATAGTAATAATCTTTGTAACAAGAAAGCAGTGTATACATTAGATAGGTTTATTCATTATGAGAAAGAAAATTGACTGGACATATATACCATAAATATGTAAAACATCTTACGAAAATATTGCTAAATAAAAATGGAATATATTCCTCCCTATGGTATTCTAATATTGAGAAAGCAATAGAACATGAGTCTTTTTCTAATTAGCACTGATAATCCTTCTGACTTTTAATTGTTTACTATTTTAAAAAATTATTTTAGAGAAATAAGTCACTTATTTTTAAATGATTAGGACCATTAGTCTTTTGGGCAAAAACTATAGGCAGCTTTAATGAAATACACAGTTTTAAGAATGTTAATTTATTCTTGGTCATGGTGAACAAGAACTGGGTTTTCAACTCTGTGCTGTATCAGTCTCATGGGTATGCAGAAGAGGTTCAGGAACTAATAAAGATTATTTGTTTTAAGTGAAAATAATTTTATTAAAAATCCTTAGAAGATCTTAAGAATTTTAGACGACTTAAAAAAAAGACTGGAGAGAATAAAGAGCAGTCGCAAATGAAGCTGCCCCATTCCCCTGGCACCCTGCAGCTTTAGTTTACTAAACTAGAAGTCCTCATAGTTTAAAGTGGCCTCAGCAGGCCTAGTGTACATAAACTGGCTGTATGTATCATGCCGTGGAGCTGAGGGAGGAGTTGCTGTGGCACAAGTATTTGTATATACTCTGCTTCTCTCCGTCAGCGTCCCGCCGCTCTAGAAGACTGTCTGTGGATGAGTTTAGTGTACAGACTTGTAAACAGCTGCCCCTTCTGCTCAGTCTAGTTCCCAGATCCTTTTCTTTTTAATTGCTCATTTGTAAAATTGTCCTAATCTTTCCTAGCTTTCTAATAGTTAATATTAGAAACTCTTTAATAGTTTTCCTTTCAGTTTATGAGCTCTTCTCTCTGTTGCCCTGAAGGGTCACTGTATTCTGTATGAATGCATGGCATGATACGACTAATTTAAGAGTCTTTTATAAATAAAGTTTGCATCAACTATAAAAAAAAGAATTTTATCAACATTACCTACTTTTGCTCATAGTAGAAAGAGTAATGTATGTAAATAAGTTAATGTAAATGCCCACACACACACACACACACACACACACACACAAATGAATGAAGTGGAATGCAAAGAAAGTTTAAATACAGTTTTTTAATTTAAGTAACCATACATGGTAATATAGCATTATAATACTTTCATTATATATATTTGAATTACTTCTCAACATACTCAGTTCAAATAAATGAGTGATTCTATTCCAAAATAGAGGTAGAAGCACCAAGAGAAGGAATGGAAGAAGGATTTTAGTAGTGATAAAGAAATGACTAAGAACATTTCAATTTTCTATTTATAAACAAGCATTGATTAGACCAATAGGCATACTTACCAAGATGCTTCCATTTGATGTCAGAGATTTTTTTGTTGACTCCTAACTTTGTGCTTATTTTTATAAAATAAAAACCACAAAATTTTTAGTTAGCTTACACTTTTCTACTTGTGAAGGATTTACAATAAATTTTTCTGTGTAATCCTTCACACTTTATTTAAAATTTCCTTTATAATCCTGACAATGTTGTTATCTAATAGAAAGTTGTTTCTATTCTCAAGATGGACTTTAAGAATTATACTGGGCCAGGTGTGGTAGCTCACACCTGTAACCTCAGCACTTTGGGAGGCCAAGATGGGCGGATCGCCTGAGGTTGGGAGTTCGAGACCAGCCTACCAACATGGAGAAACCCTGTCTCTACTTAAAATACAAAAATTAGCTGGGTGTGGTGGTGCACGCCTGTAATCCCAGCTACTCGGGAGGCTGAGGCAGGAGAATCGCATGAACCCAGGAGATGGAGGTTGTGGTGAGCCGAGATTACTCCATTGCACTCCAGCCTGGGCAACAAGAGTGAAACGTCATCTCAAAAAAAAAAAAATTATTATACTGAAAAATTCCTTAGTTGCACATATTGGTCAAGCACAAAATCTGAGAGTTCACAATTAAAATAGATGCAAACAGTGACTTTTGTTTTTAACCGGTGATTCATTCATTCTTCTAGCAGACATTAAATGACCATCACATTATACAAGGTCCTGGACTAGGTGAGTTGATACAAGCTAAGGCAATCAGCCTTCCATCTTTGGCTAGCTAAGCCTTGGACTGTTTTTCTATGAGATACGTAAAGCCATTGCTTAGTGATTTAATGAGGCAGAGGCTAAATTACTGCCTATATGTATGAATGAAAGCCTGCCTTCACAGTTGACTAGAAGGCCATTTGCAGCTCAATCTGTCTATTTTAGATGTTTAAATGAAAAACTTAGATACAATTGATTGTGTAGCCACTGTGTGCTAAGACAAAAATAAGATTTAAAAATCTCAAAGGTTGACTCCGAATGTGATGTGTCGTCTTCTCAGGGAAATCCTTCATTTCTTATCAGCTTTCGTGCATTGTTACCAGTCAGCCTTTCTAGAATGCATGTATTTTTCTCCCTTACTCCAAAATCCTTGGAACTGAAATAAAATATATTATTGGAAAATTTATTTGTATGAATTTTTAAGACAATGTTGTTAGTAAATACTTTTACTAAAATTTTTATACATTGACAACAACAATAAAAGAATATAGCAGACCACTTTATAAAACAAAAAGAAGAAAATGGAGGTCTGTGTTAGTTTGATAAAGGCATTCACGTATTTCAGAGATTTTGTGTCATATTATTCATATGAATTGTAACTAAAAGTGATATCTAGATTCTCTTCACTCTTTACTGACATATGTTTTTTTAAATTGTCACATGTAAATAGGTACTTCAAGATAATATGATTGGAAATAAAATAGAGAAATCTAGTGTTAGGACAGTGTTATTTAGGTTGATTAAATAAATTTATAGGCTTTTTCAAAAATGATATTCTGTGTACCTAATCATTCACAACATAAAAATATCAAAAATGATCAAAATGTCATAAAAATCAAATGATTAAATATTCCTGGCTGATTAAAGGCTTAGGATTCTAAACGTGAAAACACACGTAAAGAGCCAAAGTCTATCCTTATATAATTTTAGAGAAGTGACAGTATTATGTCAACATTTGTGTGTGTGTGTGTGTGTGTGTGTATGTGTGTGTGTCAAATTTTTATTTTTATTTTTTTATTGCATTTTAGGTTTTGGGGTACATGTGAAGAACATGC
Organism: Sapajus apella; assembly: GCF_009761245.1. NCBI lineage: Eukaryota > Metazoa > Chordata > Mammalia > Primates > Cebidae > Sapajus > Sapajus apella. Next base: position 10,813,686 of record NW_022436979.1, on the reverse strand, counting down.
AAGATTGTTGCATAGGTACATACGTGGCAGTGTGATTTGCTGCCTTCCTCCCCATCACCTATATCTGGCATTTCTTCCCATGCTATCTCTCCCCAACTCCCCACCTTCCGCTGTCCCTCCCCTATTTCCCTATGTCAACATTTTCAAAGAATCTCTTGTAGTTATAAATATTAGAACAATTGGGGTACATCAAGTAGGAATTCAAAATCTGAAATATGTGTAATGTAATCCTCATGTTAACATAGTATTCTGTCGTTTTGTAAAAAAGCATGTGAATTAATAAGTTCAACAGTTTAAACATAAAACTTTAGTAAAATCGTTGTGCAATATATTTTAAAATGAGTAATTCTGTAGGGTTTTCTATTTTATGAGCTTTAGTGATAACATGTAATCTAGAGTATCTGCATTACTTTCTAGAGTTATTATTTCTTTTATAATTAGTAACGCTGCTTCTGAGACACTTCTTAACATCCTGCTCTCTAGAGGCCAGTAAATATAGGCCTGACAGTTCTATCTAATTCAGAAGAATCCAGTTTAATTATTTCTTTATAAATGTCAATGCTATTAAACAGCAGGAAGATGGGGAAGTAATATTATAGCCTTACCAATGCTAAAGAAATATTTAATACTAAATTATTAATGTGTGAGTAACTCATCCATATCTGTAATTTTGGTTTAGCTATAAGGCATTTAAATATATATTAACTTTTTCCTACTTTCAGTCAATCTAAATTATAACAGAATATTTCTGAAGAATAAGAATATTTGACCTTTCCTAAAAATATTTACATTGCCACTTTAGAATTAATAGGACTGTACACAATTTGGTATGCTGGATCAGCCAGGACAGATCAGAGTTTGCTGCACTAACAAGCAAGCCCAAAATCTTAGTAGATTAAAATAACTGTTTACTTTTTATTTCTTATGAAATGTTTCTAAAGTTGGTCATTGGAGGAACTCAGCTTATTGTGGCCTCTTAATGACACAAGATGACAGATGTTCTATCTTAATATTAACTCTCTGATCATAGTGGCATGGAAAGAATAAAGTAGAAGGCAGTTCAATACTATAGTGTTGATATAATACATTACATTTCTACGCATGAACCATTACTTAGAACTAACTCTAGTTCTATTCACCTTCAAATGTGGCTGAGAAAATTCTTCCATATATCAGGAAGGAGAGGAAAACAAGTTAGAAGTGTCTATTACATTTACAAGTGTCAACTTGAAGTCACTCTGTATTTTTTTTACACATACAAATGGGACTTGCCAATTTGCAAGTATGCTTTTCTTTCATTAGTTTGCTTTTCAGATTTGGCCCCAATGTAGATTTAAGGTTTTTGAGCCAAATACCTGTTCTTTTTTTAAAAAATGATTACTCAGTACTTTCTATATGCCAGACTCCATCTTGTCGTAAAATACAATTCCTGTTGTTCTGCAACATAAGTAAATGTGCAATACTCCCATGGCTTTTCTTTCTCAAATTTCTAGCTTCATATTAGGTTTTGCACAAACGGATGCCAGTAATCCCTAACAGCTATATAAAATTGACAGCTATAGGAATCTTGAAATATCTACATTTACAATAATTAAAACATAGGATTGAAATATAAATATTCTTCTATTTGGGTTGAAATGTGAAATAGTAATCTGTAAAACAAACAAAGTCCAATTCTCTGGACACAACATCAATTTTCCCTCATTTAATACCATTCATATTTGAAGTCCTCATTGATGGTTATTTTCCAACAGTCCACTAGTATCCTAGAGAAGATTTGTAAATGGATTTTATAATTTAGGTCCGTGTTTCAGAAATTGACTATTTAATGAAGAATTGAAGTGTTTAAGATTACTACATGAACAATGTCCTCTGGATTGCTGAAAGTTAAAAGTTTTGGTTTAGAGGAAGACTGATATTCAGAAGAAGGCATTCGTTTTCTGTTTGAATACTACTTAAATTATATAGCTTCATTCAGATGAAACGATTAGCCAGAAAACTCTTACAGATTTTTTTATTCCTCCTCTTTCATAGTCTGCAGGAATTCCATTAATCCATTGGTACTTTTGTTCATTCTTTTATCTATTCTTCAACAAGCAAGTGTCACCTGAGCTGAGTGTGTAATAAATGACAGATGATACATCAGGTATAAGTGATACGGAAAAAAAAAATGCAGCTCTTGTCCTAAAGAAACTCACTCTGTGGGGAGTCTGGATATAAAATAGTAAATTTCAGTGTGGGTGAGAGCAGGGTTTCTGCAGTCATAGGGACATGCTTCAGTCAAACCCCTCTTTGATTAATCAATTACTAGTTATATGACTTTGGGGGAAAATTTTTCTTATCAATTACCTGTAGATTATAGCAAATTGTTTAGATTAAATTAGATAATGATATAGTTATCAGAATTATCCATACTTGAATTTGATATATGGTAGTTATTATACGTGTATTTTTTTAAATAGTGAGAATTCTTACAAAAGGAGGGCTGATGAGAGGCAATTATTCAGCCTGACACTTGGGGAGAATGGGTTGGCTAGGCTCGTACATAAACCAACAGTTGGGTTAAAGTTTGAAACACGTGAAGAATTCAGTAAATATTTACTGAGAGTTGCTGTGTGACGGGCAGCATGCTGGCTTCTTTGGTGATAGACATAAAAGTCTATTTCTGTCCTTAAAGGAGCTTAGAATCTTAGTAGGTGAAATAGATAAGAAATTAATAAACATTTCATGCTATGGCTATTCTAATAGAAGTTTATGAAGATAATTAGTAGCATATAAAATAACAACTAAAATCTACCAGGCCACCAGTTTCAAGAGGACCAGCAGAAAGGCTATTGCAATGATTCAGTTAGATTATGAATGGCTTGAACCATAATAATGGCAGGGCCCATGGAGATAAGGAACAGAAACAAGATATAGTCAGGGTTAGGACAGATGAGTCACTGCATGTAAGGGGAGAAGGGGGATTCCAAGGTTAGTCATGTGGCTCTAGTGGGGGCAACGATCAATCAACATTCAGAAATGAGAGCTAAATGGAAGAATCAAATATTTTGAGTAGTTTATATGTTGAAATTACTTAGTGCCATATCCACCACTGATCTCTCCTTTTTCATTTTTCCAACTTATTCTGGTTTGGTTTTGCTTTGGAATACCTGCATATATGAGTAGTTTTCACCTCATTGCCTGCATTACCCTTGATCTAAGGTAAATATAGAAATATGTGTGGTCTGAGGATTACAGTCCCCACCAGGAATAATGATATGTCGGGTGATTTAAATATTTGGTCCTGAACTTTTCTTTAGGATCTCTAAAATATTTCCTTATTATGGGTATCAACATTTGAAGTAAAACAAAATCAGAATTACGTGTGAAATTGTCATTACATGAAAAACTACTGGAAAGAACTCAAAGTGTCTTGGGAGTTGAAGGATAGAGTACCAGAGACCTGAGATGCCTTTCTCTCAGCAGTCTGGAAAGTGCCTTCAGGAGAATGGTCTCTTCCTGAGGTGTGGATGACTCTGTCTGCCCTAAGAGTTACCTTCCTTGGGGCTAAATGGTCCCTTTATATGGCGATTTCTTTTTTCATGCGGAAAGTTTATCTCACTCAAAGACGAATGGGCAATGACATCTCTTCCCAACTGGAAGTGCATAAGCTCAGTGTGAACAGCTGTTGTAACAATTGTGGGTGAAAATTTTGTTCTATAGAAAACCACCTTGATGAACATACATGGTCACATTGCTTTCAGGGCTAATGCCCATCTGTTGGTCTGGCTGAGTGCCTGGTCACTTGTTGGACAGACTTTAGGATGCACAGTGTCTCAGTCAACAAGTTTCAGTCCCTTTCCCATGACAGCACTGCCCTCGGGGTGTGGTATGCTCCTTTACCACAGATGAGCTGCAAATGGATACATGAGATTTAAATCCTTCTTCTTACAAGCTCATCCAACAAAAAAAGAAATCAAAATTTTATAGACATTGTCTCTCAAAGGCCAGAGCATTTTAAGTCTGCTGTTGGTTTGTCTCTCAAAGGCCAGAGTATTTTAAGTCCGCTGTTGGTTTGTGTTTTTTTCTTTCATTCTACTTTCTTCATAGATGAGACCGGGTCAGCATAGCATGCTATGATTGCATATATTAATCACTGCATGTTGATGTTTTATTTGGTTTTCATAAAGAATAGTTTCATTTCAGTTTCCTCCTGTATACAAAGAAAGCCAAGTAAGACAAAGTATAAGAATATCACAAATTTTTCCCGATTTTAATTTCTTTTCTATTTTTAATCTACTTCTTCCTTTATTTTTCTTTAATTTTTAGCCATTTTTTGACTCACGGATTTGCTTTTTTATAATATGATTCCAGTTTACTTTATCCCATCCTTGATACTGGATTCAGTCATTCTTTGTAGGTCCCTGACTTTTTTTGGTTTGCCCTCAAGTCTGAAATTTCTCCAGTGTATTCCTCTTAATTATTTCCTTCTTTCTTAATTCAGATTTCCAGTTTGCCCTGTCACTGATCCCTGTTCATCTTCCAGAAGTTTGAATTCTTCACATTCTTCGCCCTTTTGAGACTGGTCTCTTCACTTTCAACTAAATACGAAAGGAAAAATGGTTTATCATCCTCTAATTCTTTTCTTTTGCTCTTCTGATGAGCAGGTTTCATTTGACACTAGGACAGCAGAGAGACTAGGGCCAAAAGGGAATATAACTCTAAGCAGGGAAATTTCTTTGCAGGACATAAAAACACATAATATCCTTTTTGTAAACCTGTGTAGTGGAGAGGCTGCTGTTTGTAAATCACTGTCATCTGAGGACTCTGAACAATCACAAGAACCTCAGACCAGAGAAGCTCAGGTTTAAGAGATTTGTAACATGCATGATGAGGTGTTTTGGTTTTTTGATATTGTTTATTTCAATATTTCAATAGTTTTTGGGGAACAGATAGTGTTTGATTATTCCTTCTCCTCCCCTCCTCTTTCTCCTCCCCTTCCCTCCCCTCCCCTCCTCTCCTTTCCTCTCTTTCCTTCCCCATCCCCCTCTGCCGCCCAGTCTGGAGTGCAGTGGCACGATCTCAGCTCACTGCACAATCCGCCTATCCGGTCAAGCAATTCTCCTGCCTCAGCCTCCCAAGTAGCTGGGACTAGAGGCATGTGCCACCCCACCTGGTTAATTTTTTATATTTTTAGTAGAGACGGTGTTTCACCACGTTATCCAGGATGGTCTTGATCTCATGACCTCGTGATCTGCCTGCCTCAGCCTCCCAAAGTGCTGGGATTACAGATGTGAGCTGCCTCTCCTGGCCCAGATAAATTATTTAGTGGTAGTTTCTGAGATTTTGGTGTACCTATCACCTGAGCAGTGTACGCTGGACCCAGTATATAGTTCTTTATCCCTCACCTTCCTCAAACCTTCTCCCTTGAGCCCCCAAAGTCCCTTGTATCATTCTTATGCCTTTGCATCTGTTATGGTTTGGCTGTGTCTCCACCCAAATTTCATCTCGAATTGTAGTTCCCATATTCCCATGTTTCATGGGAAAGACATGGTGGGAGGTATGGAGGTAGTTATCCCCATGCTGTTCTCACGATAGTGCGTGAGTCTCATGAGATGTGTTGGTTTTATAAGGGGCTTTCCCCGCTTTGCTCAGCACTTCTCTCTCCCACTACGTTGTGAAGAAGGATGCGTTTGGTTCCTCTTCCACCATGATTGTAAGTCTCCTGGGGCCTCCCAGGCCATGCGAAACTATGAGTTGATTAAACCTCTTTTCTTTATAAATTTCCCAGTCTCAGGTATTTCTTCGTAGAAGCATGAGAATGGACTACTACAGCGTCCTCATAGATTACCTCCCACTTATAAGTGAGAACATATGATATTTGGTTTTCCATTCCTGAGTTACTTCACTTAGAGTAATGGTCTCCAACTCTCTTCAGGTTGCTGTGAATGTGAATGCCATTATGTCATTCCTTTTGATGGCTGATGTGCTATATATTATAGAACATATATATATCTATCTCACATTTTCTTTACCCACTCATTTGTTGATGCACATTTAGGCTGGTTCCATATTTTTTTGCAGGTGTGAATTATGTCTTTTTTATAAGCAACTTCTTTTCCTCTGGGTAGATACCCAGTATTGGTATTGTGGGATCTACTTTTCTTTTCTTTTTTTTTTTTTTAGACAGAGTCTCCCTCTATTGTCCAGGATGGAGTTCAGTGGTTCATCTTGGCTCACTGCAACCCCTGCCTCATGGGTTTAAGTGAGTCTCCTGCCTCAGTTTCCCGATAGCTGGGACTACAGTTGTGCACCACCTCGCCTGGCTAGTTTTTTTGTATTTTTAGTAGAGATGGGGTTTTACCATATTGGCCAGGCTGGTCTGGAACTTCTAACCTCTTGATCTGCCTGCCTTGGCCTCCCAAAGTGCTGGGATTATAGGCATGAGCCACCACACCCAGCCAATAGTTCTGCTTTTAGTTCTTTAAGGAATCTCCATGCTGTTTTTCATACTGGTTGTACTAGTTTACATTCCCACTCATGGTGTAAAAGTATTCCATTTGTACCACATCCATACCAACATCTATTATTTTTTGATGTTTAAATTATGGCCATTCTTGCAGGAGTAAAGTAGTATCTCATCGTGGTTTTAATTTTCGTTTCCTTGATAATTAGCGATGTTGATTATTTTTCATATGTTTGTTGGCCATTTGTATATCTTTTGAGAATTGTTTATTCATGTCCTTTGCCCAGTTTCTGATGAAATTATTTGTATTTTTTTCTTGCTGATTTGTTTGAGTTCATTGTAGATTTTGGATATTAGTCCTTTGTCAGATGCATAGTTTGTGAATATATTCTCCCATTTTGTGGGTACGACTATAGGGTGCCCTTTCTTACTGTCTTTCTTCCTTTCTTTCTGGAGGTGAGTCTTCTTTTTCTTCTAGACCATAACCAGGGTGTCAAGACCAAGATAGAGTGAGAGTTCTGGGGACAGTGAATGAAAATGTGGAACAAAGTATATAACCTCCCTACCTAGCATTGGCTCCAAGGAAGTTTATGTAGAATATGTAAGTGTTTCTTTGCTTGTGTGTTGTTTTCTATTCAAGAATAAGTAGAAAATACTGAATATGTTGTATTTATTGTTTTAATTAAATATTGATTAAGTGGTTGTACTTGGGACAAGTAGTGTTCTAGCCACTGAGAAAGGGTGAACACAATGTTAGAGTGTATGTGCTAGAAGATGTGATTATAGTTATAACCTGTTTAACCACTATATTAGGTTTAATAAATTTATTAATTCCTCAAGTATTGTAAATGTTGTTATATTCTGAAATAATTAAGCCCTACTAAAAATAAAATTACTTAATACATTTGAAGACTACTTATTGGCTAGGCTCTCTGTTAAATGTTTTACAAAACAATATTGGTTAATACTCAAAATGACACAATGAGATAGGTTACTCTTTAAAATGCCATTTGAAAAAAACTGGGGCTTAGGAAAGTGAAATGGTTTACCCACAGCTAGGAAGTGAAGTATTGGGTTTGAGAAATCAGTGTTGACATTGCAGCCACATAAACTCTGTATTTTGCCTTGGTAATATAAGAGGATTTTTTACCTAGTTTTGGTCACTCAGGGTACAGAAATATCTTAGTTTGTGTAAATGTGAATGTTAAGGTTCAATGTAAATCATTGTCATTTTAACGTAAAATGATTCCTTGCTTATACTTTGCAAAATGTTGACTGCTTTAATCCTTAACTAGGGAATCACTGTAGAGCTCTTTCTCCTTTTTTAAGTGCTCTGTCTGCAAAACAGGTTGGTACGTTATCTCTCCCATCAGCATTCTGTGTGTTGTGGCAAAGTCAGAAGCATTCTAAATATATTTTAGTAAGAATATTTTCTTCAAGAAGACCTGAACTGAGAGCTCAGTTTCTGCTTGACAGAAAACTGAACCCTGGGATAATTCTTGTAACATTGCATTAAGTGCTATATAGTCTTAGATATTCTTCTTTCCAGAATATGCTTCTTGTCTCAATGTCTTCTTCTCAGTTCCCATTGACATTGCTCTTTATCTAGCCTAATGAACTATGAAGTTGTCTTGCTTCAAAGCAATCAGTAGCTATATGTTACCAAAACAAATCTGTTTAAAATCCCCAAGATTTCTGTTTTACAGTGGAATTTAAGACATGTGAAACATGCACATTTGAAGTTATATATTAATATTTTACCATTTGTATTGTTTTGGTTTGTTTTATTGACAACATACCAAATAGATCAAAGCATAAAGAATTCAGATAGCATCATTATTTTGGTCCACCCAATATGAAACATTTTTCCCTTTGTGGAAACACTTGAAGGAGTGAATTTTGCAATAGTCATTCTGTTTTCAAACATCATCTAGCCCATCTTGAAATTAATTTTAATTTAGCACAGTGATTTTTATTTATTTTCAGCAAATCATGATTTCTTGAATGCTTGGAGATATATTCTACTTATTTTGTTATCATCGTATATACTCAGATGGAAATAAATACCATGAAGGGAGAATTATAGTGAGGAGAGTTGGTTATGTTTGGAATCACTGAATATGATGAGAGGGCTATTGTGCAGGGTGTTAAGTTTGGGCACTTTGATCTACAAGGCCCAATCCCAATCTGCGTATAACATTTAATTGATTCTTTGTTCATAAATAAGTCATTATTTATATATCAACTATTTTGAGTATGGCAAAATATACATAGTTATTCAGTTATGTAAATTTACGTAAAAACCCACACCTTCATATGTTTTGAAGTTATTGTCAAACAAAGAACCTGAGTCTAAATAATTTTACAGATTCAGAATGGTAACATCTTACCTAAAAGAAACAATGCATTGCAACTCTCTTTATATAAATTGCACTGAAATTTAATACAAAACAACATCCTTCTCTCTCCATGAAGGTCTCAGAAGAATTATTGCATATAATAATTATGTTTTTGGTAAGGGAAGGAAACATAAAAATTTTCTCATAAGTATATAAATCTCTTTTAATATATGCATATATTTATTATAAGCAATATATATGCAATTTATAATATATTTGCATATATAATATTTGTACAATAAATCTGAAATTATGTTTTTTATAATAGATGTCTTCATATTGATGTGAATTAATTGGTTCTTGGTAGATTCTAAAAATTATGGTTTTAAAAGCTATTTTCATAATACTTGTATGTGTAATATAAAATTTAATATGTGATCATTTATTATCTTCACAGAGACATAATATTTTAAATTGTACCACTTGCACCTTCAAATAAAGTAAACCTTCAAAACAACATCTTTTCACTTTATGATCCCCACCTTTTTAAACCTGAAATGTTTATATAGTGCTTTCTGTACATTTGATGAATCAGAGGAAGAAGTTAGTTGCTGTGCTTTAATGTGCACCAAACGTCATATAGCTATCTCCACATTTTCAAGCAAGAAGAATGTTGGATAGTACTTTGTAAAAAAATAAACCACAAAACAAAATTAGTTTGAGAAAAGGGGTCACTTTGAGAAGGTGATGTCATTAAAACACCCATAGGAAAAGGGCGAATGATGGATTATATTGTTGTTACAGAGGTGACAAGGGATGAAGGTTGACAATGTGAAGATGAGAAGTAAGATCAAGGCAAGAGTCGTGTTTATTTGAAATCTAAAATTAGAAGCTTTCCAAACTGATAGGTATAGCAACATGAAAAATCTTCTTCTTGTGAATATAAAAGTTAGATCAAGAAACTTCTGTGAGAGGAAATGCCAATGGTTCTTGAATAGGACAATTCAATAGGACAAAGAGCAGACACTGGTTTGGGACAAAGTCTGTCTGAGCTCTAGGTGTGCTGTATATTTTTCAGTGTCTTCATCTGTGATAAGCTTTAATCTTCTTTGGATAATGGAATTTCAGGTACAGCAATTATATTCCTCTTTTGCAGAGAAACTTGATAGAATAGTTTCATCCTGTGAGTTCTGGAGACTAGAAGTCCATGATCAAGGTCTGGCAGGGTTGGTCTCCAGTAAGGGCTATCTTTCTGGCTTGTAGACTGTGGCCTTCTTGCTGAGACTTACAGCAAGTTTTACAGATAGTAAAACTTTCTGTTAAATCTGACCTCATTTAATTTAGCTTAATTACAAAATTTAGGGATAGAAGATGTGCTCCCATTCTGAATTTCTTCTGAGAACACAAATTTATGAAAGTGTTTAAAACAATGTTCAACTTACCCTAAACCAGCTCACTGCCTTATGAGACAGTAAACAAAATATTTTTCATCTTTCTTATTTTTACATAACTATCTATCTATCCATCTATCTATCTATCTATCTATCTATCTACTTATAAATCATCTATTATATCTGAGGTTTCTAAACAAAGTAAATTTTTAAATAAATAATAAAATAACTTTGTAAACAAAGATATGATTTTTAAAAATTATACTATCACTTTTAATGCCTAAAATCTAACCTTTATATTTCTAGTGTGTAGTGACTGCTTACAGTACTAGCTTCATTTTTATCTTATCTTTTAAAAGTTTTGTTCAACTTTATTCTAGAGTCAGAGGGTACATAAGCAGGTATGTTACGTGGGTAAATTCCGTGTCACTGAGTTTTGGTGTATGAATGATTCCGTCTCCAAGGTACTGAGCATGGTACACAATAGGTGGTTTTTCAACCCTAGCACCTTTCCACCCTCTCTCCTCTAGTAGTCTCCAGTGTTGGTTGTTCCCATCTTTATGTCTATGTGTACTCGATGTTTAGCTCGTACTTATAACTGAGAATGTGTAGTATTTGATTTTCTGTTCCTGTGTGTTGCTTAGGATAATGGCCTCCAGTTGTATGCATGTTGCTGCAAAGGGCAATGCATTTATTTGTTTTTATGGCTGTGTAGTAGTTCATGATGTATATGTACCACATTTTCTTTATCTAGCCTGCCACTGATGGGCATCTAAGTTAATTCCAGGCTATGCTATTGTGAATAGTGCTGCGATGAACACATGCATGTATATGTCTTTTAAGTAGAACGATTTCCTTGAGGAAATACTGAAATAGTAATGAGATTTCAGGGTGGAATGATAGTTCTGTGTTCTTTGAGAAGGCTCTACACTCATTTCCATAGTAGCTGAACTAATTTACATTCCCACCAACAGTGTATAAACGTTCTCTTTTCTCCACAACCTCACCAATATCTGTTTATTTTTTGTTTTATTAAGACTGTAGTATCCATTCTGACTGGTGTGAGACCGTATCTTACTTTGGTTTTGATTTGCATTTCTCTAATGATTTGTAATGCTGATATATGTGCGTGTGTGTGTGTGTGTGTGTGTGTGTGTGTTGGCTGTATATATGTCTTCTTTAAAGAAGTGTCTATTCATGTTCTTTGCCCATTTCTTTAATGGATTTTTTCCTTGTTAATTCGTTTAAGGTTCTTACAGATTCTGATTATTAGACCTTTTTTAGATGCATAGTTTGTGAATATTTTTTCCTAATCTATATGTTGTATGTTTACTCTCTTGATAGTTTCTTTTGCTGTGCAGAAACTCTTTAGTTTAATAAACTCTTTAATTAATTTAGTTTAATAAAAATGGACATGTCCATTTTTATTTTTGTTGCAATTGGCTTTTGGGAACTTAGTCATAAATTTTTTGCCCTGACCAATGTCCAGAATGATGTTTCCTAGGTTCTCTTCTAGGATTCTTATAGTTTGAGGTATGCATTTAAATCTTCAATCCATCTTGAATTAATTTTTGTATATGGTGAGATGAGCCCAGTTTCATTCTTCTGCATATGACTAGCCAGTTGTCCTTGTACCATTTATTGAATAGGGAGTCTTTGTCCCATTGTTTGTTATTATCAGTGTTGTCAAATACCAGATATGTGTAGGTGTAGGTTTTTATTTCTAGGTTCTCTATACCATTTCATTGATGTATGTGTCTGTTTTTATACCAGTGCCATGCTGCTTTGGTTATTGTAAGCTTGTAGTATAGTTTGAAGTTAGGTAGTGTGATGCCTCTGGCTTTGTTCCTTTTGCTTAAGATTGTTTTATCTATTTGGGCTCTTTTTTGGTTTCATATGTATTTTAGAATAGTTTTTTCTAATTCTGTGAAAAACAACATTGGTAGTTGGATGGGAAAACATTGAGTCTGTAAAATGCTTTTTAAGTGTATCCATTTTAACAATATTAATTCTTCCAATCCATAAGCATCGAATGTTATTCTATTTGCTTGTATCATCTGTGTTCCTTTCAGCTATAAGAAACCAGTATTATAGTGAATGGGCAAAAGCTGACACATTCCTCTTAAGAACTGGGACAAGACAAGAATGCTGACTCTCAGTGCTCCTATTCAACATGGTACTGGAAGTCCTAGCCAAAGCAATCAGGAAAGAGAAAGAAATAAAAGTAACTCAAATAGCAAAAAAGAAGTCAAAGTGTTTCTCTTAAAACTGGTGATATGTTTCTATACCTAGAAAACCCCATAGACTCCACCAAAAGGCTTCAAGAGCTGATGAATTATTTCAGCAATGTTTCAGGATTCAAAATCAATAGCATTTTATATATCAATAATGTTCAAGCTGAGAGCCAAATCAAGAATGAAATCTTTTATAACAGCCATACCCTCCCCCCCCAAAAAAAATACCTTGAAATAAATGTAACCAAAAACGTGAAAGATCTCTACAAGGAAAACTAAAAAACACTGCTAAAATAATTTTCCATTAAAAAATAGGTAGATTGTTAAGATATTGGATATTTAACACCTTTACTTCCAAGAAACTCAAAGCGAAAAAAAAAATCATTCAGAAAGTTATCTTTTAATAGCCCCATGAGGAAATAAGGTATTTAACCTATGCATAAGCTCAATAAGTTAAAGGTTAGCTTTAAAATATATCAAAATCTGTATTAATACTGTAGAGATTGCTTCACTTAGCTCCTAACTCATTCGTTCATTTGTTTTTAACTGTGTGTTAGGAGAGTTTTGGGATGTCTCTGGAAGTTTGATTGTATTTTTCTATGGCAAAAAGTTAATGTGCAGGGCGTTCATGAATAGCTCATGCATGAATCTTAATTGTTATAATAAAAACATCTTTCTTCCATTTAGGTTTTATCCACGGTCTTATTTATCTGTTTTATGCTTAGAAGCAAAAACAGATTGGCAGAGGTCAGCTTCCCTGCTAACCTTAAAGATAGGTGAAAATTGCTTGAGGAGCATTATTTTAAACCAAACTTGGCTTGTTTAATCAAGTTCATAGTAAAGAGATGGTAACTAGATGGAAAACAGCCTACACATAAGTCAAATTAAATTATTGATGTTTTCCCTTCTACACTGCTTTAATAATTAGAGTGGCAGTGTGACACTGAGGGAAATGCATGAGCTTTGAATTTAGAAATGTCAGAGGCTGAAAATAGGCCAATAACCCTTTATGAGCCTCAATGTTTTCAACTGTAGAATGGGGATATGACTACCTTCTTTGTGGCTTGTTTTAAATGGATGAAATGAGATAATGTACGTATAGTGGTTGGCATTAAATATGCTTGAAAATTAGTAGTGAACATTGTTACTTTTTAATCTAGACCATTCAAGATAAAGCAAAGCCTGATTTTTGATTGTATATCTCTGCCTGTCTTCGTAATGCTGATGGTTAAGCATCTTCATAAAATACTGTCTCTAAAATGTAAGCCATAAAATTTGGATTTATTTTATGTAGGATTCTTTAATGTAGTCAAGCATGAAAGTGAAAAGTTCTTTGATGCCTCTTCCCATTTAATTCCTCAGATGTAGAAAACCAGAAAGATTCACAACTATATTATGTTAATGATTATAGTTCCAAAATGCCCTAGAACCACAATAAATAACCTATGATGTCCTTAATTATCTTGTGACTCATTGTTCATAACCAAAGGACTTCCCTGACATTTATATACTCTGTTAAACCACCCATATCTGTGCAAAAAAAAAAAAAAAAAAAAAAAAGGCACTCACAGGCATGTCTTAAACTAATCAGAGCAAGACCATTCAAGCTTATTGCCCAAAGCCTGTCAGAAGACTCAGCCCTTAGCACAGGCTGTTATTCAATTATGGAAAAACCAGCCTATTACTGCACATTAATTAAGTGTAAAATTATGAACTGTGTCTCTCTCTATATCTTGACACTGCAAAGTGACATTAGTGGAATAATTATTTTTATATCCTTTAATAACTTAATATATATATTTAAGGGTGGCATAAATGTCTCTTGACTATCTTTTATTCTGATAGACATCAGCATGTAATTATGTTTAGCAGCTGATGAACTATAGTCACCTGACTCTTGAACCTGATCCGGCTTGCATTGTAAGCATGCACAAATGGAAATGTACCTTACGCTTCGAGAAAGGCTGGGGAGGCCATAACCTGCTTCAAGGTCTTCTTTCAAGGAAAGAGGAGAGGAGGCTGTGCATCAGAGGCATTGGAAGGAAGCGGAATCACATCCCTGTGAGATATTTCCAGAATGTTAGCCTTGTAGTTCTTCAAGTCACGTGATACTTTGCATTATTACAATGCAAATAACCCTGAGAGGACTAACACCTGAATCCATTATCAGACCACAAATGGAGACGGCATTTAAGCAGCAGGCTGAGTGGAAATGTGCATTGGCAGAAAAGTAAGAGTAGGGCAAAAGCATTCCTACTTAACTTCTCAAGTTTGTCTCAGCTCAATTCTGTCCCAACTATCCCTATAAACCAGCAAAAAAGGAAAGATTCTGGTTGCCAAATGATAACTGTTTGACCTCCTTCCCCCCACCCCCACCCAGGACACTTAAGGTGATTGAAAATAATGCTAACATTATGCTCTTATCAGAACAATAATTAAAATTTAAGTATTTCTTGCATCATTGGAAAATATTACAGCCACTAACACATTAGTATGTTATCCAAGCATAACTTCATTAGAATTCTATCCTGCTAAAGTACTTGGGGTAAATCCTCACCATGTGATGATCACAACCTATCTCTGACAGCGTGTGTCTCTAGAAAACTGAGAAACATTTTAAACTAAAAATAATGGAGTTCACCTCCGTCAGATAATGGCAAGTTAAAATTAAAAGTTAACGTCAGAGTATAAATATGTGACTATTAATATTATTGAAGCATAAAACAAATGTCAGTTTAAGGGACAGAATATAGTGATGACAGAGAGCTGCTCCTTGCAGCAGAAGGAAGTCATGCCTGGAGAAGTTGTCTGAGGTTATGGAGTGAGACGGAAGAGGTTTCCGTACGCGACTTGTTTCCGTGCGTTTAGGAGAGAATTACTATGGCTTTAAGCCAGTTCAGCCACATTTTATAAAAGAGAATCTGGGTCTTCAGTTAGCATCACGGTCATAAAAACTTCTAAATTATTAACTAAGTTTACAGGCATTTTGGAATGTTTATACAGATAAGTGAAACCTTGAAAATTTTCCTTAATGATGTCTCTGAGATGTACAGGGAAAGGAGGCTGCTGAGTTACTGTAACTATCTGGACAAACCCACCACCCAATTAGGAACTACTAAACTTCAGTATCTACTAAATAAATAAATAAAGCACTGGCTTCCAAATAGTAAGGCAAGCCCAGCTTCCTGCCAAGAATCATCTAAAAAGCTTGTTAATAAAACTTCTTATTTATCCGGTTAAATGAGAAACCCAGTAATTTATTTCTTTGAAAAGTTTTCAGGAGATTCTAATACACTCAGAAATTGGAACTACGAAACTGGTCTTTTTAGAAATGATGGGACAGCTATCAGCTTTAGTGGCAGTTGAGTCTTTACAGTGCTCTGGATGGTTTGGCGGACTTATGACAGGTGGCTCTTGTTATCCTTTAAAACTGTGTATTAGAACGCAGAAGTGACTCCAGACGCATCAGTTCCAAAACCCAAATCTGGCCCTGTGGCTCATCCTATAGAAACAGCAGAGGACATCTTCCTGATACAGTGTCTTCTATATCCTGGTACCTGAAGAAACAGGAAAATCAATTCCAAGGTTGCTTGCTTTTTGTAGTTTGTTCATATGTTTGAAGGCCCTCTGCTCATTTTTATAATTGCATAATATGAATCGTCTATAAAAAGAAAGAAAAAAAGGGAGAGGAAGAGATTTATTTCCAAAGATGCTCCAGGGTTGAGTTGGAGTAGAATGATAATTACAAATAAAAGAAGAGCTTAGAACTTTCTGTTCTTGGCTGGGCACAGTGGCTCATGCATGTAATCCTAGCACTTTGGGGGTGCCAGGGACAAGGTGGGAAGATCATGAGGTCAGGAGATGGAGACCAGCCTCGCCAACACAGTAAAACCCTGTCTCCACTAAAAATACAAAAATTAGCTGGGCATGGTGGCGCATGCTTTTAGTCCCAGCTACTCAGGAGGCTGAGGCAGGAGAATTGCTTAAACCCAGGAGATGGAGGCTGCAGTGAGCCGACACTGCACTCCAGCCTGAGTGACAGATCAAAACTCCATCTCAGAAAAAAAATAAAAAGAGCTCTCTGTTCTTCGTAATACAACGTGATACGTTCATAATGGCCTTTTGTGATATGTTCATAATGGCCTTTCTTTTCCATGCATTTTAAGTGTGACTGAAGAAACTTATATGTAAGACATCCACCCTGTGAGTTTTCCTGAGGTTGATGACTCTTAAATAGCCAACCTGATTTTAAAAGCATGCATGTACCATTAAACTATGTGTATTCTTCCTCAGAATTGTTCAAACTAGGTGTTATTCATACCTGCTTTCAAAAGTTTGAGTTTTATTACGTTAGTAAAAAATGACTTATTTAGAAACATTCTACATGAGTAACATCAATGTGGCCAGGGCAAAATGGTTGAGTAGAAGTTATATATTAAGAGTAATAAATAACAAAATAATTAAAGGAGCACACGATATTTGAGATAAGAAAAGATCATATCTTCCAGCATCTTCAGGGGAGGGAAAAAGAAAGGCGAGAGGTTAAAAAGAGTGAGAAACTATGTGTTGAATGGAAAGAACAGATTCTCTTAAGTCTGATAATGATTGAATTTGAGAAACTAAGTCGAATGGACTAGGTTATGTGATGATAATGAGTAACTTTAAGTCGTAGTGGTTTAAAACAGCAACAATTTATTTCTCTGTCATACCACGTGTCCAATCTGGCAGAGGCTCCCCTCAGCACTGTCCTCACTCAGGCCAATAGAACTTTTCTTCTTTAATTTTTTTTTTTTTTTTTTTGAGACAGAGTCTTGCTCTGTCACCAGGCTGGAATACCACGGCACGATTTTGGCTCTCTGCAACCTCTGCCTCCCGGGTTCAAGTGATTCTCCTGCCTCAGCCTCCTGAATAGCTGGGACTGCAGGTACCCACCACCACACCCAGCTAATTTTTGTATTTTGAGTAGAGACGGGGTTTCACCATGTTGACCAGGCTGGTCTTGAACCGCTGATCTCAGGTGATCCACCTGCCTCAGCCTCCCAAAGTGCTGGGATTACAGGCATGAGCCACCATGCCCAGCCAATAGAACTTTTATTCTATGGAGTATTGCTTGTTAATCATGGCAGAGAAAAAGACAGGGTATGGCAAATTGTATAAAGATTTCAGTCCAGAAAAGATAGAATTCAGCTTATATTTCATTGGTCAAAACAGCTTCGTCATGGCAGAGGAAAAGAGAAGGTATGGCAAATTGTGTAAAGATTTAAGTCCAGAAAAAATAGAATTCAGCTTCTATTTCATTGGTCAAAGCAAATTCAAATTGGCCAGGAAGTATAATCTGACCTATGTGCCCAAATGGAGGAAAAGGGAATATTTGGTTGACAGCACTCATGCCTCTACCAGTCTGTACATTTAATCACTTCCTCTCCCTCCAATGACAGCAAAACATATACGAGCTTTGTTGCCCATGAGATCCAAATGATGCCAAGTGTCTATTCATCCAGACACGCTCCCTCCTCGTCTGCAGATCTATGTACAGACAAGTTATCGTCCACCTTCAACCCCAAGATGCGATGGCAGAACAGGGACAGACAACTATCTCTATCAGAACAATGGGAAACACCGAGAAGTCGCTGGTCTGTAGATATTCTAAAACCATGCTAGGCAAATGTCATGAGAGGCCCTTATTCTGGGGAAGTGGAGAATGTAGATTGTTTAGACAATGATTCCCGTCCTAACTTTTTCCCACGGCCCTTGGCTACTCTTTCCATTTGTTTATTCCTCCCCCTTTTTTATTATTCTCCTTGGTTATGTATGAATTGGAAATGAGACTGTGATGCTGTGTTCTCATTGGATGTTCAGTAACTTTCTCAGCCTGCTCCCGCTGTGCCAGAAACTTACGGACTAAGGGTTATTTTGGTTCTTAAATAGGGTTTTTTTTTTTTTTCTGGCTCATCTCATGACTCTTTCAATAGTAATCTCTCTTAAAACCTTAGCACTTTTAAAAATGTTTGACTTAGTCAGTTACATGTTCTGATAACCACATCCAGAATTCTTTGTAGACATATTTCTCAGATTTACAGTGTTTGTTTGCGTCTTGCCCCTTGCTTGCTCTCCCTCAACTTAATTACAGGCCTTAGGCCAATCAGGCTGAGGTGCGAGATCCACACCTTTAATCTCTTTTCCCTGAGCTATTTTATCCAAGTCAAAGGTTTACTGTGAGCTACTTTAATCCATTCAAAGGGTTTTAATAATGGGAATAAACAGCTTTAGCCTTGATTTGATCCTTGCCTCAAGGCTAAGTTTTAATCAGCCTTTGTTGCTTGAAGTAGTTTTTCTTCCAGCCCCACTAGTCTCTCTCTCAGAAGACTGTTTTGTTTTGTCACAGCTTTTCATTGACTTTTTAAATGATCATGGGAACATTAAGAGGTTTACTGAAAAATACCCTGGATTCCAGATATAGAACTCTTTGCCCACATTGAATAGCAACAACCAACCTCCTGTTATTAATAGGAATTGATCACTGCCTATTTGTGCTGCAGCAACAAGCATTGAAAATGACCAGGAAGAAGTCTCAGCTGCTACATGAATGGGACTAAGGCTTCATTCCCTTGTTGGAAGTGTTCTCTCTTACGACTAGCACCCCTAAGTCTTTCAAGTACAAGACTGTGGGGATGGGAAGTAAATATTTTGTAAATTTCTGAATCAGAATAATCTTATGAGGAATAGTAAATGGAGAATAAGGCATTCTCTTAAAAGGATCATGATGCTAGCAGAAACTATGCAAACAAGGAAAGCAAATCTGTTTCAGTGCCATGTTTCTATTCCCAGGAGGGCAAATTATCGGTCCTCCCTAATCTAAGGAAGCCAAAGTCATCAACTTCCACCAGGCGGCTGGATAGTAACCAATTTCTCTTGACCACCCGAAGGAATGGTGCCACGCTGGAGGCTCTGACACGCTGTCTGCTGTTGGCAAGAAGAGCACTCAGCACTGGCAGTGGCTGTGTCCATGTGAGTCCCGAAGAGGGGAATGATGTGCTGATGAGCTGTTTATGCTCAGTGAACATCACTGGTATGGCCAGAGAGAGAGGGGTTGCCTGACAACTAGATGAATTTCTCTTGCTCACCTGCTTACTGAGAGCATGCCCAGCAGCGGATGCCCCCTACTGGGCATTTGTTGAACACACAAATATCTATACATTATGTGCCCATCCTAAGAGACTCAGGCCAATACCCCTTCCAAAGACCATTTTATTCTTTTCAACTTTACCAATCTTATTTTTTGTCAAACTATTACCCTGTGTTCATTTTGCTGTAAAAATCTATACCTCAAATTCTGTTTTTCTACAAAACAATGTGGAAAACCAGCTCTGTGCTCACAATTGTTGGTATCAGGAACATTTTATTTTATCAAGGTCACTTTGAAATGAAGCTATACTATATTCTTTCCAAATTTTACCACAAAAATCTTGAAAATAACCCACCATACCTGCATTTTTGTCCTCTTCAGATATCTGGTCATACTGTTTATAAAGAAGTTCCTACTAAGCCACAGATTTGAGTTGAAAGACTGCAAACCAGCACGGGTGGGTCTAGAACATTTGCTCATAAGGTTTACATGCATATTCTGAACTTGCTTGGGACCTGTATCAGACACATCATTCCCACTTAGTAATGGAACATTACACTTGTGTTCAGCCTTATCATTTGGTGAATCTGAAAATACTCAGCTGACAGGCTAGAAGATATAGCTTAATCTAAATAGTTGAGGGGAAATCCAGTATGGTGGTCAGAAATCTACCAAGATCACAATAGTGGTAACACACAGCTTTTCACCCAGTTCCCATAATGCAGCCTGTTCAGGGATCTGGAATTCACTGATTGAGGAAGAGACACTTCCTTTGAGGCAGGATCCCATAACACACCTTGATTATATGCTGTAATTTTTTTTTTCTATGTCTTCACTAGAGGTACAATAGATATTTACCAGGATAACTTTGAATTAGGGAATGGAAAATATCCAGATCCTACAAAAGTTTCTCAATGAGTTTGCTTTGAGTTTACATTAATCCCTTGTAGCTCAATGTATCACCAGGGTCCATTGGTGGTGATGGGATAAAGGGACAGGTGACAGTGTAGTTGGCACCCAAAACCATCGCACTGAGGTGCTGTGAGCCCATGGAAACATCATGTGGGTATTTTCCCAAATTGCTTGCTTCCTTATCTTGTAGAGAAAGGTCTATCTTAGAAGCAAGCAACAGTGGAAGCCTCTATGACTCCAAGGCTAAAGGGATAAATGGAGGAATTAATTTTCTTGGGGCCTAATGAAAACTGGAACCAAGTACTAGGGCCAGAGAGAGGCAGAGAATAGAACAAAGAAGGAAGGGAGCAGGAAAAAATGCTGACATTCCTCTGTTCCAGTACTAAAGCGTCCTGTATTGATGCCTCCAATTGGGAGTATCAGCTGGAACCAGCAGGAATGAGGCCTGATTTCATGCAGTTTACATTGTCACATGGTCTACAGGGTGCCATGTGTCACCCTGGGCACAGAAGAGATTAAAGAAGGATGGAAAATGGAAAAAAAATAATAACGAGCAAAATTACACTTATTGGATCCCTGCTATTGAAGGAAAAGGCTAAGAAGGGAGTTATTTTGGAAGACTTCTTTTATATTGGAGTACAGAATACCCTTTAAATATGTGTAATGTTGACAAAAGAATCTCCTAAGGGAGAAAAAAATTTAAAAGAAACTCAGCAGTAATTAAGTAGAAATCAACCAAGTTTTGTATTTATGTTAGAGATTCTGTCACTTGAGATTACATTACATAAAGGTGCTCCTGGATCAGTTATTATAAAAATATGGATTATGGTTTAGCACAGTGTTTCTTTTTTCATTAGAAATTTATTGAGTAATATGAAAAGTATGGTGCAACTTATGTCAGATATGTGTGTAGCTTATCTTTAAATAGATTTATCCACTTATTGGTCCTGTAGATTATATGGATTTGTGTGTGTGTGTGTTTATATGAGTGTTTTAAAATCTTCCTAAGTGAGGCAACGGTTTTATTCTGAATTTTACATTATAATTTGAGGATTAGTTTTTTTTTAAAAAATGCCTTCTATCTCTTATTTGACTTGTTGCTGTGTCTTGTTACATTCTTAGAGCATTTTGAATTGTTTTGGACAGTTTTTGGAATAGAAACTTGCCTACAATTCCATTTTGGCCAAAAGTTTGATTTAAGAAATGTAATTATCTAGTGTAAGTTTGCGCTTGAATGTAGTTTCTTGCTCTTGTTGTTTAGACTGAGCTAGTAACTTTTAGATTAAACTTTTATTTGTTCTACTCTTTTATTGACGAGAAAACATAACAACCAAAGTAATACCCTGGGAAAGATTCTTTTTGTCAAACAGGCAAAATACTACTAGTGTATCTAATTTGTCTGTTTTTTAAATCACAGCTAAATATCCCTTCCCTGTTAAAGCAATCCTTTATTTTCTATTTCAGTTGTGCAAGAATGAGCTTTAGATCAGAAAATTCTTAAAATACAGCCACAGTTCTCTTACATTCATGTCCCCTAACACACTTTCTTCCTGAAGTTTTCAGAGATGTAGAAGCTAAAAGGGCTAGGAAGTACGCTTTCTCAACAGGAAAAGGATAGAACAGAATTATTAGCAAATACTTCTTTATCCTATAAAAATACTTTAAAACTTAATTTATTGTAGCATTAAATCATATTGGGATAATCTTTACATTTTTGTGATTTATGAGGCAGGAAAAAGACCATGGAAATGTTTTGGTCAAATGCAATCTCTGGGATTCTATATCAAACTAAAAATAAATATGTTTCTAGTCAGGAAAACTCTTGAATTTATTCTGTCGTGAGAAAAATCCCCACTCAAGTTATGTATTGGGCAGAGATTGATTGGAATTGGAGCAACAGTTTTCCCTTGGTCAGAGCGTGGGTCCCAAGATACCCTTACAGTAAACCTGAAAATGTCGATAGAGCACCCTATAGAAGTCAGGTAGTTTACTATGAAGAGCAGGGAAAACATTCCAGAGTTTTCCCTTGAGTTTGACTAAAGCTTCCTGGGGCACTAAGAGAACTCAGTATGCCTTTATTTCTTAGTTAAAAACATATGGGGTAAGAATTTTGAGAAAAGCTTCTGATGACAGAGTCTGCAGCAAAATGAGAATTGGATTTGAGTTAGAAAACTTAAGCAAGGTTTTGCCCTTACCAGCTGCCACTAAGTCTCTAAGACTTATTTTCCTATATGTGTCCTGTGGAAAATAGGACCTGACCGGCAGTTGGCTTATTTTCTATTATAATTTAAAATAGCAATGCATTTGAAAAATAAACGATCAACCGAGCACCCATATATAAGTGCTACATATTTTTGTTCACAAACTTAGGAGAGTAACAAAGGGTGAGAATTTGTGTGAGTAACACAATGTTTCCAGTTGAAGAGAGTGGCACGAGAGGCGAAATAATATTGTTTAGGGTTACACAGATGGAAATAAAAATTAAAATCTCAAGTTTTCTGTAAATCAGCTTTTAACAAAAACTTTGGGAGACAAAGAGGATTGTGGATCCGTGTATTTTTTTCTTCAAAACAAGGTCTGTGGATGGCCTGCCTTAGAATATGCGGCCATTTGTTAAAAATGCAATTCATGGGCTTTACCCAAGTAACTAGGTCAGAGTCATTGGGAATCATGCCCATTTTTTTTTTTTAAATAAATTCCCAAGTGATTCATGTGCACTCTAATAATCATGAATTGCTCTTTTGTAGAGAATGTTAAAGTGAGTTGCAACATCTTGCTCTGATGAGTGAATATTTGTATCTCCTTGGATGTCTCATCGACCATCTTGGTTTCTGTATCTTTAAACAAAAGTTAAAGATAGCTGTCATTTGCCAACCTGTGATAAGGAGAAAATATAGAAATAAATAT
Source organism: Sapajus apella (assembly GCF_009761245.1). NCBI lineage: Eukaryota > Metazoa > Chordata > Mammalia > Primates > Cebidae > Sapajus > Sapajus apella. The sequence goes on along the minus strand of NW_022436979.1, from coordinate 10,790,329 downwards.
AGATACACAGTATATATTTGTCCCAGAGCTTTAACATGAGCTGCGAGAGGGATGCACTATGCATCAGGGATGCATCTGTAAACACTGCGTTGCTCACACGAATTGTCACCCTTCATTCCTTTTCGAAGTAGCATGCAAAATACAGCTTCTTTGATGACGACTTCTCTGTAGCCAGTGCGCTTATGCACGCCACCCAGCAGAGGGCAGTGTGCATCCCTCTCACAGCTCATGCTAAAGCTCAGGGACAAATTCTACGCTGAATTCCCCCGAGTAATAGAGATAATGCACATTTCTTGCAGGACATTTGCTGTTGTATAAAAGAAACACGGTGTGTTTTTAAATCTTATTTTATTTATTTTCCAGAAAAAAAAAAACCCGACCTTCCCAGGCCTTCTAAAATGATGTTTATCACTTACTTGTTAAGTCCTGTCTGTGACTCAGTGCTGAGCCTTCTGTGAGCTCTATCAACAGGCTTGTATCAGCACATGACCCGCCTATACATCCAGGGTGATTATGCTCTTGTGCACAACCAAAGCATTGTGCGGTTTGACCCTTTCTCTATCTACATGGCAAAGGAAGACTACAGCATGGAAGAAACACCCAAACACTTGTGTAGTGACATCATCTTGGCTTTGCTGCCTATCAAGCCTCAAGTCCTAACGGGGACTTACTGGCTGTGTGGCCTTGGGAAAGCCACTGAATATTCCTGAATTTCAGTTTCCTTATTAGATAAATTTGAGATAAAATCACGTAGTTCCCTGGGTTTGAAAAGATTGAAATGAGATATTTGTGTACGTTTTCCTGGCACAAAGCAGTTTATAAAAGATATTTCCTTTCTTCTCGTCCTTGCTGATGACATTCATCCTTTTCTGTGCTTCACTGCCTCCGTCTCATCATTAGATTAACTGAAATGTGAGCAACATTTTTGGGCACCTTCAATAAACGAGCATATATGCACTGAGGTCCAGTGTCAGCTCTCCAGCAGCCACTGGAGAATCTCACCTGGATTTCACACAGGTGCTCCCTCTCTGGTTTTTGATGGTAACAGTCACCATTTAATGAGACACGGTTAGGCATCTTGTACACATTTGAAGACAAAACAATTCTGCAAGGAAGAAATTGTGATCTACATTTTACAGATGGAATCATGGCACAGGGACATGAGAGAGAGATCCAAGGCCACAGATCTATGACACAGCACAGCTGGGGTTTGAACTCAACTCTGTCTTCTTCCAAAATGTACATTTCTACTAGCCAACAGTGATGCCCAATCTAAAGCCAGATTGAAAATCTTTCTCCCTCAAACCTACTTCTTTTTAATCTATTTCCTGTGTCAGAAAATGGAATCTTGATTTGCCTAGTCACCCAAAAAGGAAATTTAGATCATCTTTGGAACTGCCTTTTTCTTATCTCCCATCTCTAATCACTAAGGTTTCCTTATTCATATTCTTTATATTTTAAAAATTTGTCCTCTATTGTCATCTCAGACGCATAGCTACTACCGTAGGACATTAAGAGTCTCATTATCTTAAACTCAGAGGACAAAAATCAATCATTTCTCTGAGTCTGGTGAGATATCTCATGACTTGATCCATGTTAATGTGTCCAGAACGATCTTTGTAAAACCCAGATTTATGTTTGATTCTATCACCCTTTTCTATATGGCCTTAGTTCCTCAGTGTATCTAAAGCCTCAGCTTCTGACCTTCTCTTTGTTTAATTTTTTTGCAATCTCATGTACCATATTCCATTTTCTTTTCTTCTTCTTCTTCTTCTTTTTTTTTTTTTGGGATGGAGTCTTGCTCTGCCGCCCAGGCTGGAGTGCAGTGGGGCACAATTTCGGCTCACTGCAACCTCTGCCTCCCAGGCTCGCTATTCTCCTGCCTCAGCCTCCCAAGTAGTTGGGATTACAGGTGTCCACCACCATGCCCAGCTAATTTTTTGTATTTTAATAGAGATGGGGTTTCACCATGTTGCCCAGGCTGGTCTTGAACTCCTGACCTTGTGATCTGCCTGCCTCAGTCTCCCAAAGTGTTGAGATGACAGGCGTGAGCCACCGCACCTGGCCCCATATTCCTTTTTCTACCATGTGCCCTTGATGATACTGCTTTCTGTGCCTGGCATGGACACTTCCCTTGTTCCCCTGTTGAATATCAGCATATACTCAAGATTTGCCCAAGCCCTGTACCTTCTATGGACACTTGGGTAATCTCCAAGTAGAACTACCCACTTCTCCATGCTGCCCACTGTGCTGTGGAGGCCTGAATCACAGCACCAAGAATGTTGCTGTTGCTTGTTAAATGTCCCTCCTCCTGGCATGCTGCTCCTCCTTTGAAGTCAAGGATGGGCATTTCGTTTGTCTTTTATATCTAACGAGCAGTACAATGCTAGCGATTAGTACAGACACTCAGTGTTTATTGAAAGAGTAAATAAATGTGTGAGGAAGAGCACACTGTTTTGTGCTGGGATGAGATACGCGAGGGCCGAAGGCTTCTTGACAGGTTTATGGCGCAAGGATAAGACAAGGTCCCTGACACAGACAGCCTGTTCGGGCAAGTGAACAATGTCAAGTTAATTGATGGGTTAAGTCTTATCTTCTTGGATTTTTTTTCACTATTATTCTATACAAATGAGACAGTCTATTTCCTCGAATAAATCAAATTATTTTGATTCTCTCTTCTTGGCTGAAGAGAACTAAACATTCCTCCAAATTCCTTTTTTGTTAATTATTTTATTTTCAATTTTTGTGAGTACAAGCAGGTATAGCAGGTGTATGTATTGATTGGGTACATGAGATACTTTGACACAGGCATGCACGTTATAATAATCACATAATGGAAAATGGGGTATTCATCCCCTTAAGCATGTATCCTTTGTGTTACAAACAATCCAGTTAAACTGTTTTAGTTATTTTAAAATGCGTAATTAAATTATTACTGACTTTGGTCCCCCTGTTGTGCTATCAGATTCTAAATTTTATTTTTTTGTTTCTATTTTTAACCCATTAACCATGCCCACTTCCTACAAATTCTTTTGGAGATATATTATCCCACCTTCACAGAAGGCTTTGAGGGTATCAGCATGAATGTTTCCCTCACAAAGCCCTGTCTAGGAAAGGCAGCTTGGATGACCAAGGTGGATATATATTTGTTCCTATAAAGAACACTCATTTTACTACTTCAATAAAAAAAAGGAAAATAAAAAACAATACCAGAGGGCTCTGTCAAGTGGCAAAGAAAACTGCCGGTTTGGTTAGGACTGCTTTGCTAAAAGAACCAATTGCCAGGGCTTAAACAAGGGTTTATTTTACTCACACAAATCATTAGCTCCATTAAGGTCTCAGGGACTCGGTTTCCCTTTCCTCCTTCTTGCAGCATCCTTGGCATTGGGCTTTTTGTTTCCGTCGTCCGTAGGTGGCTGCTCTGTCTCCAGGCGACACGTCTGCATTCCAGACAGGAAGAAAAGGTGAGAGCAAAGGAAACAAGCACGAGGAGTCGAATCTGCCTCTTTTTACTCTTTTCAGTTTCGCCCTGTAGACTTCACTTCTCTCAGGGCACAGAGATCGCAGGGAAATGAGCAAGAAGCAGCTTTTTGAACACATCAGGCTCCCTGTCCCTTCTTTAGTGAGAAAGAAGGGACAGAGGAAATTGACTGCCTAGTCTGTATTTCAGCTGAGCACCTCATAAGAAAGAGGAAAGCATGACTCTGCTGTAATCTAGTGACATACTTTCCTGTGTGAGACGATCCGAGGTTAGGGATGCTGAAAGAAACGTATAACCACCTGTATGCTGACAGCTCAGAGGACTCAGAAGGTGCTTCCATAGTCCCTGACACGCATTCATCCACTGGGCTTCATTTCCGAGGAGTCTTGTGCAGGCCTCGCCATATTTACTCTGGATTAATGCCTATCATACCGTCTCTAACTAGTCTCTAACTTCTCTGCCTCCAGTTTTCTCCCATTCCGATATCTTCTCTAGTTTACTCCAACAGTCACCTTTCTGAAATGCATGCCCATTATGTCCCCACCTGCCTTCGATATCCCCTACGAAGTATACTATGAGGTATACGGTAGTGTGTCTGGCAACACACTTCACTACCCTTTATAATTTAGTCCCATCTTTTTTTGACACCTAATTTCTTGTGATCTCTCTCCTCACACCTGAGCCCTGGCCATCCTAGGTAACTCTCAGGCCTTCTGACCTTCCTGCATCTATCTCTGGTCTCTGGACCTTTGGGAATGCAGTTTTATTTCTTGACCCATTATTCATCTCACCTCATCTTCCTCGTCTGAATGTTCCCAGCAGAGATGTTACCTTCTACAGGAAAATTCCTCTGCTCCCTGGGTTGTAGGGTTTCCTGATGTCTCCAGAACACTTCTCCTTTTACTGCACGAACATCACCATATCAGGGTTCCCCATTCATGCGTCTGCATCTCCCTCTAGAATAGAGGATATGTTTTGTGAAATCAAGGAATCTGCAGTTCTTTTTCACGACTACAATCTCATTTTCCTAGTACTATGTCTGGCACATAATTATTACTCAGTGAGCATTTAAATAAATAGGTAAAAACACACTAGTTCTTTATTCTCCTTTTTTTTTTTTTTTTTTTTCTCTAGACTATCGCTGTGCAGTGGCACAGTCTCAGCTCACTGCAACCTCCACTTCCTGGGTTCAAGGGATTCTCCTGCCTCAGCCGCCCAAGTAGCTGAAAATACACCTGCATGCCACCACACCCAGGTAATTTTTGTATTTTTAGTAGAGACGGGGTTTCACTACGTTGGCAAGGCTGGTCTCGAACTCCTGACCTCATGATCCACTGCCTCGGCCTCCCAAAGTGCTGGGATTACAGGCGTGAGCCACCACATCTGGCCTTCATTTTCCTCTTTATTCCTTATTGGGAATAGGTTTGGGGAAGTAGCAGTAGCTGAACACTGGGAAAAGACGTGACTCTATTTCCCCACCCATGCAATGTCCCCATAACTTCTGTATTAGTGACTGAGCCAAAGACTTACTGATGCTTTTCTCACATCACTTACATCCTAGTGGCTCCCTTTCTGTGATTGTGCTCATTAAGGCTGCCTTTGGAATTTGTTTAAATCAATTTGACCCATAAAACAAGCTTGGTGGAAAGATGGTAGAAATGCAGAATGAGATTCTTCCTGGCCGCACCTGACTCTCCTACAGATAGAGCGCCTCAGCTAATGATTTACTCCCAGCTGCACAATCCCTGATCAGAGTGTTCCCTGGGAAATGATGGTTGCTTTTGTCCTTGTACGTGGTAGTTTCATACATAAGAAGATGAGCACTTAGCTAGTTATGAACATTTATGTTATTGGAAGACTCATTTATGTAAAACACTTATGCAAAATTCCTTTGAAATAAAATCACTATTATTTATGAGCAATAAACTGCATCTTTTTCTAGGTACACAGGGAAAATCTCATGAAACTTGAAACACTGACTCCTTCACTTAGGACATTGACAATCTAGCTGAAACTTATTTATTATTATTTTTTAAAAATATACAGTACATAAAATTATTATAATGTAAATTTTCTTGAGCTTATGGGAGAAGGAAATCAAAGAGATCTAACCTGAGTTGACAGAACCGAGGGTTTTAAAATGTATGAAGTTAAATAGGAAATATTAAGATTCAATTCTTGGGGAAATTGAAAGAAAGGTGAATATCAGAACTAATGTCATATTCAATATTTGCTTTTGGCAACAAATATTAGAAGCTGAGTTAAACAAGCTCAGTAAAATATAGGGGGTATTGAACTATCTTGCTGAACTCACAGAACAATGACCATGCCTCACAAGAACCCCAAACCGAGATGACAGCAGGAATCTAGGAATCCATTAAGGACCAGGTAGTTTCTTGACCCTGCTTGTTTTCTAAACACCAAACCCTGTGCTCATAGCAAGATCTCAGCTGAGTTCTGGTTTCTCACTGACATTGCAGAAATCCTGAGTTCCTATGGAAGAGAACTTAACTGGCCCAGTTCAGGTCAGATGTTCACCTCTGACCAACTCAGCCTGGGCTCTGCTTTCAGAGAGACACAGGTCACATGTGGTTTCCAGGGCTACATGCCCCTCATGGTTGGGGAAAGGTTACATAGACCTTATTGGAGAAAATGTATTTTCGAGTGCAATGGGATGCTTCCCCAAAATGTGCTCATTACAGCAGAGAAGATAGAATTTTTGATTCACCCCGATTGGCCATCTCATCTGTGAGGCTTTCCTACATTTCTCTCAACCGGATTCATAATTTTCTTCCATCTATTTATTTGTGTCACTTAGCATATTGTTTTTGTCTCATGCAACCAAATCTTAAGCTACTTTAAAGAGAAAACCTCTCTATACAATAGGTACTCAATTATGTGTTGATAATGAAAAGAAGAAATATAGAATTCTCCAAACAGTATTGACATACCAGCACGTGGATTTGGGTCTTACTCTCAGTTTAGTGCCTACTTAGCAGGATGACACTGAGTTATTTCATCTTCTTTAGTTTAGTTTTCTCATCTGCTTAAAGCATAATTCTGCCAATCTAAGTGAATATAGTTGTCTTTGCCCTTCCAGTATCCATTGCTCTTTCTCCTTGTGAGAACAGCCTTATTTCCATTGGGGCACAGCCCCTTCTGGGTACTTGGTCTTGTCTTTTGAGTGAGGCATGGTATCCAGGCTTTGCCAATTAGCATATTTCATGTCTGATTCACCAGCCATCAGTTCATGGCTGATTCACCAGTCATCAGTTCATGGCTGATTCATGATTTCATCTCATGGCAACTGTGGTTTGTTCCAAGATTAACAAGGACTAAGCCATTCCAATGAAAGTCAATTCTAGGACATTTGTTGAAGTTATTGAAATGAGAAATGTGCTCTCTTTTTGTAAGACTGAAAATGAGGAGTATGGAACCTGGAATATCTATATTCCCAAATAGACAAAACCTGCCTGAGTGAAGCCACCAGAAAAAAAAAAATCAGAGCTGTGAGATGGAAAAAAACTGAACCCAGATGCCCCTGTCTGAGCCCCTGGATCTCTCAACACCCGAAGCCAATAGCCATTGACTATGTCGTTACTGGAGCTTAAATCAATGTCCCAAACCTCCTACCCTCACTTTGTTTTTCTAACTTAATCCTAGTTTGAGTTAGTTTTATGTAAGTCATAATTTAAAAGTCTGGATCAAATAATAGCAAAAATAAGTTTCTTTTTAATATTTCTGGGGGAAATTATGAATTGGTAGATTCTTTAAGAAATAAATTTGGTAATAACGACTAGGAGACTTTACCATGTTTATACTTAGTTTTTTCACATTCGGAAATCCATGGAAGGGTAAGCATTCTGAACATAAAAAACACTTTATGACCAAGAATACAGCAAACTCCCTGCAACCAATAATTGTTTCTCATCTATCATTGTATATGCATCACTGAGCACAATGATCAGCATCTTACTTATTAAACCAATCCACCAGTTAAGTAATGTCACCAAGATATTTATTGTAACTTAAAATTTTAAAAATATTCAAATCATTATGGAAATGGTTAAGTAGGTTTTCACACATGTACATTTGTATTAGAAGGTGGTATTTTCGATGGTCATTAAGACATAAAAGATTTGTAATACCATGGAAAACTAAGTGTGATATAGCCTTCAGAGAAATAAGTTGAGAAGCTTATATGCAAAGCATGAGCATACTTAGGTTATTGAAGACATATTCCAGAGGAATACTCCAAAATGACAGTGAAAAGAGGGTTCAATTTTTTTCTTTCTCCCACTTTTCTGTGGTTACCAAAATATATTAACATATGAATATGTGAGTGTTTTGGTATTGTGAAAGAATAGGCACCCTTTCAACCCTTTGCTGATTTTTTTAAACTACATCATTCTAAGATTCTGAGAACCACTAAATTATGGTTTTCATGTTTCCTTGGTTTTGCAAGAAGTGAAAATTTAGTAACTAAATTCATGGACAGAGCTGACAAAGTTGAGTTATAGTTGCAAAGTACTCACACTTTGTTGTTGTTTTTAGTTGTTGTTTCTGGCTCTGTCCTATACTCATGAAATTGAACAAACGCAGAAATTGCCACAGAGAACAGGAAGAGTGTCATGTGTTTTCTCGGATGTGATCCTTTTACTTGATTCAAATTGTCAAGAATGGTTCCGGTTATCTTCATGTTCTCTTCAGCACTGACCAGAGATTCTGCTTCCCTAGTCAGTTTCCTCTCCCATTCTTTGTAACGTCCACGTTTTTGCCTGGGCTTACTCATCCATCCTTATTTTGCTTATTCACAGTACCCTACCATATTACTCCCTTGTTCCCATGACCTCACACAGAATACTTGCTGTGTGATACTCCATATTGAACTTCTTCCAGTTCCCCAGGCTAGAGTGCTCTTTCTCTACCCATGTCCAGATGGCTAACTTCCTCCTCATTATTCGGTTCTCAGGGAGGATGTCTCTTCCTTATAAAAAGCCTTTCTTGACCCCTAAAATGAGGTCACTAGAACTTGCCTTAATTTCTCCCAGTCCTTGGTTTCCCTGATCCCACTGTAACTGTCCATATACTTTTCACCCACTTTCCCCATGAGAACATAAGCCACGTGACCACGAGCAGTATGTCTATTGGTCTGTCTGGCATGTAGTCACAACTGTGCTTGGTTCACATTAATTACAGCATTAGTAAAACTTGAAAGAATAGATGGACATTACGCACATATTTAATACCACAGCATTTATTGGCAAATGATCATCTAGTTTTCGGGACTCCCAGGTCAGTTTCATTCACTAATCACTCTGAATTCCTTCATTTCTTTTTCTTTTTTTTTTTTTTTTTGAGATGGAGTTTCACTCATGTTACCCAGGCCGGAGTGCAATGGCGCGATCTCGGCTCACCGCAACCTCTGCCTCCTGGGTTCAGGCAATTCTCCTGCCTCAGCCTCCTGAGTAGCTGGGATTACAGGCACGCGCCACCATGCCTAGCTAATTTTTTGTATTTTTAGTAGAGACGGGGTTTCACCATGTTGACCAGGATGGTCTCGATCTCTTGACCTCGTGATCCACCCGCCTCGGCCTCCCAAAGTGCTGGGATTACAGGCTTGAGCCACCGCGCCCGGCCTG